>NW_017962914.1:88438-683253 GCF_001661345.1 Ascoidea rubescens DSM 1968
GAATCATCACCAGCAGAATCATCACCAGCAGAATCTTCTCCAGCTGTGTCATCACCAGCAGAATCTTCTCCAGCTGTGTCATCACCAGCTGTGTCATCACCAGCTGAATCATCACCAGCTGAATCATCACCAGCAGAATCTTCTCCAGCTGTGTCATCTCCAGCAGAATCATCTCCAGCAGAATCATCACCAACTGGATCAGTATCTGAATCTTCTGGTGATAAATCTTCTGGCGATAAATCACCAGCATCTGAATCTATTGATGACAATTCCACTTCAATCAAATCCACTTTATTTGAGCAATCTATTGAAACTGTTGCTCCAAAAGCCAGTGCTAGTTCAACCACCATTTCTCTTTCGGAATATACAGGTGGTGCTGATAAACTCCAAGTTACTGGTGCAGCCTTTTTAGCTGGTCTTGCTGCTTTACTTATCTAATATTTTTTATAATAAAATTTTTTTAGTTCTTGCTTTTAATTCATCATAATTATAATTTATTACAATAAATACATTTTCTTTCTTGATTTTGATCTCAAACATCTCTTCCATTACTTTTAGAAATCATTATTCAACTTTGTAATATATGTTATGTCATATAAAGTTCCATCAGTTAAAGTTTTTGCCAAAAACTCTAGCCAGAAATTAAAATTTACAAAATAAACAACATATGTTTGTTACATTTTATTTTTCTGTAGTTATGTGAATTTTATGTAAACATTTTGGATTATATAATTTGCCAGTGCTTCAGATTCAGCTAACTGGAATTTCTAAATATCTTAAGTCTATCAAGTTGAATGGATCTTTTATTTCTATAATCTCATTACCCAAGAAAAACAATCTACTCAAGCCGCCTAGATATGATAAATGGAACATTTCTTCAATTTTGTTGGTTTGCAAGTTTAAATGTTTTAAATATTTTTAATCATGTATGCTATTTATATGAATGGTCGATCTGGTTGATGCTTTTAGAAGTCTAAACAATGTGTCTGTATTTGTATTTTATTCCAACAATAGAATTATATGAAAAATCCAAAAACTTCAAGCTCATAATATTCAATAGGGACTTTGTTGACCTGATGGATCCAAAATCCTCAAGAATACTACGCTCAATAGACTTCCAATATCGCTGAATTCATTTGAGATTAAATTCAAACTTTTTAGATGTACAAAGCAAGGTAAATCACCAATTTTGCTGGTCTTGTGGTCCAAATTCAATTGTATAAGTTCTGTTAAGTTGAAGACAGCATTGATTAATGTGATTGTGCAGTTCTTGAAGATAAGTTTTTCGATATTGAAGACTTTAACGGACTGAATAAATCTCAAAAATATTGGATACCCAATAGGAATCACATAATAATTAGACGTGAGTTAGAAATGCATTGAAGTGAATGAAACTTTTAATATTAGTAAAGTGAACATGTTATTTATATCCTCTGACTAAATTGCTTCACAATCAATTACCAGAACTCGAAATCAGGTTTCACTGCAAAAAGTCGTCCAAGCTTTTTACTATCAGATCCTATAGCGATCGTTTTTATTAATAGGTGTTTGGTGCGATCCAACAAATGGTTTTGCAAATAGATTTGTTTCGGTAGATTTAATATAAAAAATATTACTGTGTTGTAAGCAGAAATAACCACCAAATATATCTGAAAAAATAACGTTGAACAAAAGTTATACTGAATTATTCTGAATCAACTTGTCATCCAGCCATGTAAATAGCCAAAGCTTATCAAAGACCAGAAAGGACATAGTAACATTGATAATATAAAATGGCAAGCAGTAAGCGTTCTTTCTTCTAGTCAATCACTTATCTCATCAGTTGGTTCAACAATTGGGTTTCTGCTGTCGCTGTGTCCACCATTGATAAAGCTTCTATTCAGTGTTATGGTTATTTATAGTTCGGTAAATAAACTGGTTTCTTGCAGAAGCTTTGTAAATGGTCTTGAGAGTCTATCCTTTCTAAGGTGGGTAACGTGACGTCTGGAAAGCTCGTTTCCCCTTGGAAATAAGGATACGTACAAACAAGTATGCTAGCTGAATTTTAATCACGTGTGCCGAATCTCAACAAATGGACGGTCAACGGAAGGGTAACTTCCGGGATTCGACCCTCAGAATTTTGTGGCAAATTGTCGACAAGCCGACGATGCTTCGTATGAAAATTCATTCGAGCACGGTTTGTCGAACTCTAGACGGTGGTCTATTCAGCACCAGAACCTTATGCATTACAGTCTGCGTTAGTGTGTATGTATCAGTATGATAATGCTTTTGGGCTGTATAATTATGCAAAGAACGCATAGGATATCAATCAACAGATTTTATTTCATTTTCTGATAAGTCTAGATCTTTAAGATTCCCTGAATTGATTAACTCGCTAGAATCATTGATATCCCCCAAAATATAAGCCTTCAGTAAATTTATTGTTTTCAAATTTTTTAAATTAGATAGATTTTCAATCTTATTGATTGCATTTTTTTTCAAATTGATATATTTTAGACTAACAAAATTAGATATGTTTTCAATTTTGGTAATCTCGTTATATGAAAGATTTAAATATTCTAAGTTTTTCAATTTTGATATTTTTTCAATTTTGGCGAGTTTATTGTGTAAAAGATTTAAATTTTTTAACTTTTCCAAATCTAAATTACATCCAACTTTTATTATTCCATTATACGATATATTTAAATCCTTTAAACATATTAGATCACACAAGTAATTTAATTCTACAATAAAATTAAATGAAAGATTTAAATTGACCAAATTGACCGAATCGGACAGAGCTTGGATTGAATCAATTCTATTATGAGATAGATTGAAACTTTTTAAATTGATTAATTTAGACAAGTTCTCAATTTTATCAATATTATTCGAGGACAAATCTAAATTCGTTAGATTAATCAAACTAGACAAATTTTCAATTTTACCAATCTTATTTATGGATAAATCTAAACCTGTTAGGTTAACCAAATTAGATAAGTTTTCAATTGCACAGATTCTATTTTCTGATAAATTTAAGCATTTTAGATTTATCAAATAAGATAGATTTTCAATTTGGCTAATTCTATTTGAACTTAAGTGCGATATTTCTAAACTTTTTGAATAAAATAATCCCCTGATTTTATTGCTTTTGTTTGAATCCAGGTTGAATTCCCATGGATCTACTATATGAAATATATTCTTCATTGATACTAGCACAGAAAATTATAAATCCAATTCCCTAAGATTGACCAAACAACTACATTGATTAATATTAAATGAAATATTTTCTAAAGCATAAGGCAGATCACCACTAAAAGAAAATAAATTAAACGACGTTAAATTGGTTAGATCGTCTGATATTAACAATTTTAAAAATTTTCTCACTTTTGCTGACCAGTGATATTCATCATATAGTATCAAAAAAAAATTTTTTATTTTTGTTTTCAATAACAAAAGATTTTCGAGGTTTTCAATATCGCACTCCATATCTTTGTCAGTCACAAACAAGTTTTCTAAATGACTTAAAGACCGGCTATCAAACAGATTTATGTGCATTAAATCAATACGTAAATACTTTTCATGTGCCAGAAACATATTTTGTTGAAAATATTTAAAAGTTACTGAACCGAACAACAATGATAGTGATATATACTTGATCAATTCATTATCATGTAATGTGAATAACCAAATTTTATTCATAGGTAAGAAGGAAAGGATGCTTTTAATAAAATAAAAGGACAAATCATATAGGCTTGCTTGGGAGCCTATTTCAAATTTAATAGATGAGTTAACCGATTTGTTTTCACTATGATTGTTATTTTTACTGTGTCCAGTCTCTATTTTTGTATTAATAATGAATCTTTGAGATGTTTTTTTTCGACTGTATTTCAAGTGAATAATTCATCCTTATACATAAACGAAATTCATCACGTTTTAAGCGGTGCGAAACAAAAAATCGGAAATAAAAACCAGAGATTTGATAAATTCATTCTAAATGGAGCCCAACAAAGGTGTTATTACAAAAATATAATAGTTCATTTGAACTGGATGCTACATTTAATCATCATTCAGCACAATTCCATTTGTTTCTGTTTCGGTTTATTAGACGATGTAGTTTTGAAGTTCATCAAACGGTTATTATGATCTTTTATATGCTAAACGACTGATTCATTTTCATCAGGATTGTGGATAGTAATAATCTGATAATAAAAGGTTCTTTGGCTCACTTAATTTGAACTCATAAAATTTGCTAGTGACTACTGCTATAGATTAAGAGCTGAGTAAAGTTGATATGGAAAGCTGTGAGACACTAGCTTTATTTCAGATCCAGCGATGACTTCCATAATTAAACAGTGTTTTACCAAAGGAATCCATCAAGTTATTTCCAGACTGAATAGACTCAAAAAAGTTGCGAAATACAAAGTCTACAGGATTTCGGCTCATATGACGGTGATTGTTTATATATTATACGCAAATTTTATGCATGTTAATGTATTTATATGTTTTATATATTGTCTGCATATAATTTGCGCCGGTATGTTTGATAAATCTTATTGGGAATTTTCAACCGCTTTCTGTTCTTTTGATAGATTAGAAGGATTACCATCATAAACTACATTTGGAATATACAAATAAAACTTCAAGTTCTCCTTGGTTTTCAACTGATTGTGCATGAACTCAAGAAAATTTAGTTTCCTCGAATTTTCAAAATTTCTGAATGTTTTCAATCTATTGCCTTCTAGGTTTTTTAAAGAATTATTGTTAATTTCAAACTTTTCTAACAAATTTGTTTCTAAATAGTTTTTTCGATTGATCAAGCTTGTCAAATGTATTTTTTGTGACTGATTTGATTTGATTTTTTGATAAATATAATATTTTTAGTCTTTAGTGATTTGAAGTTAATCATGTCATTAATTTGGCTTATGTTATTTCTGCTCGAAATCAATTCTTCAAGATAGATGAATTTGTTAAACCCATCTAATTTGCTTAAATTATTACTATCTAAAATCAAAATTTTTGATGAAAAAAACACAATGGTTATCAATGATAAACTCATTGATTTTACTATTGAATAAACCTAAATACTTAAGATTCTCAAAATTTTTATTTAAATGAAATTTTTTAAGTAAATTAAATGATAAATGTAATGTTTCAAGTTTATGAAAATCCAAAAATGAATTAAAATGCTTAATCCTATTAACTGATAAATCTAAATATCTAAGATTAGGAGTATGGCACAATTCATTCAAATTATTTAATTCATTCAAGTTTCTTAATTTACTCAAACCTTCAATTTTACTAATCTTATTATCTTCCAAGTTTATCTTTTTTAAAAGGTTTAAATGGTTAAAATAATCAATTTTATCGATTCTATTAGATGATAAATCGAGTTTTCTCAAATTTAATAGTGGTAATAAAAACTTTGTTGATATAATTTGATTATGAGATAAATTTAAGATGTTTAAATTCTTTAGATTTGATAGATCTCCAGTTGTGAAAAATTGATTAAATGAAAAATTTAAGTCTGTTAAATTTTATGTTGAATCAATATGGCAGTTTTGTAGTTTTAATTTTTTAAGATTATTCAATTTGTGATACCGATTTGAATTTGATAGAATTTTATCCAAAGATTGACCCAGAAAAAAAACCTCAAATCATTCTAAAGTAGCTGAATTCTCGGATAATAATGACTTAAATAAGTTCTTCATATCCTCAGATCATTCTAATTCCAAAAGCAGTTGATATAAAAATTTGAAAGTGATTGATTTTAAATTTAATTTTGATAACAAAGCAGTGTCGGAATTGTTCGACATGATTGGTGGTATATCATCATTTGTTAAATATAAAAACTTTGAGTAATTCCTGATTTTACATTTTAATAACTTGATATTTTTAGTTGTAATCCATAATGGATTTGGTAATTTTCTATAAGTTGGATAGTTTTAGAAATAAATGGAATTAAATAAAATTGATAAAGCAATCCTCTGGACAAATTTGTTGTCATGTAAGGTAAATAACCAAATTTGATTCAAAGGTAAGTAAGATAATATTGTCTCGATGAATATGAATGGTAAACTTTGTATGTTTGGTTTTAGTCGAGTATCCATTTCGTTGAATGGATTGACAATAATTGTATTATTTCTTTTTTTTTTAAAAATAACTGCTAAGAACACACCTATTGGGGTTCTTGCATGGTGCTGTTTATTAGTCCGTATATAAACTACAAAAACTGTCCCTGTAATTTTACCATGGATGTGAGAAAACCCTGGAGGAAAGAAAACTCACATTAAGGACGAAGATTGTATTATTATTATTCTGAGTATTAAGACTTTTTATAATTGATCTTATGATCAAAATTAGATGCAAGAGTGGTGGTTTTAACCAGGGTATTAAATTTAATAAGAGACAAAACAAAACTTTTTGTTGGATTTAATATTTATTATATTACAAACCAATGGGTGTAATTGAGTTTTTTGTTCCTTATTTTTGTATGTCCTGAAAAGAGAAATGTTGATTTAAAGTGTATACAACAATAAAAACTACAAAAGTCGGGATTCAAGAAAATCGGTAAAAAAAAGCACTTAAAAATATTAAATATTTATTTATTATTATACTTATTATTATACTTATTATACTTATTATACTTATTATACTTATTATAGTTGTTATTTCAAATAGTCATTGAAAACATTGAAAAATACATCTCTACCTGTTTTTTCAATGACATTACCATGACATAAAACTATATTATCAAAATTCCAATCATCATAAATTTGTTTAATTGCAAGTTTATTGTTTTCAGATTTGATTGGAAACAATAATTTTTTTACAAAAATATTTTTGAACAATGAGGAATTTGGTTGCAAAAACCTTGTCAAGAAACTGGAATAAGAGTTGGGATTATGATTGGTAAAGTTATCGTTTAAGGGTGATTTTGGATAAATGAAGAAATTATCTTTGTTATTAGATGAAAAAAATGGACTGGATGACAAATTGTATGAGTATTGTTCACTATATTTGCTTTCGATGTTAAATAATAAATCAGCTTGGAATAAAGTCTTTGAAGATTTGTGTAACATGAGCAATTCTTTGTTTTCGTGACCATTAAGATAGATAAACTCTAAATCATTTATTATATTTTGATTTGAAATATTTAAATCGGTCCTTAATTGATCTCTTTTGACAATTTTATTGGCTAAATTAGAGTCAAACTTAATATCGATTAAGTTAAGATCGTTATTTGATAGATTTTTTAAATCGTTCATACCAATGATTTTTGAATTTGGAAAGAATTTTCCCTTTAAGTTTTGGCGAATAGATAATAAATGTTCATTATCAGGAACAATAATAGCAACAACTTTGTTATTAAATTGACTAAAGTTATCATCGTTGATCACATTGTCGTTTTCTTTATTGATACCAGAGTATTTCAAGCAATTTCTGAACTCCTCAGACATTGGTAATGGAGACCAAATAACATATTCATCAGATTTATTTAATTCAAGAATAGCCATTCTAGCACCGAAGTTGAAATAGTTTGCTCTCTTGAATGGAGTTGAATGAATGGTGACTGAATCAGAGAGTTTTCTGGTAACGCCTCCAAGAACTTGGGGATATCCTGCCATTGTGGATATAATACAGTAGAAGATAATACAATTGAATTGAGTAGAGTTAGATTGAGTAGAGTTAGATTGAGTAGAGCTGGATTGAATTGAATGGATAAAACTAATAGCAATGTAATCGAGCAGATCCGGTATTTATACTAGAAAAAAGCGATTATTCCAAGACAAAGCCAAAAACAAACAAGACCTGTTTTAAAAGGAGCAAAGAGCTCTCGGCGGAGTTATGCACGGCTTAGTAAGCACAAACAATAGAAATACCAAGATTAGCCATAGCCCCTGTGCTAACGGGATTGGTGTCGTGGTTGGAGAATGCGGAGTAACTTTGATGGAATAATCTTCCGCTTGTGTAATCCGGTGTGGTTGTCCGGTTTAAAGAAAAGCACGTGTTTATTTTTGGCTCTTATAACAGAAGGTAAACCCAGGATATAAGAAGTGGTTTTGTGGTCTAGTCGGTTATGGCATCTGCTTAACACGCAGAACGTCCCCAGTTCGATCCTGGGCAAAATCATTTTTTTGCTTTCTTACACTTTCTTTCTATTTATTACTTGCTTCATCTTTTTGTTGTGTCTTAAGCTTGTATTATTTGAGACTACTTTTTAAGAACATATCTTCTTTGATATGTTACATTACCAATAATCCTATATATATATTTATAAATATTTACAATTCCTATAACGCATTAAATGAAATAAATATTTTACTCATTAACTACGCATTTATGGACTGAGCTTTGATTTCATTGTTCTTGGTGTTTCCACTTGTATTAGTTTTGATACCAGCTTTTTCATATAATTTCTGCCTAATCTTGTTTTGATTATCATATGTTTTCTTTAATTCAGCTGTAATGTTTGCTTCACACAATTCTTTCAACTCAACTGCGTGTTCTCTATCAATGAATATTGTGGGGTATCTATAACTTAACCAATTGAAAAGTAAAATTGCTTTATGAATATCTTCCAATGTTGATAACCTCTGTTTGCCCTCATCGTCCATTTTAAACGCATCAAGACTTAAATTGACATATTGATTAACGAGTCCTAATAACTCTTTATACTCAATTTCATACACATCTTCTAACTCTCTTTCATTTAATAACACTCCAAATGGTATTGAATCATTGAAATCAAATATACTTTTTCTCTCTCCAAACGCAATCGCTTTACAATACTCAACAAAAACCCTAATTTGTTCTGGATTACGTGTACCAGCTGGTGCATTTGATAATCGAATTTGATCGGTCATTGGAAACCATGGAGTATCTTGATATATTTTAGTTAACTCTAATCGCTGCGAAATCTCGCATGCAAAATAATGCCTTGTTCCTCTAATAATCTTTTCAAATGATTCAATAATAGAATATAATGATGTATCCGAATCAAACTCAGAAATATATTGTGCCCATATATTATCCGGAGGCCATAAACAAGCTTTCATTATTGGTGTAGTTCTTGTTAAAAACGAATTTTTAACATGATTTAATATTTCATTAGAAAATGCCGATATATATCCATATTTTATATCATCTTTATTGATATCAATATTTTCCACTTTATTATTATCGGAATCACTACCTTTGTTACCATTAACCAAATTCGAAAGAGGACTAACTTTAAATCTTCCAGCTCTGCCACCAATTTGTCTAACCTCTGAAACTGTTAATGGTTTTTTCTCATTTCCGTCAAATTTTTTATATTGAGAAAAGACGACTCTATTAATCTTTAAATTTAATCCCATACCAATCGCATCTGACGCTACTAAAACATCATAATCGCCACTATTGAATCCGGCTGCTTGAGTAGTTCTAATTTCAGGTGGTAAATTTCCATAAATCACTGCACATTTTAGATCCGTTTCCTTTTCAATTTTAGACTTGTAACTTAATATAGACTTTTTAGAAAATGAAACAATACAGTCACCTCTCTGTAGAGCATTTAGTTGAGAGCTAAGCGGTTTATTTTCAATTCGTAATTTCCCTAATCGTTTGTATCGAGTTTCAAAAACAGGTTCTCCAGATAATTCAGCCAAATTTCGTACAATATCTGATGCTGTCTCCTCACCACAAAGATGAACTTCTCTTGCAACAGCACCAAGCAACGCATTAGTCCAGGCCCAACCTCTTTGCTCATTACCAAGCATTTGAATTTCATCCAAAATTACTACATCATATTCTTGTGTGGTAGATAACATCTCAATTGTTCCACTTGATATTGGCGCAGGATTACCAAACTCATCACAATCCAATATAATTTCTTCTCCAGTTATTAAATTACATCTTCTTCCCTCCGATTTAAATCTTTCGTATACTTCTCTGGCTAATAATCTCAATGGACTCGCATAAAACCCAGATTTAGCATTTTTTAATCTCTGCAATGCATTATAAGTTTTACCACTATTAGTTGGTCCAAGGTGCATAAAAATTTTTCGATGAAATTTTCTTGCTAATGGAAACCATTCAGCAGGATTAGACATGTCTATAGATAACCCATTAGAAGGAGTAAAAATTGTCAATTTATTTCTTAATATATTATAGAAAACAATTTCTAAAATTTTTTGAAATTGTTCATTCATGTTTTTTAATGGATCATAATTTGAAACTGTTGATTTTGGTGTCTTTCTGGATCCTATAAAATAAAGAATATCAAGCAATTTGGAAATTGATGGATTGATATAATCTTCAAAACTCAAATCATATTCATTCAACCTCTCTGGCGTTGATTTATTTATTTGATTGATTAAAGTAGACTCTAGTTCTGATACTGCATCAGGGCTGTGTGTGGTAACTAACTTGCCAAACTCTTTATCTTCCAAAGATGAAAGCATCAAATCTTTCAAAGGCTTATGATGATCAAACTCTTTATTACGAAATTTTGATTTCAATACATTCACTGATTCAAGTAAAATACCACCAAAATTATCGGCGTTCAAGTGACTATTTTCTTGTTTTGAAAGACATTTCTCAAGAGAAACAGAAGACAAGATTTTCTTTGACATTCTTTTAGCAATCGGATCAGCAATCCATGTTTTATTTTGAGAAACATCCAAATTTTTATAAGCTATCTCTTTATCGAGCTTCTTTATCGATTGTTTTTTTTCATTTTTGATTTTCCATTCATCATAACTGTGAACTCTTTTTGACTTGCCCCTTATGTCATGTCGGTTTCTTCTGTTTAATGAAGTTAGTGCATTTGTCAAAAATACATGTTTGTTAATGTTGTATAACTCTAAAGAGCTCCTTGTAAACACAGATATCATTATTCGGTGTGTTTTGTGACACTTTCAATCAATCACTTCTTTTCCCTGATTACAAAATCTTTCATCAGTAAAATAAAAAATAAAAAATAAAAAAGATATCCATAGCTAAGGATATCGTGCTGCTTGCATTTATATGCAGATATTGTATCCAGCTAAATGGGAACAAATTTTTCATAATCATGTTCATTTTCAGTTTTTAATATGTGGTTCATTCTGTTCAACAGTATATTTATTGTCTATTTATTGACACATTGAGGGTCTAACTTGTTATATTCAGGTTAACATTTGATAATTGTTAACATTAAATGTAGAACTTTTGAGAACAGGTTTTGTTTTATTGCTTTTCTGCAACCAGTTACGAGTTAATGAGTTACAGGAAAACCAGCAAAAAAAGTAAACCAAAATAGCTGTTTTTTTAATCAGATTTGATAAAATTTTTATTTTTTCGTATAATTTATACAGTATATTTATACCAAAAACCTTAAACGAAAAATTGACATTCTAGCAAAAAATCAATTGGGTATTCATCTTTTGGGTCGCTAAACTGAAAAGAAAATAGAAAATGATACCAAAATGGCCAAATTTATTTTAATAGAATAAAATACCAGTATATTTACATATGGCTTTAATACTAGAGCTTTTGGGTATATCTATATCACTTAGTGGTCTTTTTAAGTTAAAATGAACTCTTAAGTTCTTATATGAATATTAAGGATGAGATTTGGGCTATTTTCGTTCGAAAAAAAATCTTGTTTATTGAATCAAGAGTTATAAATCACGCCCTGTTTTCCCAAATCAAACAATACTGTCAAACAACCAAAAAATAATATATTCCAAATGTCCAACAAACTAGTTATGGTTGGTGAAAGTGCATGTGGGAAAACATGTTTGATTCGTCGGTATCTTGAAAATAATTACAATGACAAGGAGGGCACAACAGCAAGTTTTTACAAAAAGGAACATTCCACCACCATAGATGGTATAACTCACAGTTTCGATTTGTGGGATACTGGTGGTCAAGAAGATTACGATAATTTGAGAAAATTATCATATGCAGATGCAAAAGCGTTTTTGGTGTGTTATTCTGTTGATCAGCCCCAAGAACTTGAAAGTGTGCTTCTCAAATGGATGTCTGAAGTCAGGGAGCATTGTCCTAAAACTCCCATTGTATTAGTTGCTTGCAAGACAGATCTAAGAAAGAGCGCACAAAGAAGAAGTGAATTGAGAGCAAATGGATATTCAATGGTAACTACTGCAAAAGGAGATGAATTGGCAAGAAAATTTAAATTGAGAGAGTTTTGTGTAGAGAGGTTTTATGAGACTTCAAGTCTTACTGGCAAAGGTGTTGATCAACTTTTTGAGGAAACATTTAGAATGATTGTAACAAAAGAGAACACAAAGTTCCGTGAGCGCTATGGGTGCTGTTCGATAATTTGATAAATACTTGATTGTTCATTTGTGAGCTTGAAATTGGTCCAGACTGTCGTTGATGATAACATCTTCATCAAAATACTCCATTGGTAGAGGGACTCTATCCACAACAGCGGTTTTATCCAGATCAGTAAATTTCAATCACGTGTTGATATAGATGTGCTGTTTTGCGCGCGGACCGTCGTGAGTCGTAACCGTAGGGCTTCCTGTATTCCGATTCTCAGGAGCGTACACTCTAAGACCGTAACTTGGGACTTTTTATGTAAACTCGAAGAGAACTAGAAATATGCATTGGAAAACTTGATCCCTTTCTTTCGAAATTGGTCAAATTACAACGCCTTTTATATAATTCTATATCGGTCTAAAGTAATTCATAATGATAAAAATAAAATATTATAATTGTAGTTGTTTTGCTTCCTCTGCTGTTCTTGCAGCCAATTTTCTGATGTATTGTTTTTCTGGCTGCACGAACTGGCTTCGGAGCCATCTAGGACTATGTTGTAGCCCTAGAGAAGAGTGGTACAAACGGTACATACATAAGACCTTCCCCATCCAGCGCTTCTGAGTAGAATTTATTATCCAATCAGCAGGAATCTCCCTAGTTTCTAATGCTAACACTGAACATGAAGTGGCCAAATCTGTTTGTATTCTTTTGGCATTACTTCACTATTTGATCTCATAACTGTTGTTTTTTTCTTGAATTGTCTTTAATTTTGATACGTTTGCAATATTAATTGACTTAGTCAAATGCAGTGTGCCGAGAATAATAAAAATAATGCCAGTGACGACAATTGCTTACTGTTCAATTTGGAGAAAGTTGAAAGTCGATTAAAAACAGATTTATATGATTTGCCACTTCATTTATTTGCAAATATCTTATTCTATTTACGGTTCGATAAGCTTTGGTTATTTACATTGCATGGTTACAAGTTCATTCAAGAAACTGCTCTCTCAATTTTGTTCAGATCGGTTCATTTTAATTCTTATTTAAAAAGTTGGTTTTTTGAACCAGAAACGATTTTACGAGTTGATCCAAAAAACATAGATTTATTTATAAATTATTTTAAAAACTATTTAAAGGATTTGTTTTTGACAGATATTGATATAGCAGGTAGCTCTGCTGATCTTACAAAACTAATCTTGCACAATGTTCAACTATATTCGATATCGTTACTAATTTATGATCGATACGTCTGGCCCAAAAAAATGAATGAACTATTGCAGTTATTAATATCGAAAAACTCGCGTACTCTATCGTTATTTGAGTTTAAATACTACATTTCTTCTCTGTCTAGTACCACAGAAACAATCTTGTTTAATTTAAATCTGTGTTGTGAGTTGTTCAAGCTCAAAAAACTAAACTTGACATGGAGTAGTGTTGATTCAGCAGAAAATTTGACTAACCTAATATACTTAAAAAATTTAAACTTATCCCATAACACCATCGAAGACATTGCAGATTTGTCCTCTTTAATAAATTTAAGGAATTTAGACATTTCTACAAACAGCGTTGCTGAGGCTCAGGGTCTATCAAATTTACTGCAATTGGAAATATTAGATTTGTCTAATAACCAAATTACTTCAATGCATTTTTTATTAAATCTAATAAATTTAAAAGCTCTAAGTCTATCACATAATAAAATCGATGAAATTAATTATCTATCCGGTTTACTATTTCTATCCTTTTTAGACTTGTCTTATAATCAAATTATAAAAATCAAAAACTTATCAAATCTGGTAAACTTAAAACATTTAAATTTGTCTTATAATCAGATTAGCATGACAGAAAGTTTGTCAAAATTGACGGTTTTGAATACTTTAGATTTAAAATATAACAACATCACAAGCATAAAGGATTTTTCTGATTTACCCAGCTTAAAAACTTTGAATTTGGAATTGAATCAAATTAATCAAATCGAAGACAATTTCGATTTAACCAATTTGAATTACTTGAATTTAAAATATAACAAAATTAGTGAAATCAACAATATATTGTGTTTAGCAAACTTAAAGAATTTAACTATAAACAATTGCAATTTCGTCAGCCAAATAGACGCTGTTAGTGGATCGTATCACTTGATGAATCTTGAATTTCTAGATCTTTCCAACAATAAGATCAAATGTATCGATTTATCATTGAATTTTAATCAGTTAAAGACATTATTATTAAACAATAATGTAATCAAGGTATTTTATATATCTCCAAATTTGAAAAATCTTCAAGTTTTGAATTTAAGTTCCAATAAAATCAAAGAAATAATTATAGATAATAATAGTGATTTTCCATTCATGAAACAATTAACCGTGAATAACAATAAAATAAATAAACTATCTAATTTCGATAAATTCAATAACCTTGAACATTTAAATATATCATATAATGAGATCTCTGAAATAACCAGCACCATTGAATTTTTAATAAAATTAAAGGTTTTAAATTCATCTTCAAACAGGATTCATTCAATCAACGAAAAAGCATTTGACAATCTTAATGATTTAGAGGAACTATATTTGTCAAATAACTTCTTGACCACTTTTAAAATTAAAAAAAGCATGTTTCAAAAGTTAACTCGTTTTTCATTATCATCAAATAAGGTTATAAATTTAGATTTTGTTGATAATTGCGAATCCCCCAGAGAATATTTACCCGAAATTAGGTTTTTATTTTTAGATTGTAATCAATTGGAGAATGTGGATTGGTTGCAAAGTATATCTGGAAATCTAATTCAACTTTTTTTAAATAACAATATACTCAAGAAATTTGGAGAATTCAATAATCTAAAACAATTGGAGGTGCTTTCTCTATCAAATAACTTACTAGAAAGTAATGATTTTTTGGAATTCTATCCCTGTTCTTTGCGGCTTCTTTATTCTGATAATCCATTCAACTTGAGAAAAAAATCCAAGTAAAACTAATTTGTAGAAATTTCAACAAAATTTTTAATTATTTAAATCTTTCTGCTTTTAAAACATATAATCTGAAAAAGTTTTCTTTGTTCTCAGGTAAAATTGTTATATTATTTTGCAAAGGATGTAGTTAAATCTTGTATATAAAGTATCTCAAGCATTCAACTTACTATTTCCAAAGATTTCATCCAAAAAATTATTCTTCAATTTAAAAATATATTGTTAAGAGCCTCGATTTTAAATTGGATGAATATTTTAAATTCAGTAAACTTTTTGAGTAAATATTGTCGTATTGAACATTCAATGGTTATAAATAAACTATCAAATTGGAGATGGTTTTTAGATAGTTATTCTCGAAAATGAGGATTTTGAACAATAAGCCTGTGTCCTTTTTTGTTACCATCATTCTAAATTTTCTCTTAAAAAGTTTCTTAACACCTTCACCAGTAAGACTTAAAGTCTCATAAAGCCTGTCTGCTTCAATTTTCTTTACTAAAAGTTTTTTTTTTCCTGTAGTTGCCATTGAATATTCTTGATTTTCAAATTTATTTTCTTCCTTCGGAAATTTCTTGGATCTTTCTTGCAAGCAACTAATAAAATTAGAGTTCTAGGACAATACTTAGATAGATTCAATCAAAAATTTGTTTGTTTTCAAAAATTTAACTGAGTTAAATTTATAACATAAAAAAACCAGCTTAATTGATAATCTCTTTTGTTTGACCCGTCTAACTATTTGAATTTATTTTGGAATGAAATTTCGCAGATAAATATATCAAATTTAAAAACCTTGGTGTTTTGTGATTTTTCAAAGAAATTATGATGATTAGCTAGAGTACTACTCATATTTCAAATTAATGAATTATAGCTATAGTCCATTTGACTAAGGAATTCAATTTGAATTTATTCAAGAATAGTTGTTTATTCAATTACATGTTTTGTTATTTTTAGCAAAAATCATAATATAATTATTATAAAATGAGAAATTTTATAGAGCATTCTGAATAATATAGAACGAGGTAGAATACTCTTATTATAAAATCAAGCTAACTTGAATGTAGTATAGTTTTAATTTTTATTGTAACACAACATCAGAATTGTATGTAATACAGTACTCACATTCAGTGTATGACCATTTTTTGATCTTTTTGAGAAATTAGTGCAAATCCATGTTTTCAGATTGTTTGTCCTTAGATTAATTGCTCTTTAATATCAAAACTCCAGACCAATTATTTTGAGAGTTATCATTTGGAAAAACCATACAGTATTTTCGGACGCACACGCATGTATCTGTGCTTGATGTGATGATGAATGCAGCATTGTGAACGCATACGCATGCATTTCGACAGTCATAACCCGGGAGCTCCTTTTGCTTCAGAGTTGTCTCTTTGTGTATTCCAATATTGTTGTATTGAAAAATAAGAAAACAAAGATACAATCCATTGTTTATTCAAGAGGTCTGTATTTGGAATATGTTCAAGTTGAATTACGAATTGCGAATTGCGAATTAAAAGAAGTTAAAAACCACCCTTGTCAACTATTGTATCAAAATGACCTACTTTGTCATTTAGCTCTAACAGTGTTTGGCACAAAAAAGTAAACTGCTCACCCAACCTGTTGATATTAATAACTTCGGCTACATCAAAATCAAATAAGTTATTAATGAAATCTTATTTGCATTTAGCAAAATAAATATCAGCCAGTACAGGTTGTTCATCTAAGGTAGGAACCGATTGTGTGGGTCTAGAACAACAATGCGGCGGTGCATAATGGTCCATATCGGTGGCAGTTTAGTCTTTATATCCTATATCTTGAAGTGGTTTTTCTTTTATATTTATTTGAATTTCATCTCTTAATAAAACAATTTTTAACAAAGAGAGACCAGTGGCCTTTTTCTGTTAATGATTTTCTGGTGTTGTTTCTGAGGCTATAAGAAACATTGCTATATCCATAATATTTAAGTCAGTTTATATTAAAAGTTCTTAGGATGGCTATAATTGTGAGGATTAATTTGTTGAATATAGGTTATACAGGCTATACATCTATTCCAAAGATTATTTTTTTTACTTAATTTTCAATTTTTAAATCATTTGGAAGAGTTATTTTTAAGAGTAGATTTCAGGTCAATTAAAGATCCAGTTTTTGAAAAAAATTATACTGTTAAAGAAAAAATTAAAGACAATTTCGCTCAAAATTTGGAGTGGTGACCAGCAACCCAATGATCGAATTCTAAATAACATAATTAAGTTGTTCTTGTTGAACAATACAAGTCTATTAATAAAATTCAATTTCATATATAAAAAGACCAATGCCATTGTTAATAGTGAGGATGAGGAATATGATGTATTTCAACCTCAGAGTTTGAATATATTTCAAGATGAAAATAATAAAACTATTTCATTGTTTGGTTTAAAAAAATTGAAAAGTTTAAACTTATCTCATAGTGAAATTGTTAAAACAAAAAATATATTTGAAAATTCAACTTATTTAAGAAGTTTAAAAAACCTAACCAATTTGAATTTATCTGATAATAATATTAGATGAATTAAAAATTTATCTGGTTTAATAAATTTGAAATACCTTGATTTATCATTTAATAAAATTACCTTTATATGTTTAGTTCTGAATTTAACTGGAGCCCAGTCATTGGTTTCAAATTGGAATATAGCAAACACTTTTAATTTAAAAAACTTAAAAAATGTCAAAGAATTAGATTTAAGTTACAATCAGATTGATAAAATTGAGATTTCAAATTGTGTTGATTTTTCTAGCTTGAAATCATTAAATATGTTTTGCAATAAATTTTAGCAAATTTTTCAACCTTATAAAATTCGAAATTAAAGAAAAAATATTTTTGAATTTAGCTTCTCTTAGCTTATTGGAAAACAAAATTACCAATTTTGAACTTATGGATTATCATGAAAATCGATCAAATATAAATTATTATTTGCCAAAAATTAACCATATTGATTTGAGAGGTAATTAATTAGAAGGTGGTAAATGATTGACTAAAATATCATCTACTGAACATTGTTTAATTACAAGATAGAATACTCTTAAAGTTCCAAAGAATTAGTGACTTGAAATAAGCAAAAAATTGTAATAAAAGACAAATAATATAATTGAAAGCATTAATTGAGTTTCTACAATTTTGATGATTTCCAAAATGTACTTAAAGAAAGTATTTCAAAACTTGAAAATGATATTTCATAGTGTTTTTTGTGTAGCAAAATAAAAACAGGTTGTTCTTCTTTGTTCTGATGCCTGATAATAATTTCAGATTGCTCATTTGTTTGAATGTGGTTGAATCATAATGTAAAACTCGAAAAAGCAAGCTGATTGGATGGTGAAGAAACCCCTTCAGAAGCTGATTAATTGGAGATAAAGCAGAAATATGTCTCAACTCTGCATGATATGCACATTTGACAGGCTTTGTGGCTAGCATCCGATTTATGTGTTTACAAAACCCGGTTTAAAAATCACAAGCCGAATTGATAATAGCATTGAATAAATTAATAAAAAAATTGGAGCGTTCAAAAAAGGAATTAGGTCTACCATGTACAGCCAAAACCAAAACAATTGGTGAAAAAATTAATGAACCTCGCCGATCAAAATCTCTAAATCTGGGTTATAATCTATTAACGCATTCTGGCATTAAAAGCAGTTTGTTTCCAGAACTAAAAACACTAGAACTGTCATTTAATGAGGTTGGAACTGAATTTATTGATACAAATTGGAAACAGATGGCTGGGTTTTCACCACTACGCTGGTACTGCAGCTCATGCTGCACACTAATGCGATTGTGCGTGACTATGCGCTGGTTCCAAGCCGGTGGTGTTTTTCCGTTGCTTTTTTTCACTTTTTTGGGCTTTGCAATTTTTTTTATAATACGCTGGAGAAGTGGTCGATTTCCGGCAATTTCTGGCAGCCTTTTGTCAATTTGTGGGAGTCTTTTGGCAAGTTCTAGCAGCTTTTGTAAGCCTGTGGTAGTTCGCTAGCTGCTGATCATTCCTGTGCCAGTAGAAGCTGCGAGCCTCTCACTGACGAGCCCTGGCAGGTTGGAGCAGATGCCTCAGAGCAGCCAATCCGGTGAGAAGAGAGAATTGCTAAGAGGAATAGCTGATAAGAGAGAATTGGTGTTCATCAGCAAGCTCTTCCACTGTTCTGCGACTGTCCTCTGGTTCAGACGCAAGAAACACAGCTCCACAGACAGCTGACGTTGAGCCAATGGCCTCCTCTTCCAGCTGCCCTTTTCCTCGCAGAACTGCTAGCTTTTAAGCCCACAGCTTCTCATTGGCTCAATAGTGGTGTTATTTTTAACTTTTCTCCTTTTTGACTTCCCATCTCTTTATGTCCTTTCTTTATGTCCTCTTGTTATGTCCTCTTTTTGACCTAAAGAGCGATTTTTATTTGCCGGCAAACGAAAAATTTCACGTCTTGAAAAGATTTGCTTCTGGAGATTTGCTGAGAGTTTTCTTTCAATCTACTGCAAACTTGAATTCTAAAACAAAGAATATCTCACTTTTGTTGTTTTTTGTGAGCTGAATCCACTAAGGAGCTGGGCTTGACTTATTCTCTGTTCAACCTATTCCCCTAGGTCAGTTCTAGATTTATACCATCACTTTCCATATCAGCTATCGTCTTCCTTTTTGCTCTTTTTTGTTGGCCTGTTTTTTTGCTTAAAGGCATATTTGCTCTCCATATTAATAAGTATTTATTAATAAGTATTAATATCTATTAATATCTGTTGATATCTCTTAATACCTCGTAATATCAGCTAATTTTTTTTGTTGGTTCTTACTGATTTAAACCAATCCATTTCTATTGCTGCTACTATTTCCCATCTCTCCTATACATCTTTTGGTTCAACTTCATCACATTTCACTTTGTAATTGGATATATAAGAAGATACTGGAAATATACTAATGATATATTGCTCTTAATATCCTACATTAGATTGTCACAAGCATTAGATTCTTTTTATTATAAGCTCATTTCATATCTCAGTCTCAATTTCACCTCATTTTATCTCAGTCTCAATTTCACCTCATTTTATCTCACATAAATTGTACCCAATTTTATCTAATTTTATCTCATTGCATCTAATTTTATTCAATCTAATTTTGCTTCAACAATGGGTCGTTTCATATATAAAATTAAAAGACTATTTTCAAATTCAAAACCAAAAATAATTGAAACAGACAAACCAAAATTCACAAAATTAATTAAAGATAATCCTATCCATAATACCCATCCCAATAATAATCCCAATAATATTAACCCTAATCCCAATTCAAATGAAGATCATGAAATTACCAACAAATTTGATAACCTTAACATTGCTCACAACACTAACGATAAGGACTCGATGAATGATTCAACCTTGGTCTTTAATAATGATTCCATCTCTAATACAAGAAAGATTCCCTCTTCTCCTTCAAGATCAAGGAGATTTTCCCAAACTTCTTCAAATATATTAAAGGTTGTCCTTTCAAATACCTCTTTACATAAAAAAAATCAAAACTCCTTAACTCTTAACGAAAATAAAGATTTCTCAAATCTAAATCAACCCATATCTGAAGAATCAAATACAAATAGTATTAATCAAAATAACACCACCACCAATAACAACAAAAACTTGCTCGATGTTAATGATAATAACCTAACTATTACTCCCAGCAATAACCCAAGTTCTTCCTATTCCCTTAACCCTAATACCTCATCTGATCAATTTCTTTTACCTAAAATCTCCCTCTCAAATGGCCTTGATATTGGACTTGTTGGTGATAACGACGATAGTAAAAAGAATACAGATAATAATCATGATGATTATAAGTCCATATTAGACACCCTTAATACTCCTTTACCAACTACATTAGACCCATCCATTTACATTTCAACTTCTTTCTCCAAATCTGATCCTGAGTTATATCGCAACAATAATATTATAAATTCCAATTCTAACGATAATGCTAATGATAAACAAAACAATCCTTCAAATTTTATCAATGAACAATCTAGAAATCTTGATAAAATTGAAAAAATTGTACGAGAATTGAGTAAAGAGTACAATATTGATTCAATTTTGCAAAACCCAAATTTATCCAATAAACATAAAAAATTTTACTCAGATTCTGATATTAACAACAATAATCGAACCAGAGGCAATCAATCCTTTACAAATGGCTCAATCAATTTAGAAAATGTTAAAGAAGAAAAGGAAATTCAACTCAATGGTCAAGATGCCTCTAATAATGAAAATGTTAATAATGATAATAATAATAACGATAATAATGAAAATGATAATGAAAATGGTAATGATAATGATAATGAAAACTCAGTTGCTAAAGACAAAAATAATCTCAATTACTCCAATTATCGTTACAAAATCAATAAACAAAAAAATTCAAATAAACATAAAAGTCTTAAATTAAATGCTGATCATCTATTTGATCAACTACAAAATGGAACATTTAATTTTGACTCTAGTAATTCTTTATTAAATAGAAAGGAGACAATCTCTGATAAATTACATTTTGATACTATTATCATAAACGATAATTTTGTTCCAGACATTGATGCTCCTGAAGTTCCAAAATTACCCAAAATTGATATCAACAGCTACCCAAGTTCTAATGATAAATTTAATGATTCAATTATTAAAAATCTTGAAACGAAATACTCATTGACAACTAAACCGATGTCTGATGTGTCCTCTAAAAGGGCTGGGTCAATGGATTCAGATAGAGATTTCTCAACTGATGATTTCAAAACTAATCTAGCTCTTGGTGAAAAGACTATTATTATTAAAATCCTCTCCAAATCAATAAAATTATCTTTAGAAACTTTGCAACTAACTGTCTCATATATCAAATTCAAAATCCAAGATGAAGAAAACATCCCAATGGAAAATCAAAAACTATCATTCAATGGCGAAACATTGGAAAATTATAAAACTCTTGCTGATTATGATATCAAAGATGGCTCCATTCTACATTTGTTCCCATCAATTGATTAAATAGTCTGTTCAATTCTAACATTTTTATAATTCTTATTCGTAACTCCTTTTTTGTTCTTTATTCTTTGTTTTCTTCCCATTATTTTTTTGTCCTTTTTCCCTCATTATTTCCTTTTAGTTTGTTTATATTGTTTATATCTGTTGGCTCTCTGATCTTTGCCCTTATTAAAGATAAAAAAAACAGTTAAATAGTAATCTTTAATTCATCCTGATAGTCTTTTTTACATATTTTTTCTTTAGTATTTGCATTCTATATACCAACTGACTTTAACGACGTCCCTCCAGAACTAGATAAGTAATAAATAATACTTTTTGTTATATTCCAACTCTTCCATCACTGTATTATTGCTGGGGTACTGTTGGGCTCTTTAGACTGTTTCGTCTCATTAGTTCCTCTACTTCCGGTGGTTGATTCAAGCTCATCGCTTGATCTCCTTAATCTGGTCTGAACTTGGTTATATATTTGCCCTCGAGGATATCTTTTACTAGACACAGGTTTTCTAGATACCAACACTGCTTGTATTGGCCTATTTCTCTGTTTTTATGAGCTCTTCATCCTCACACACCATCTCTGTCAAGTTGGTCCTCTTAGGAGAAGCAGCAGTTGGTAAATCCTCTTTGGTTTTGAGGTTTGTTTCCAATGACTTTCAAGAAAACAAAGAGCCTACTATTGGAGCTGCATTTTTAACACAGAGATGCAAAATCAATGACAAGACCATCAAGTTTGAAATATGGGACACAGCTGGGCAGGAAAGATTTGCTTCATTGGCCCCAATGTATTACAGAAATGCCCAAAGTGCGTTGATTGTTTACGATATCACCAAACCCCAGAGCTTTATCAAGGCTAGACACTGGGTGAAGGAGCTACACGAACAGGCTTCAAAGGATATAACAATAGCCTTGGTTGGCAATAAGTTAGATTTAGCATCTGAGAGACAGATCACATACGAAGAAGGGAAAACTTTGGCAGAAGAAGAGAACTTGTTGTTTTATGAAACAAGTGCCAAAACTGGTGAACAAGTGAGTGATGTCTTCTTGGGTATTGGTAATAAGATACCTGATCCTTCTCTCCAAAAGTCACAGAATTTGCAAAATGATCTTTCTCAACAAACGATCAATTTGAATGTCATTGATGATAGAAATGGATCTGATAATTGTGCATGCTAAACACTCTTTGAAAGTGTGTTTACAGAATTTTCTGATTATAAGTTTCAATCTTCTGGTATGGTTTTTTTAGTTATTTGGTTATTTGTTATCACTTTACAAGTTTACAGGTTTGCAAGTTTACATTTTGGAGAATGTTCCAATATTTTTTTTGGTTTACTTATGGGATTCAACAAGATATTTAATGTATTAAACTTAATTTATTTATTTATTTAGATATGAGTTTGCTTTCTTTTTGTTTTAAGTTCTTGTTACTCTAATTTATCTTGGTTTTATTTATTTATTTATTTATTTATTTATTTATTTATTTATTTTTTTTCTCATTTAGTTATCATCATTAATTCTCTTTAGTAGACAATAATCGAAATATTTAGTTTTTATACCAATCAAGTTTTGTATGAACACTGGAATGTAAAATACTCTTGTTAAGATTTGACTTGAAGTATCAATTAATTTATCACAGTGTAATAAAGTCCAATTTTTTTGAATTTTTAATATATTATTTTCGTTTGAGATTAGTTGAGATTCACCGATTTCAACATCGACTTGCTTTGAGGTATCGACGTAATAGTTACAATTTTGAATATCTGTTAATTTGGATGGATCAAATAAATTTTGGTTATTCATATTTTTAGGAATCTTTGATATGGATTCAATCAAGCCGATATTTTCTTCAAAATCGCCAGGAAGTAGACCATTGAATCCAGATAAGGTGAATTTTAATCTTAAGTTATCGGGCAAAAAAAAAGAGGATGGATATCTATACCATTCTCTGCCGACGCAGATGTTACCAGATGCATCTTGAGGGATGTGAGAATAGACAATGTAAGGAGCAGAATAATTATTGACTAGTGAAAGGATTCTTAAAATTGAGAAAGCAGTGATCAATAGGATTAGGAAGATTTTTAAGAAATTTCTAACAAACAATATTATAAAATTGATGTTATTATACAAAAGAGAAAAAAGAGTTTCATAATCATTTGATTGGTTATTAATATTGTCGTTAGTTGTGGTGGTGGTATTGGAATTGAGTTTTTGATTAATTTTTAGATTTGAATTATCTTCTTTTTTAAATAATTTTATATTTAATGAGTTTCTATGATTTGATAAGAAGCTGGATAGATTGTATTTGGATGAGTTATCGAATAGAGTGATCAATTGATAAATTAAGATTGAAGTGGATAGATTGATCCATGGGTAAATTGGGTATAAAAATCTTTCTTCTTTGTGGGGTTGAGAAAAGAAGATTAGACACCAGAAGACCATGGGATAAATTAGAGTGAAGTAGTTGAAGAGGGATAAATTTGGAGATAAATTTCTATAGTATAGTTTGTGGAATGGAGAAGAGGTGGTAGTTGGAGTTAAATAGATTAACAATGGGGATATGAATAGAGATAAAAAGGATAGGATTGCAATTAGATTGAAATTTAGGAGTAGGTTTAAGATGTAGTAGGATAATTTTTCAGTTCCGAAAATATTTGGGCCTGATTTATCATTTGAGTTTAAAACATTGTAGAAAATAATATTAAATGGGACCAATTGGAATTTTTTGTAGAATTTTGTGTCAATTTCTTTAATGATTAAAAGAATTGAGAAAAAAATCATAGATGAGGAGTAGAAAAAAAGGGGAAATTTCTTTATATTATTTAAGTAATAGGATAAGAATTTAAAAGCCATGGGGATGAACAAGGCTAGATTGAAGGGCCAACCTATTAGGGAGCCAAAGGAAAACCAAAAAATGGTTAATAAAGAATGTTTTAAGTGGTGGTGGTTTTTGTCGTTAAGAAAATGGATATAATTTGATAAGGCTAGGTTATTGAAGATCATTGAGAAGGAGGAAGGGAGTAGAGCGATGGAAGAATGAGATAAAGCAGGAGATATTAGTTGGAAAAAGATAAAATAGTTTGCTATTTTGGGGTGGATTAGGTTCTTGATTGAATTGAAAAGAGAAACATCAGAAAAAAAAGATAAAGATGCTAGGAATAGTCTAATTGAGTAGAAATTGTAATAAATTTTGGGAAAGAGGTTTGAATGGATTATTGGATAAAATATGGAGTATGGTAGTAAATAGGCCCAGGATCGTATAGCGTATAATGGAGAGTATTCCCAGGTCTGTTTGCCAAAGTTTCTTAGTAGAAAGTTCAAAGGTTCCCAATAGTTGAAGACTTCATCACAATCTTGAGAAATCATGTATAAAGCTGAGAGAGATCTTGAGATCAAAAGAGAGAGTAGAAGAAAGCATTGAAGAGGCAGTTTTTGATTTTTAGGCATTTTGGCGTGTAAATTGAAAGAGGAGGATAAAACAGATGGGAGGATTGAGTTAGAGAGAGAGAAAAAGAGCAGATATCATACAGTTAATGAAGAGCAAAGTATATTGATATATTACAGCAGAGTAGGAAGATTGAGAAGATGGTGAAGTATCGATTTGAAATGGATAAGATGGAAGTGGAATCCAGTGCTGTGGAAGCAAAAAAACCGACACCAGCAGGACTCGAACCTGCGCGGGAAATCCCAAAAGATTTCTAATCTTTCGCCTTAACCACTCGGCCATAGTGCCATAGTCAAAATCTTTAGAAATACATAGATTATTATAATGGTTTGATTTTAGCTTGTTTTTATTTTCTCTGATAATTTTTGGTAATTTTTTGGTAATTTATTGGTATTTTTGCTTGTTTTTCGTTTTGGATGTGAATTTTTTGATATTTTACAAAAATTTTTAGGGAAGGTTTGTTTGAGAGATTGTAAGTGAATAAAGGAGAAATAGAGTTAGTGTTTCAGAGATGCCACGATTGTTTGTTTAGAAAAAATTGCTTTAGAAGTGAGGGAGATTTAGGAGAATACAGCAGACTGAAAAGTAAATAAACAAGAAAATGGGAAATGGGAAATGGAAAATGGAAAATGGGAAAGTAAGTAGATAAATAGATAGATAAGTAAATAAGCGTGATAATGTTGATAATGTTGATGATGTTGGATATATGGGAAGGTGATAAATGGGATGATATTGAATGATATGATATTTGAGCAATTTTATCCAGTGGTGGTTAAAATAGAAAAAAAAACAAGCAAAATAAAGGCGATTCAATATGATTCAATATGATTAATTGATAGAGTAGTGAGTGATTCAGCCGAATTACTGAATTGAGAATGGAGAATTAGATAGAAATGATAAAAATAAAAGTGAAATCAAATAATGAGTGGATTGTAGTGAGTAACTAATTGATCGAGATAAGTGATAAAATTTTGCAGATATAAATAGCATGTTTGTAAAATTTGTAATTTGCATAATTTTCACAGATTCCATAATTTTTAATAACCCTTAGGCATAGGTATGATTGACAAAATTTCACGTAATTTTCATAAAAAAGAAATTGATAACATAAGCTTATAGGGTAAAATAGAGGCAGTTCCATAAAAGATATGAGATATAAAGAAAAAAGCAGCAAGCACGTGAAGAGGGAGGCGTTTGAGAAAGCCAGCAATAGTAGCGAACGAAGTAGAGAACGGTGTAAAGAACGGTATAGCGAACAGGGGAGATAAGAAGAGGAAATGTTACCAAGAAACAGAGGCAGAGGAATCGGGCAGGGTGGTAGAGAATGAGAAGCAGAAAGAGAAGGGTATTCTCTTGTTTCGGTTTTGGAGAAAGATCTGGCGGAAATTGAGAGGTGGAAGTGGGTCTGGAAGTTGGGAATTGGGAATTGGACCATGAAAAGATCCCACGACCAAAAGGCGAGAGGGCGAGAACCAGAAAAACGGAAAAGCACCAAAAGCAGAGGAAAGTGGCGACATCGGATTAATTGACAATAAGCTTTGTGGGTACTGGGGACGAAAGGAAGAAGCGGTGCGAGGAGCGCTGGGTCGGCTTTGGGGGGAGTGGGCATGTGACAGGAGGCGGTAAAAGACGAAAGAAGGAGAGCGACGACGCGCGAGCGACGGAGCGACAACTCCTCTGGAGAGCGATGAATGATGGTGCTGGAGGAGAAACGCAAACAGAAAAGACGCCAGGAGTTGGAATCATTGCCCGATTGGGAAGACCCAGGGCCAGCCAGTTTGAGCATCAAACGATTGATCCTAAGCGTATAAGCATGAGGGAAAAACCGATATTGTTGCTGTGTGTGGGAATATCTTGACTTTGTTGGATAATTAAGTGATGTTTCTGTTTCGTTTCTATTTTATTTCTATTTTATTTCTGTTTAGCGTGTGGTGTTCTTTTGTTTGTTTGTTGGCAAAACGAGCTGAAAATTGAGTTTTTTTAAGTTATTTTGAGTTGGTTACTAGTGATGAGAGCAGTAATAACAATCCAAATCATAACATAAAAATATTAATAAAAAATATTAATATTAATATTTTTTAATATTATTACTGCGAGTATTATTTTATGGTTAATGGAAAAAGACAGTGTAGAATCGAAAACATTTAAAAATAAAGTGATAAATCGAGCAGAGCAGGAAATTATTCCATCCTTCCAAACAATTAATAATCGCAAAGGATAATATTGATATATTTATACTAAAGGAATGAGCAATTAGCACTATTTTTTAAAATTTGGAGGCAAATAATAACTTTTCACTGAATTGTAATGATGATATTGAGATTAATGATCATGGTGATGATGATAATTAGTGAAGACCAATTTAAATTGATGATTTGAATGGGTTTGGCCTTATTTTGCGACTGTTTTGATCAATTGTTTTGATTGTTTGTTGTGAAAAATGGGAGGTGGAGAGCAAGTTGGAGTAGCAAGAGCAGGGATAAATAGAGTTCCCATCACGTTTCACCATGCTGGAAGTGGAACATTGCAATATTTGCACTCAGATGGCAAATGAAAATGGGCACATTAATAATGCCATTTAAAATGCTGCTTTTTGGATACTCTGCTGATATATCGCAATATATGGGAGGATTCTGTAATCGGTGGTGATTCTGGGCATTTGAACAACAGTAACAGGTGCATCCACACTGCTGGTGCCATGTTGGCTCAGCTGTCGTTCTGGATAATTCCTAAAGCACCCGTTGGTGAAATCTGTCAAATCAAGCACAATCAGCCCAAACATCCACTCCCATCCCCAATCAGGCATATATTTCAATGAGCGGAAATAGGCCCCGTTACAGACTGTTTGCGCAAGTGGGATTTGTCTCCGAGGGAACCCGCGGACCCCAGCACAGCCGCGTGGTCCCAAGGCGCAACCACGGTTTGCGTCCCAAATCCCACAGGTCCCGTTCCAATCGCCTGGAAAAACACCCAAGCAAGTCTTGGGGAAGCCTAGGGAAGCCCTGAAGGAGCCCTAAGGAAGCCCTAAGGGAGGGAGTCCCCCAGGCAGCTTGAAAAGGGAACTGAGGGGTGCCCTTGCCTAAGGTCAGGTGAGCTGAGGAGAAGACTCCCTCCCTCGCGCGTGCTGAGTATCGTGAGCAGCACGGCGAAGATACCGAACCAAACCGGCGAAATTAGCAGGATTAGCAGGATTAGCAAAACAAACTAACCAAAACAGTGGGCATCTAACGCCTTGTGGGTCTGTTCCCACTTCAATTGCTGGTATTTGTTGTTGTTTTACAATTGGAGACCTGAGCTGCAAAAGAGGATAATATAGCTCACTTGTTTTACTCTCTCCTTGTGCACCGAGCTTAAAATGCTAATTTTAAAATTAAACCAAAGGTGTCAAATTGCAAACACACTTGCATTTTTGCACTTTGGTATTTTTTTCTCTTTTTCTTTTCTGGGTTGATCTAGCTTCACAGCATGAGTCGATGATGAGTTTCAATCTAAAACTTTTTCTATCTACGAATCTATAATTACATACTACTACTTGTATTATTGCTCGCATATTATCAATCTTCTTACCACTCTTCCTCTTCTTACTAGCCAACCAATTCTTAGATTGGTTGCAACATCTGGCTCTTTCTTCATGCCTGGAATTGTGAGTTATTTTATTTTCTTATAAAACTTTGCCTCTTTCAACCTATTGGTACTAACAACTTCGCTTACATGTCTCCCATGTCTTACTTATCTAGCAGACTCAACACATCCACCATTTCGCACGGTTCAAAATCAACTACTCACTCTTATCCACTGTCAATTACACCATCTCAATTTCATTGCTTGTAATCACCTCCCAATTGCTGGACAAGTTCTCTCTCTCTGATAATCCCTCACAAAAGAAATTCCCAGCTACCACAGCACCTAAAAACAGCCACCATCTTCACTTATATACCATCTTCACCTCTTATCGCCAACCTCCCTCACAAATTCCATTCTCTTATCTGCCACGCACCTCTTCGGGACCCCGCAACTCCCCCAAAGGCCCCAAAAACAACACAGCGCACGTGCACGCTCGCTCTCAGGGAACCCGCAAACGCTTCCCGCACTGTTCCCAGCCCGCTTTTAGGGCACACACGGGGCAATTATGCAGTTATTGCGCACTGCGCCCGCCCACACGCGGTGCTCTGCGTCCCCACGCACCCTCACAACTGGGATAACTTCCGCTGCATTGCTAAACCTTAATACTTTTCCTTTCCGATTTTTGGCAACAGACCGAGTTTTTGTAAAATTCTCATTCACTTTCCAATTTTTGTAAACGTATAAAAGAGAAACACCTAAAAATTCAGAATATTAGCAAACAGATTAGAGTTCAAATCTTATTTTTCTCTAAACTTGAAAACGAAAAAAAAACGAAAATAGAATAAAACTAAATAATAATTTTAAATCACTTTATTTAAATTAATTTAAGTAAATTTAAAATCAAATAAATTAATGTAAATTAAAATAAAATAAAATTAGTTTTAGTTCAATTCTAATTCAATTTCAATTTCAATTTCACATTTAAATAAGTTTGTTTTTTTTGGTTCCTATTTAAATTCATTTAAAACCCCATTGTTTTCATTTTCTTATTTATACATCCTCTTTTTTTGTTGCTCTCTTTTTTTATTTGAATATATTGAATAAAAAAAAATAAAAAAAAATAATCTCTTATTTCTGCCACTTTTCAAAAATTCTTTCACCATCCTCATTTCTTCATCAAAAATTGATCTCAATAACCTCATCTCTTCTCAATATCTCCCATATTGACTTTACCTCCTACACACATTATATACTCTATAATTCACATATAACATGACTTTAAATGGTTGTTATATAGACAACAACTTACAATTCGTTAAAAAAATTGGTGCTGGTGCATATGGAATAGTCTATCTTGTTCAAGATGTCTTCACCAAACAAAACTACGCTTTAAAAGTCGTCTTGAAAAAACCAATATCAAATAAAGAAAGACACAACAACAACAACAACAACAATAACAACAACAATAACAATAATAACATAAGAATAGTGGATAACAAATTCAAACAAAACCAAGACAAACCCTCCATAATAATCGAACAGTCTCTAGAAAACTACATCAAATTCCAAAACAACTCCCACCTATCCAAAAACCAAATCAACTACCTAGACCTCAACATCATTAAGAAATTTGGCTCAAATTGCAACCTTCTAAAAGAAATATCCATCCACTTAAAAGTCAACGACCACTCCAACGTCGTCACCATCCACAAAGTATTTGAAAGCCACAACTTCCTATTCACTCTAATGGATTACTACTCTGAAGGTGATTTGTTTCTCAACATTGTTGACAAAAAAATATACTCAAACAACCCCTCCAAGATCAAAAGTGTCTTTCTACAACTACTAAACGTTATAACCTACTGCCATTCCAAAAATGTCTACCACTGCGACATCAAGCCTGAAAATATTCTTGTTGCTAACAATGGCAACACTCTCCTACTAGCTGATTTTGGATTAGCTATTCAGAACGAATATGTCTCTGATAACCTCTGCTGTGGCTCTTCTTACTACATGGCTCCTGAAAGACTAGTGTCTCATGACAACCAAAAGATAAACTCTCTCATCACCCAAAACAATATCAATCTCAACCTCAACCCCAATGCCTCCAATAACCCAAATAATTTCTTTCCAACTTCTGCTGGTGACATCTGGTCCTTGGGCATAATACTCATCAACCTAACCTGCATTCGCAATCCATGGATGAAAGCATCAATAAAGGACAACACCTTTAGAATTTTCTTGAAAAATAATTATATTCTCTACAAAATCCTTCCTATATCCATCGAACTAAATGATATACTAATCCACAACTTTTTTATCATGGACCCATTCAAAAGATCCTCAACTTCCTCCCAAGTAGTTCTTAACAATATCAAAGACAGAATAATAAATTGCAGATCATTCACCAAAAATGGCCCACTCTCCATCTGCGATATTTACTATCCTGATGACTACAACACCAACACCATCGTCAACAATATCAACACAATCAACGGCATTACCAACAACGTTACTGTTTCAACCAACGCCAACAATAACAACAATATCAATACTTTTTTCAATTTGAATGACAACTCCTACTCAAACGTCGCTTCAAATCTTAACGACGATCCTAAAGAAAATGAAATTGTCTATTGCAATAATAACAATATCATCAACCCCAATGATAAAAATACTTACAATTATGTCAAGAGCTTTTTCCATTCCAAATATAATACCAATAATACTCCAGTAAACAATGCTAACAACACTAACAACAATATCAACATAGCATCAATAAATAACAACTACAACAATAACAATAACAATATTGTTACACCCGTTGGGTCGCCAAATAAAAAATGCCCCTTTACTAATATTATATCTACTTCTCAGCCTACTACTAATCTCATGAATGTCAACTACTATATCAATAAAAATCACCACAATAATCACCATTCTAACCACTTGAGCTCTCATGGCAAGAGCTCGCCTAGGAATTCCTCATTAAATTTAAATACATCAAATATCTTGAACATTTTGAACAATTCCAACATTATTAACTCCAACGTTATTAATTCCAATGTTCCAGAAAACAACAATCACAAAAATATTAATAATGACTCATTTGCTTCCTCGATATCGTCTAATAATACCTCGCCTAGTTCTTCAATAGCCTCTTCAGTTAACTGTTCAACTACATCGTCAATATCGACTGAACTTGAAGAAAACAATATCAACAACAATAAAAAAGTGAATAATAGTAACTTGAAGAATATTAATAATGATTTGAATAATATTAAAAATCAAGCCGGCAAGCCCTTAATAGGCACACCGATAAATGGAGGATTCAATGAAGACAACAATGTGAATTACTTGGAAAAGAAATATTCACCACAGGACTACTTTAGAAGTGGAAATGATAAATTGTATGACTATTTATCTGTGAAGGTTAAAAATCAACAAGAAGCTGGACAGAAATACGAGAATAATAAATGTCCATTTTCATTCATTTCAAGTTCTAACAGCAATGCTAACAGCTACAATATTAACACTAATAGCAATAATTATAAGAATTATAAGAATTATAAGAATTACAATGGTAATTTTATTAATAATTTGAATAATTATAATAACTACAATAACAATAATTATAATAAAGTAACTAATAATTCTAATAACAATGCCTTTAGTTTCATTGGATGTTTATAGGAAAAGAGTTACATTTTTTTTGTCATATAAATTAAATTTATTTACGGTTTTTTTACTTTTTTACTTTTACTTTTGTCCTTTTTGTTGGTTTGATTTATTTTACTATATTATAATATAAAAATTTCAGTTGCATTTTTCTCGTTTTTCTTTTCAAATTTTTTGTTTTAGATTTTAATTTTATTTGCAAAGTATACAATTTTTTAATACTCATTTTATTTACAGTTTACTCTTTACCAATTACTATTTACATTTTTTTTATCAAAAGATTATACTTTTACTTTTCATTTTTTTATTATTTTTTTCTCTTTATGGAGCGATTTTGCTGACAAAACGTTATATAATAATGTATATATAAAGCTCTACCAGTTAGAGATTAATAAAGCAGCAAGCAAAATGCCAGTAGCAAAACGCCAGTAGCAAAATGCGAAACTAGATAAATAACGAGCAGCAGAACAAGAATGGAAAAGCAGCGTGAATGGTTGCTTGACTGGCCGTCGATAAGTTGATGCCATGATTCAACATCCAGCAAAGTGAGAGCCATAAGATGGAAGAAAGCGTGGAATATACAGAAACAGGATAGAAGAATTACATGATTTGCCTTATCAAGAGAATTCTCCTACCAAGAGAGCTTGAAAGAACTGGGAAGGTTGCGTGAGCTGTAAAAGAATATCAGAAAAATAAGGTGAAGTGAATAATGTTCTAATGAAATCACATTGTGACTATCCCTCTACGCATCCAACGAGCAGTTCTCGAGCAGATATCCCAGTGACATTACACTTTGGTCGCTTTATTCACTTTGTTCGATTATACACTTAGAGGGAGCATTATATCTGCTTCCCGATCTGGGAGCCGCTGCGGCCTGACTGCACGAAACTGCATATGAAAACATCAAAATGCATACCAATGCGCCGGTCCCACGGGGCTGTTTACGCCGCGGGCGCCGCGTTTCGGCTCCTGTTCCGTCTCGCTGGCTGGTTTTTCACTGAGCGCGTGCTGACAAAAGAGGCCCCATGGAGGTGGATATAGTGCGCGCATTTGCGGGCGGTGGGTGCGGGCCAGCTATTGCGAGGTCTGTCCGAGAGTGCGCCATGTCCTCCAGTCGCAGCTCGTGCCACTGTGTCGGTGGTGCGTCGGTGTGTGGTGCCTGGTGTGATCTATGGTCTGTTCTGGGACTGGGTCACTTGCCAGCTTTTGTCGCATCGCTTGGAGGGGCACTGGGCTTGTTCTGCCCACTCGGACTTGGACCGTTTCTAGTCATGCCCGCGGGCTCAGGCGGTCCCGCGCGCCTGTCTGCAAGCGTGCAACGTGTGCACATACTCCCGTTCCAGTGGTTCTGCGACCATCTCACCCTCCGAAAGTCCAGCTTGTGTTATCTTTCCATCAGCTTTTCCAACCTCTTTTATCAGCTAAACAGTTATACACTTACACTGACACAGCTGTTGGATCAAATAGCAGTATATAAATGGCTTCCATGAACTCACCAGCATGAAACAATTGCTACCCAAATATTCCTTACTCTCCAATCGCCGATAGTCAACATTATTAACCTATTTCGTGATTTCAGTTTCGTTCTTCCTGCTCCTCCTAACACAGTTTCTGACTCTTATCTTATTACGATTCTGTTTTTTATTCCTATACACAAAGACAAAAAATACTTATTTTATACTCTACTGCTATTTCTCTCATTTTACCAATAATAATTGAAACAATCCTCAATGTTATTTCGCCTTATTTAAATTTATTTTTTTTCCAACAGGTCAAGATCTAATGATCTAACGATCAAAAAATGATAATGGTCTAAACTAAACTGATAATTGGAAATTATTTCACAGTTCAAAATCGGTTATTCAATTTTCGTCTTATTATCATATCATTTATATTATTTCAAATTCTCTTAATGTATATTACAATAATAGTATAAAATTAAAATTAAAATAAAACCAAAAATATGATTATATTATAATATATTAACACAAATAATAAACTATTAATATTCTGTATCCTTTGCTTTTTATTCACAATTGAACAATAATATTAATTTCAATAATATCAATACCCTCATAATATTATTATAGTAGTATTATAATAATATTGTAATATTATGAAACAAAATATAAAGTTATTTTAGGTTTTCCTTTCCTTATTTTCCCATTTGGTTCTACCTAATTCAAATAAAATAAAAAAACTAAAAAGAATAACTATATGGGGGGCATGTTGGAAGCATTATGACCAATTAAATCATCATATCATTCTTTAACTGGAGATACAGCTTCAACTCTTTCTCTTTATTCTAACAATGCATTCACAAAAGCTCTAAAAAATTTAACTAAATAAACCTTTCAAATCTTTCCAACTTCATCTAAACCATACTAATCATTAATCAACTAATCAATCCTTGAATCAATCAATCAAATTAACTGTAAAGTGACGATGTTGAAATGCTTTGTCTTGATTTACTAATTCTTTAATTTCCAAAATCAAAAAAAAAATCAAAAAAGATAAATTCTGGTCGCTCCTTGAAAAATTCCAAAGGAGGGTAATCTAGTTTTGATTAGGGCTCTGTAAAACAGGGCTCTCAATGTAGGGTAACGTAACTCAGGGCTCTGGTTAGGGCTCTTTAAAAAAATTTCGTAGCTCATTTTTTTTTCTCTTTTCCCCTTCTTTCTCTTTTGAGTTCAAATATATTAATTTGTAGTTATATATTATATATCCCTAGACATTCTGACCAATTTTAATCGTTTTCCGTTTGTATTTTTTTATTTCAAACTTAACTTAAATTTATCTTAAATTTAGCCATTCTTAACTTGTTTGAAAAATGATTAGATATACAATTGACCAACTTTATGAAATCCGTTTAGCTTCAATCGATTTCAAACTTGATTCTAATAACCAAGAAATTTTATCTAATTTTAATGAGTTGATCAACAATCTTAAAAAAAAATTAAAAACCTTTCCCCAAAAGAAAATCAATAAAAAAATCCCCTCCGATGACTCAAACGATTTTATTGACCACCCAATTCCTCCCTCAAATTTAAACTCTTTCCAAAGAAGAAGGTCTTCTCGTCATGATAATAAACCCTTTTTCAAAAAAAATTTGCTCCAAAATAACACTTTTATCATCAATAATCATCCTCATCCTCACCCTCATCCTCACCCTCATCCTCATCCTAATAACAACCCTCACCCTCATAACAATTCAAATGACTCGAATAAAATTGATACACCTAATAGTACCGATCTGTCTGAAAGTGATTCAATTCATAACCAAAATCATCCCTCTCATCCAAACCACAACAACTATCATATCCAAAATCAAACTCAAAATCACAATCATAATCACAATTACAACCATAATCATAACCATAACCACCAAAAAGTCGACTCTCAAGGCTGGGTCACCTTGAAAAATAGAAAAAAATCATTTGGAAATAATCTTACTAATAATGATGAAAGGGATAAATTTAGAAAAGATTTCCAATCTTCAATTAAACAAAAACCAAAACTAAATAATAAAAATTTATCATCAAATAAACCTGCCGATTTAGCAGACGCAATTGCTGAAAAACCTTCTTTAAAATTTAACGCTTTTAGTGCTCTTGGTGATGATGAAGACATTTAATTTTTCACTTCCTAATTTTTTATTTTTTTTTTAGCCATCTCCAATCTTTTTTTTCTTTTGTCAACGTTTTTTTTTTTTTTATCCAATGCTTCTTTCCAAATTGATTACTCTGTTTTTATTTGGTTGGTTAGAAATCTATTTCAAACTTCATTTGGCTTGGTTTTTATTTTCCGTTATTTGCTATAATATGCTTTGAAATAAACAATAAAGAAGACAATATTATTAATATCAACATGATCAATACTTTATCTTTTGACTTGATTTTTTATATTACTAATTCCTCATCCTTAATTAATTTTTCATTTCCAGTCTCACCGTCATTTTTTTCTTTTTTTTTTTTCGTTTTCGTTTTGGTTATTTTTATTCATTTATTATTATTTTTCCCTCATTTCAAATAAGTAATTATTAAGAATAAAATTATTAAAAATTAATGGAAAATTATTAAAAATTAATAACATTCAATTAATAACACTCAATTAAATATCATCTACAAAAGATAACTTATCATATTTGTCTTTACATTTGTTAATTTTTTGATATATTAATATTCTAATTTTCTTCTTTCTATTATTATTATTGTTACATTTGTCATAATTTACATTTTTTGTCATTTCATGTATACTAATCTGAAATCAATATCTTGTTAAACTATATTTCACTGAACTTTTATTGTATTTCATTTTATTCATATTTACTAATTTTCTTGATTATTTTTATTTGTTTTAAAAACAAAAAATATACAATAAAATTAAAAATCAGAAACCAAAAATGAATCTATGAATAATTGAAAGAACAAAGACAATATTATTAAAAAACTACATAAATGAAAGAATAAAATTATAATCAAAAAAAACTACAAAACCAAATTTGAAACACAAAAAATTAAAACATACTGTTCATTTTCTTTTATACAATAAAAATAAATTGGAATACAATGCCCGATAATCGACAATATTAAATCACCAATCTGTTTTGTTCAATTTTATCAATGTTCAATTTACTTAGGAAATCAGAAACATCAGGGATTTTATTATTGTTATTATCATTATTTCTAATAGTTCCATTCAAATTCTTTGAATTCCTATTGTTTTTATATTTCCTATTAAGCATTGATGTTGTAGAAATTATTGATTGTCTTAAATCTTTAACGTTTGGTGAATCCACTTTATTCTGTTTAGACATATTCAAACTGATTGCCTTTGAAGGAGATCGTAATAATCCTGATTTGTTCAATGATAAGGCAAATGAATTTAAACTTAATGTATCATTACCAATGCCTGAGACTGGAGGCTGCAATCTAATTGGTTCTCTATTTAAATTCAAATTATTAATACTATTATTAAAATTATTTAAATTATTAAGATTTCCATATCCATTAAGATTATCACTGGATTTAATTGTTGCATTTCCAGTAAAAGTATTGTTAAATCCATTAGAGTTGATATCTAGTTGGTTTGAAAATGATGCAACCGATCCATTATACTTCGTTCCATTAATAATTTGAGATTTAACATGATGAACCAAATTGTATCTTTGATTTTTATAAAAACTTAATTCAATCATTGGATCGATCCAGTGCGATGGAGTTTCACTGGACAATATTTTCAAATAGCTATCAAAATCTTTTTTATCATAATTTAAATGTTGAAGATTATCAGTTGATATATTTTCTAGTTGTGATAATGTGTCAGCATCTAGTACTTTATCAGTTAATTTGATTGATTGGTACCAATAGTTGTTTTCAACACGATATTTAATTCTAATAAGAATATCCTTTAGGCATGAATTCATTGGTAGTCTATAACTTGAACGATTTGATTTTATGGTACCCTTATTACTGTTAGTAGTGTTTCCATTATTTTTCTTATTGCTATTAATTTTATTGAGTTTCCCAGCTTGTTTTGAGTCATAATCAATTAAATATTTCACTGAAAACAAAAGAAACAAATAAGCAACTGAGTCTTTAATTTCTTCGAAAATTGAGGGATCTGAACTTAGGATATCTGATTGATTTTTATTTGTAATATAATCTAAGGTGAATTGCCAATCAAAAAAAAAAGCAATTCCATTTGAAATTGCATTAATTCCAAATATGCTAATCAAGTGGTTTATAATTTTAATAAAGTTCATGATTAAAGCATTTTGATCCTTAATATTTTTGATTGAGTCAATTTTAAAATTTGTTTCATTTTCAAAATTTGGTAAAATTTTAAAGAATTGGTCAATACTCCAAAAGATATTAATTAAAGGATTATTAACGTTTGAGATTAATTGACGGTAATTTGGAATTAATAAATCATCATCATCGAATAATTCGTTTTCAATATAGACTAATAATAGGTTTGAATATTTTAATTGGATTGATAAATTTTCGTAAATTGTTAGGGAATTACTATAGTAACTTAACAAAGGTAAGGATTCATTGAATAAATCTATTGGTACAAGAGATCTTTGAATTGAGGAAGAGGATTTATTATTCGAGCATTTCTGGAAGACAGAATCAATATTGTTTAATAGAATAATGATGTAATTTTTAATTTTTTGAATATCGTATTGAGCATTTGAGTTTTGATTTGAGTTTGTGAAAGAAGGAGAATCAATGTTTGGATCCAAGATATTTTGAACATCTGAACTGGAATCCTCTTTTGGTGATTTTCGAATTGAATTTGAATTTGAATTTGAAGTTGAATTGGAAACAGGGCTATTATTATTGTTATTATTATTGTTAATTAAATTTTGACTTGATAATAAATGAGAATAGGAAGCGTTTGAGTTGGCAGGGAAATTGGATGCATAACTTATGGCTCTTTTCCTTGATTTAACAGTCAAGTTATTTAGATTAGTAATTGGGAGAGAGAAATTTTCAAAATTAACCAAGTTTTCATTTGATTTTTTAGAGAAATCTAATAGTTTTGAAAATAATTCATCGACCATATCAGAGATTTGATCGTGGTAGTAAACATGGGTAGCTAAGCTAGCTATGCAATTTGTATAATTTTGAATCAACTGAGATACTAAAGAGTTATTTGTTGGATCTTTGTTGTAAAATTTAATAAATTTAAACTGTAGACTTAATAGTTGTTTGAGGACATCTATTACAGATAAGCCAATCATATTAACTGAGGAAGAGAGCAAACCGTCGATCGAATGGGTTAAATAGATTTGGTTAATTAGTGAGGAGTCATTTTTCAATAATGAGATGAGGACGTCTAGGATTATGAATCTTAATTGAACCGGGACCCAGTAAGTTATTATTTGAATTAAAAATTTGAACCAATCTTTATCTATTTTATTTGAGGAAGATAAATTCAAAGTGACAAATTGGCAAAGAGTCTTGGTGCAAATGACGATACTTAGGTTTGTTGAAGATTGGAAATAGGAGTTTAATGCAGTTATGGCATCCTCTTTTTCTCTATTTTGATCGAAAACTTCAGTTTCAGCTTCAAGTTCTGATTTGTTATTACTATTATTGTTGTTGTCATTATTTGGAGAGTTTGTGAAGGATTTTGTAATAGTTTTGGTTAAAGTTAGAGATGATTTCGTTTTTATTGACAATGATCGGTGGTTAAGATTATTGATAGTAATATTATTATTATTATTATTATTGTTGTTGTTGCTGTTTTTATTATCGTAGTTTTTGATTATAGAATTCAAGAAATTCTTCAAATCGACGGTATTGAAACTGTTTTTTAAGGTGGTTAAGATTACAGGAATGGATTTGTCTATGATTAATTGAGCGTAATTTAAATTGAAAGGCAAGATATTGCTCAAGTAATTTGCCGAGTTGATGCTGATTATTTTCCAATGAATTAAATTTTTCATTTGATCATCTTTCCCAATCTGGTTTTGAATATTATTGCTGTTGTTAGTATCGCTATCTTGATCATATAGATTTAAGAAGGAGTTTGAAAGAGTTAAAAAGTTGTCCAAGAAATTTCGATCGCCGATGAATAGTTCGTTGTTGAGATTTTGACAAAAGGTGTTGAAGACCGATAAAGAATGGTTGGATAGTAGAAGATCATTTAGGTTAAGAATTTCTAGTAGGATGAAGTTTATGTTGTTTGCAAAGACATTCAAGTTGTCATTGCATTTTAGTATCAAGGAGTTCAAGATGTCTAAAGAGACCTGGAGGTTGCCAAATCGTTGGTGGTAGGAATCTTTCAAGACTTTCTTTTGGAGAAAGTTGCCTATCTTCTCTAGTTTGATCCTTCTTGTTGAGCAGTAGTAAAGCAAGTAGCTTAGCTCAGAGGAGTTTGGTTTCTTGTCGACATTACGTCCTGGAGGATAGCACTGAAGAATGAGCTTCTGGTGTTTGGGGACAAATATGCGAGGCATTTTGGCGGGAGGCCAGCGAGCAATCAGGGCCTCTGGAGTTGAGAAAGAGCTGGAGAGGATAGGCAGGAAGGAGCTGGAGGGGCTACACGAAAGAGATCGAAGAAAATGGAAAGAGCTGGAGAGCTGGATGAGATGATTATATCTTGTTCCTTTTATAGCAATGCTGTTTTGAGCCAGCGCAGTGGAAGTGGAAACACGCCCGATCCGTGTTCGGAAGTAGGCCTACGAGAACAAAGCAGGGAATGAGAGAGAGAGAAAAGGTCATTAAACAGACAAACACACAAAAGATCGTGCCCAGTTATATAGATATATAGGGAGACGTGGGGAGAAGTGAAAGAGGAATTTAGATTTATTTTAGAGAGTGTTTCATGGCATCGGCATAAGGTGGGCTGGATTTAAACAGCAGAGGCCAAACCAATGGTGTTTTTTTCCAAGTCGTAAACAGAATAGTACTTTCTCAAGAAAGCATCACCCACAATTGCCATTGGGCCAATAGGGGCAGGGAAGTCCATTGGGGTGAAAGCAGAGATACAGGAGCCAGAAACCTCCAAAGTATAGTCGTATGGACCTATTGTGAAGTTGTAACCAGCCAATGTGAAGGTCAAATCAGGCAAAGAGCTTCTTGAGTTGCAATCAACAGAGTATTGACCAGTCCAACCCTTGGTGGCACCGATTTCAGCATTGAGAATTTCAGCTAAGCCGGAAGGTAGGGCAATTAAAGAAGTACCAGTGTCGATAGCAGCACCATGACCAGCTAAAGTAGCATACTCATCGCCCAAGCCAATACCATCAAGAGATACTTCCCAGTAAGCCTTTCTACGAACAGGCAAATAAGTCAATTTACCCTTGAATTTGGATTCATCAATACCACCAAAGGTGCAAACACCACCGTCTTCGGAATTTTTGTTGGTATCGCCGAGGTAGAAGGAGAATTTGGCCTCATCCAATAAACCTTGATTAATTGCATTGTAGACTGGAGGAACAATTTTGTTGACAGAAATGGTGTCATAAGCTAAACCTAAAATACCATCGAATTTACCAAAGGCAAAAGCCAAACCAGGCTCAGAGGTAGCTTCAGCAAAATCTTGGTGAGGGATAGTCAAATCACCTAAAGTTAAAACATCTTGAGAGACGTAACCCTCAAGAGAACCAGAACCATATCTTATAGCAAATGAAGTACCATTTTTCTTGTAAGTAACAGAAGAGTCATGGTCGTATTTGGTGTGCAAGAAACAAGCCAAGGATGAGCAATCCTTCGATGGAACCCATAAATTAGAAGAACCGGTATCCAAGATGACTTTGAAGGATTGAGGAGGATTACCAATGGAGATTTCAGTGAAATACTGAGCATTAAGATAGTTGGTCAATGGAGTGTCATGGTTGGCGTTGGAGTCGACTAGTGGCAATAAATTGAATTCGCTAGTAGACTCTGGGTAAGCAAGCTTGTATAAGTTAATGTATTTTTGAGAAATCGAGTTTATATGCTGGTCGAATGAAACGTCCTTCAACTGAGTGTCCAAGGGTTTCTTGTAGATTTTGGCATGGTGCACTTTAGCATCAGACAATTGGCCCAAAGTGACAAGGGAGACAGCAAGATTGAATAAAACAGACAACTTCATTTTAAATAGAGAGCGAAAATAGAATTTGGCTGGATGTAGATTGGATGACCCTTATGAAAACCTCGCGAAAGAAAGTCCAAGAGCAAAAAGCAGAAAAAGCAGAAAAAAAGGAAAAAGAGGAAAAAGACTGAGACAGTAAAAAATCGAGTGCGAAATAAGATCCCTTTAGTAGCAACCCCAGAGAAGATATTCCAAAAGAACGATGAGGAAAGGAAAAGAAACAGAAAGAGATAAGATGAGCTCTTCTTATCCTTTTATACCTTTCGCTTATCTGTGCCTGGGGGGCAAATCCGTGCTATCCTTGCCTTTCTCCGCCTGCACCATCCGCAGTGTCCATACCGGCTGACATAAGCCACTGTTTAATTTAAGAACAACCCCCATTGCGGTTCGAACTGCCGTTCAATCGGATTTATATGATCACGTTTTTTGCACGTGTGATGATTTCCGGGGTGATCTGCTTTTTTTTCACTAAAATAAATTTTTTTTCTTGGCCCAAAACAGAAACATCACCAGAATCACCATTCTCTGCTGTATTATATCCTACTTTTCCATCACAATGCCCATAGCCAAAAACCTCAACAAGGTCTCCAAGTCCATAGAGAAGTCCAAGACTGTCTTGCATCCCAAGGGTCGGAAGTTGAAGCAGCTAAACAGAGCCAATTTGCGAAATGGCAAGCTATTGGCAAAGAAAAGCAGTCGCTTGAACTTGAAACAGAGTTTGATTCATCGATTAGATTACATCAAAAACGAGTTGAACAGTAACAAGCTGTATTCTAAGAAGGACATATTGACTCACGAGGAAGCCAATGCTTTGATCTTGAACTATATAAACAGAAATCTAACAGAATTAAATGATTTGAAGAAAAACAGAAGACCAGGTAGACCAATATCAAACCGTCAAAATTTATTGCAAAACTTATTGGATTCAGAATTGACTGAATTTAACAAAAATGGGTTTCACTTTCCCGATTTATCACTTGCTTCAAATTTAGTATATATAAGAAACTGGAATGGCACTTTAGGCGCAACCACCATTCTAAATTTTACATATTATAACAACAATATCAACAATATTAACAATATTAAAAGCAACAATACCCAGACGGGTATTCAAATAGATACAAATTAATAAAAATTCATCTTTTCCTTCTCATTCGAAGCTCAAGCACCAAACAAGCCAATAATCTATAAATAATGAAAACACATCCTAACCCAATCGCCTCTATACCAACGTTCGCTTTTAAATTATAATACTCTAAAACTTTTTCTCCTGAGTTCAATGTACAAAATTCCACTTCTTCCAAACATTTAAACACGATATCTTTCTCAAATCCTAAATTCATCAATATCAAAACTGCATATCTTAATGGACTCAAATAATTCATTGCATCAAAAAATTTTGGAGCATCTATCGACATAATTCCACTCATGAATATCCCTATACTAATAAAACTCGAAATTATATTAAGTGCAACACCAAAATTAGTAAATAATGTATTAAATATTATTCCGACACTTTCACCGCAATTTATAACAACAATTGAACAATAAACTGTTGCTAAAAACATCTTATAATTATATGGCAACCCAATACCAAATACAACTAATACACTTAATATTATTGATCCCACTATTTCAAATGGAATTTCATTCAAAAAATAACTTATCAAAAAAACCCATGTAGAATATAATCGATCTTTATCTTCTTCATAATATACCTGTCTTTCATATGGATAAACTGAAATATTTCCCAAAAGCCCATTATAATACAATCCCACAATATTCTGAATCAATCCCAACCGATTTGTTATAGAATCAGATGTAGTCTTTAATCTAGCAAAAAAAAGTGTGGTTAATACTGAAAAAACTATGACCTGCGCTAGTCTCACTGTAATTATATCAGGATTTCGAAGTATATTCAAACTTTGTCTTCTTGTTATAATCACTAATCCAGCTCTGAATGAAACTGCTTTTCTTTCTAAACTTTTGTATTTTTTATAAACAGCTTTACTATCCTCTTCAGAAATTTCAATTTTCAATGGATTTTCCTCAATTTCCTCAATTTTTATACCACTACTATTATCATTTATAATCTTCTTACCATTATTTTTATAACGATTATTACGTTCTTTCCAGCTTTCAATCAAAATTTGAACTCTTTTCACATTCTCATTAGCTTCTTCACTAGCTTGTTCATTTTCATTTTCATTTTCATTTTTATTTTCATTTTTAATTTCAATCCGATTATTAAATGAAACTAAATCTAATAAAAAATCTGCATAATTTGTAAAATCTGGACAATAATACCCCAAGTTATTAAAATATTCTTCAATATTATCTCTTTTCCCATTATAAGCAATCCTACCTTTAACTAGTAATAAAATATTGCCCAAAATATTAAACATTTCAACCTTTGGTTGATGCAATGTAATAATAATAGTTTTATTTCCCTTTCTCGCAATATCATCCAATAATTTCAATATACTATTGGCAGTAAATGAATCCAACCCAGAGGTTGGTTCATCTAATAACAAAATCTTGGGATCATTTAATAATTGAATAGCGATTGATAGTCTTCTTTTTTCTCCTCCAGAAATACCCTTGACAAATTCTGACCCAATAAACATATCAACACAATCTTCAAGTCCAACTTGTCGAATCAATTTTTTAACTGTATCAATAATTTCTTGATTACTTTTATTTTTTAATCTTAATCTAGCTTGATAATATAACGTTTCCCAAACTGTTAATTTTGGAACTAAAATCGGATTATCTTGCACAACATATGAGACTAATTTACGAAAATAATTAAACTTAAGTTCATCTTGGTTAATAAATAAATCTCCAGAAACTTTAAAATTTGTGGATGAATTTCTTAAAAGTCTACCAGCTAGTAAATTTAATAGTGTTGTCTTACCACTACCAGATGGTCCCATAATTGAATTAATCTTCCCGGGCTCGAATGAACAAGTGATATCTTCTAATAATTTTTTTTCCTTTTTAATATCACCAGATGAATTATCCTTAAATTTTTCGTTATCTTTTTTGAAAAAATTAATAAATCTATTGAGTAGATTAAGATAAAAATTTATTGTAATAATTGTTAATGAAATATTTTTTAAATGAATATTTAAACTTTCATCTCTAACATCATTAGTAAGACATTGATTCTCTTTTATCACTATTTTATTAGTGTTAGAACTTTCATTTTTTCCATTATCATCGTTGTTTTGATTATCACTATTATTGGATTCATATTTGACTATATTTGAACCTTTATTGTTTTTTGAATTATTAGTTAATAAGACAAAGACATTTTTTCGGGATAATCCAAACACAGCAACAAGTAAAAAACCAAACGTGAATAAAATTATAACACATACTGGTAAAGCCAACCAATTATTTGGATAACCCAAATCTTTTAAAACATATTTTCCAGTGTATTCCTGGCAAATTTCATCATTAATATCACCATTCGGACAATCACCAAGAAACCCAGTAAATTCATTTGAAACAAAAGTGCCAAAGAAATACCAAAATGGAGTAACATATTTGATCCATCTAACATAAACAGGCATTGATTTAGCATTGACATAATAACCTGAACCAAGATTTTGTGCAAAGTAATAAAAGGATATAATTAAACCTGAAATTTCAAAGGAAGGAGAAATAGCAAAAATTCCCATTGCTGTTGTATAACCTGATAAAACAAGTATTATACAAACAAAATAGTAATAGAAAAACTTACCGGCGTCAAGAGCCAATCCCCACATGAAATAGGTAATTAAAACATAAATAGTTGTGACAGGCAATTCTTCAACAATAAATTTTGCAATGGTTCTTGAAATTAAAAAGCCATTAATAGTAACAGCTTTATCAGCCTTTTCTCTGAAAAAGATTTTTCCATCTGATGTCCAAAGCCTTCCAATTTCAAATACTAAAGGCACTAAACAAAGAATCTCGCAGTTTATATAAAGAGCAGAGGTGATTGATCTGATGCCAGCAAGATTCTTTGGAGGTTTATAAAATAGCCAGGACATAACCACGCCGATTAAGAATAATGCAAAGATTAAGGATAAAATTGAGTAAAAATCTCTGATACTTAAAACAATTGTTCTTTTTGTTAAGATTTTGATTTCTTGAAATAATGAGATGTTTTTTTTACTAGATAGATTAATCGTTTTTTCGTCTTTATCAAGATTTGTGGTTAATTGGTCATTTGAGTAGTTTATTAGAGTTTGAGTTTGGTAATTTTTCCAACAATTGGTTAAATGTTTAACATTTTCAAAAGAAGATTTTTCAGATTCTTGAGATGTATTATCCTTGGCGACTAAATCAATAATTAGATCAGCGATATTAATTGAATGTGAATTTTTAATGTTATCAATATCGATTTGAATTTTGCAATAATCTTGAAAATATTGTAAAGATTGATTTAAAGGGCCGAAATAACACAAGTTTCCACCTCTTGCTAATAGACAGATTTTATTGAATAGCTGCAAGATTTCTGGTCTTGGTTGATGAATGGATAAGATAATGGTGAAACCATATTTAATGGATAGATTTTTTAGGGTGTTGATCAAGTTAAAGGAAGTATTTGAGTCTAAACCAGTTGTTGGCTCGTCTAAGAAAATAAGCGAAGGTTTCGATAACAATTGAATTGCTAGTGATATTCTTCTTCTTTCACCGCCAGACAAGTAACTTTTATTTGGATCAAAAAAGGAACAAATTCTTGAGTTTGATATGTTTGATAAGTTTAGTTCATGGATTAGGAAATCGACATATTTGAATTTTTCAGTGTCAGAAGTATTTGAGGGCATTCGTAATTGAGCAGTGTAGTTTAAAGTTTCTTTAACAGTTAATCCAGGCAAAAAGAAATCGTCTTGTAGAAGATAGGCATTTCTGATTTGGGATATATCAGATGTTGAATTGTTTTTGTAGTTGACAATTCCAGGTATATTAAAAGACAATTTTTTGTTTTTTTCATTTTCATTTTCATTTTCATTTTCATTTTCATTTTCATTTTGCTTTTGCTTTTGCTTTTGCTTTTGTTTTTTGTTTTTGTTTTTGTTTCGAATTGTAAATCTTTGGGAAAGAATATTTAATAAAAATGTTTTACCAGCGCCAGAGCCACCTAAAATAGCCATCATCTCACCCTTTGGCAAATCGAAAGAGATATCATTTAAGATGACTTTTTGATTAGGATTTTGAGAGAAATTGTTTGTGTCATTTATAGATTGACTTTCAATGTCTTTACTACTACTATTATTATTATCTTTATTATTATTATTATGATTTTTTTTATCTTTTTTTGAGTGTCTCAGTTTTTTGGTTGGAGTCGTAATTGAAACGTTTAGATTTCTGACAGTTAAATCTATTCTTTCGTCGTTAGGAATTGACAAAAAGCGAGTAGCATCAAAATGAACATTATGGTGATCTTCATGGTCAGTGAGGGTAGGATCCATTTCTGTGATGGAAGAATCGTTTACACAAGACGAGATAAAAAAACGACAAAAAGAAATGTTTAAATATAAGAACAAATACAGGAAAGATTGGACATTGAAGAGCGAAGAGAATGAGCTATTGGTTAATAAAAACCTCCCAACAAAAAGGTTCAAAATAAAAGGCAAAATGAAATACGGAAAGGGATCTAGAAAAGACCCTTAAACTTCACGTCAAAATACCAACCACAATGGAAAACAAACCGCCAATAGCAGCACGAGTGAGAGAGCAGAAACAGCAGCAGCAGCAGGAACTTAAGGCTGTCAGTGCAATGGCTACTCGCCCTTGAAGGGAGAGTACTTGGGAGGAAAGCTGTTGGAGCAGGTGAAGAAGTTGGCGTACTCGCTGGCGTACTCGCTGATGACGATGCTGTTTTGGAACTTACCACACTTGGAGAGTGCCAGCTTCCTTGGGTTGATGATTTTGGGGTTGTCTGACTGCTCAGTGGTACTGTTTTTGTAGCAGCCATAGGTGTAGCAGCTGTTGACCTTGACATGGCATTTGCGTCGTTTGACGAGGCACTTAGTGAAGAAGATGGAGGGATTCCCTGTAGAGAAGATCAGCTTCGTGATGACCAAGTCCATCGCAATGAGGAGGAAGTTTCCCATAATAATAGACGCTGAGAGACTGGAGGAGGCAATGACAGCAAAGTGGATGTTCTCGGTGGTCATGGCGTACATGGTGAAGTAGGCCAACTGCTCTGGGTCCAAGAAGCCCTCTTTGTTGCTAACAAAGTAGATCACAGCAAAGATAAAGTTCAGACCATTGATGGCGAGCGAAAGAAGGTTGGGAAGGAAGAGCACCAAGGGGTAGAAGTCGTCGATTTCAAACTCAAGATTGAGCTCGAAGTTGTAGGAGATGATGACATAGATGAAATTGAAGATGCCTACCACAGATGCTGGAAAAACCTCTCTGGGAATGACTATCGAAAGAATGACCGAGAGAATGATCTGCACAAAGGCGAGGAGGTTTGTCACCACCACAATCGCCAACTTGAAGCCATAGATCAAGGGTTCCGAGGGATTGTAGATGCTGAAGGACTTTCCCATTGGTTTGTAGGAGTAGAGGCGACTGGATCTGAAGAAAGAGGATCTGAAGAGAGAGCACCGGAAAAGGAGCACGAAGAGTAAATCACCTTAAGAACTACAGATGTCGTTGAGAAGATCCAGACCCAAGCAGGTTCTTGTTCACGACGAGCAGGAGCAAAACAGTGATGAAGCCTCCATTCCCTTGAGGAGGGCCAGGCCCAAGAAGACAAGGAGAAAGAAGATAGTGATACAGTCTCTCCACGAAGGCGAAGCACAGGACAGAGAGAGAGACGTTGCAAAGAACACCCAGAGGGAAAGCAGCTCTGATACCCAAAAGTTCAGGCTCAAAAAGAGCCATTTGAAGACCAGCGAGTCCAAGGTCAAGTTCATTCCCTCCAAAGCTCTTCTGAACTACGATGCTATTTCAATAGACGATGCCAATCTGGCCAATATTCTTGATATTGCCACTAGTGAGCCTGATAACACGAATTTCAAGGATAACAAAGATGGTGATGATGATGGTGGCGATAATGGTAATGGTGGTGATAACAATAACGATAACGATAACAAGACTAGTAAAACTTCCACTTACCTAGACTATCTACGAGATAAAGACTCAAATACAAATCCACTCCAACTAAACAATCAAGTTCTCAACCAAGAGATTATATTGGCAGGTTCTGATTTAAGTGACTTTGAAAGAGAAAACATGAACTACATATCTATTGAAGAGTTCGACAAATTGGAATTAAATCTCAATGACACTATAAATAAAAAGAAATTTAACAGGAAATTTAACAAGAAATTTAACAAGAAATTTAACAAAAATTCATTTGAAGACGAAAGGTTGCCTTTAACATCCCAAGAACTTGATCAGCAAAAAATCAATATCAAAAATGAAATAAAAAATTTAATCGATCAAGCTGAAAATGACTCAAACTATGATTCTGATCAAGACCAAGAAATTTTCGAATGGCAATTCAACCAATTCCAAAATTCAAATAGAAATACTACTAACAATTCCATTGATAATCCTATTGATAACAATATTAATAATAACCATATTATAGTTTTCCCAAAGATTAAAAATTATCACGTAATCTCGCTCGATCAACATCTAATTAAACTAAATAACTTATATAATAATCTATCCAATCTATCTGGAAAAAATGAAAAAATCTTAAATCAACTTGAACTAAAAAAAAAAGATATTCAATTACAAAAAAGTGAAATTCAAAACGATTTGAAAAAATTGGGCGTTAAATTTGAAAATATCAAATTATAATAATAATAATAATAATAATAATAATAATAATAATAATAATAATAATAATATGAATTAATAGGAAATGAAAATAATGAAAAAAATATTAATAATTTGATTAAAACAGATTATGGTAAATTAAAATAAAAATGAAATTAAATTGGTATTAAATGATATGAAATAAGTTGAATGGATCATACGGATTAAATGGACTGAATGGATTAAATGATGTGCAGATTAAATGATATTATACGGAGTTGAAAAAGAGTTAGGTCTTAATTAGAAACAAAAATTATGGTTATTATGATTAGGATTAGGATTAGGATTAGGATTATTATAATTTATTATAACTTAGATACCCACCTGCAAAGGCCATATTGACCCTGCCATAAACCCCTGGTATCTGTTAGATATCCAGTTAGCAATTTGCCATAAGGTTTTGGCTCATCAATATCAATCCATCCAGTCTTTTTACGGATCTCTCTCCATTCTTCCAAGTTAAACTCAACTTTAGGTGCACTTCCATATTTCAACGGTCCAACGTTGATCCAATAACCATGTTTACTTGATATCAATCTCTCCATCGCATCTAAGTATTCAAAAATATTTTCAGCAGTATCCAAGAAAAAAACACTCACAATAATTATATTATCAAAGTCTTCAGAATTCTCCAATTTAAATAACCGGAAATCTCCATGATTCAATTTTAAATTTGAAGGTTTGGAATCCAATCGTTTGATTTTAATCTCTCTAGTCTGGTTATCTAAACTAGTATGGTTGGAATATGAATGAATGAAAGGATGAACATTATAATAAGTTTGCTGGTCTGAATTTGTCTTGTAAATAAATTGATTTGATAAATGCATTAACCAAGAATATTCTACGGTTTCAAAATGGATTGAGGAATATGCTGCCGCTAATTCATGAGCAATTCGACCCAAACCTGAACCTGGAATAATCACACACGTTTTTCCTCTGTAATTGTTATTATTAACAATATTATTCAAATTCTTTTTAACATAATTTAAAATTGGATTTATTTCCACATCGCCTAAACTTGACCAATCTCTTTGAAAATGACATAAAGCTTCAATAACATTGAAATTATCATTACTGTTTTGAAAAGTGGCTAACCTTAATTCGTTTTTTTGAACATTATAAAAATCTATCGAATCTTTCGCAATATCATTCAAAAATTGAGAATTGACATCGATTAATTTATTGATTTTATCAAATTTTTTTAAATAATTTATTGATAACTTTTGGTGTCTAATTGGCATGGAAAAAAATATTTTTTTTTTCCTGTTATTCCAATTTTGCGTGTTATACTTATAACTACTTAAAGACTGAATTGTGTTAATAAGATCCTGTCTATCATTTGTTATTTCCAATTTGTTGAAGTATTTTTTATAAATATAATTTAAATATTTGGCCTTGTATAATGAAGATGAAATCATGAGGATTAGAATGACGATTGGAAAAGTTGAGCCAGGAAAAATCACTAGCAAGATACCATAGGATATTAGGGAAATCGATATGTTTGTGGTCAAATTGTTTAGTTCCTCTCTATCTGTGGGCATTTTGCACTAAAACCTGAATCGAAGCTGTGAATAACAAGCTGATATTTAAGTTGACAACAACAATAGCCAAATGCTTCATCATCAAAATTCCAACATTTGTCATTTTGAAAAACTTTGCAATGAAAAACAATGGATCCATGGGAGTGGAAAATTCAGCTGCGTGGGTATAATCATGTGCATGTGCATGTGAATACATATATACCAGCATAAATATATATAATAATGAGTTTATATGCAGAGTTGTGTCTGTGTTTTTATTGGTTTGCAAAAGAAACGTGGGTATAGAGTTTAGTCAAAAACAAAAACTCCAGCTTTGACACCAAAAGCCAGAGATATAAAACAGGGACCTTTAATTTGAAGTGCAAAGACCAGTTTTTTTAAATCACACTGTTTTTGCTTTAAATCGCACTGTTTTTGCTGCTGATTTTTTGAAATGTCTGATACAATTGATTCCGGTTTGCTTTCTTATTTGCCCTACCATGAGCCCCCAATCACATCGATTTTGATACTATCGTCTTTTTTCATTTTTCTCAATGCTTTGAATCATGTTGTTGATTCTTATTTTTACTGTGGTTTGGTTGTCCAAATCTTGATTGGTTTGATCTACGGAACTCCATTGACAAAGTGGATCGAAGTATCAACCGAAAGAGTATTTGTTGATTTGGGTTATTTGGGTTTATTGTTGATGGTTTATCATGGCGGTTTATCGACCAGTTTTAAATTATTGGTGAAATATTTTTCAATGTCTCTAGCTGTTGCGGTAACTGGTATTATATTTCCCTTTGCTTTGAGCTTTACTTTGATTTCATATGCAAATGCCACTCTATTATCGGCTTTTAGTGCTGGTGCAGCTTTATGTTCAACGAGTTTAGGGACCGTTTTTACCATTTTAAATAATTCTAATTTGATTTCTTCAAAAGCCGGAATCATTTTGAGTAGTGCGGCAATGTTGGATGATATTGTTGGATTGATTATGGTCCAGATTATTTCCAATATTGGAGATGGGAATTTCACTGCAGTAACTGTTATTAGGCCGGTTTTATTATCAATCGGATTGGTTGTTGTTTCTGTTGTTTTATCAAAATTTTTGATTTCTCCATTAACTGTCAAATTGAATAAATTCAGAATGATTGAATATGAAACTACTACTACTACTACTACTACTAACGATAATTATAATAATAATAATAATAATAATAATAATAATAATAATAACAATAATAATAATAAAAATAAAAATACGAAAGTTAAAATTGCTTCATTTTTAAATTACATATTCAAAATTAAAGAAGTTATCTTAGTTATTCATACTTTGTTATTAATCGGAATGATAACTGCTGCAAATTATGGTGGTGCTAGTTCTTTAACAGCAGCTTATATAACTGGTGCAGGCATTTCATGGTGGGACGATGAAGTTCCCCATTTTGAACCTAATAAATTGTTAGACACATTTCCAAGTAATTTTTTAAATAATGATATTGAAAACAACTTTAAAAACAAAGATGAAGATAAATTTCAAGAGAAAGACAAAGACAAAGACAAAGACATCCAAATTTTAACCAATGAGAACAATTATCAACTAAATAGTTCACCAATTAATAACTTGTCAGGAATTGGTATATTTGACCAATATTACAAACAATCTTTAAATAGAATCCTTAGGCCATTATTTTTTGCCAGTGTCGGGTTCTCAATTCCTTTTAAAAAATTATTTGTTGGTAGATTAGTTTGGAGAGCAATGATTTATTTTATTTTGATGACAGTCTCCAAATTGTTTTGTGGATTTTGGGTTATCAGACAAGTGAATCTTGTTTTCACAAATAATAAAGAAACTAAAGAATTGAAGAAGAAAAATAGCAATATTCCGGCAATCTTAGTTGGCCTATCAATGGTTCCAAGAGGCGAAATAGGATTTCTTATTTCATCGTTAGCTGAATCAAAAGGAATTTTTAGATCTTCATCGGATACTGATGAATATGGCTCAAGCTCAGACCTTTATGTTATCGTGACTTGGGCTGTTGTCTTATGCACTTTAATTGCTCCGATTGCCATTGGTATATTGTTAAAGATGGTTCATAACAGAGGTTTAATGGAACGCATATTAGATCATATATAATTTAGTATAATATTATTGGTCTAAATTAATACCAATACTAATTACTAATCAAATTCAAATATTTGGTAACAAAGCAGTCTAGTTTTACTGAATTACAGATATCAATTGATTCATTAAATCAATTGGTATATTTACTTGTAGAAAATCAATGGTAAAAAACTTTTGTTATAGCAATTACAATCAAAAGTAAGGCTAACAACTTTCAAAAAAACACCGGACTAAACCATACTAAACCAAACAAAATCAGACAAAATCAATTTAAATATAACAGGAAAGAGTCTCTCCTAAACACCACTTGTTTGTTTTGATATCATACTGCAAATCTTCAATTTACCCAATTCTTTCAACAAACCAAAAGCAACACTAAAAGCCAACCAATTTTATTAAACCAATCATATTAACAAAAAAGACAACAGTTTGACTTCTTTAGATACTCAAAAGATCACCTTCATATCCAGTACATGAACCAAAGTGCTTATAAAGCGTCTCTGTGTCTGAGCTTTCTTCATGGCATCCAACGAGTCTACCAGAGCGTCGCCTATTCTCTGGAATAGTCAATTAGAAATCCAATAAACGATAAGCTGAATAAAATCATTGAAATACGAAAAAAATAAAGCAAAAACAGGTCACCACATCATAGAGCTTATTTAAGAATATAGCGCTAAAGAGCCCACTGGCCAATCACAAACACGTATTGAACGAGAAAAGCAGACATTGACACAGATACGTGCTCAGACGCGTCCTGCGGTTTTCGGACGCATCTTCCGGTTTTCGGACGCGTCCTGTGCAGCAGTGTCGTAATTGAAATTTGTTTTTGACCCATCAAACTTCTATTTCGAGCTCTGATTCGAGCTCTAATTTGAGCTGTGATTCTGGGGAAATTAGATCGAGTTCAAGAGCTGTGGAGCAAAGCTTCAGCAGAGCTCGGGCCTAGCCAAAGTAAAGTTGGCCTTTAGCAGCTTTGAAGATGGCAGCAGGAGCACAACCAATTGGATCATGAAGCTGTTGGGAAGAGCAGACACTGTTTCAAAAGAAACCAAGCTCTCCTAATTTAGTTTGTTTACCTTTTCTACCAAATGTAAAAGAAAATGCAGTTAGCAATCTACGATTGGATTCTTTTCAACTTTGTAAATTGTATTTTGAATCTAAAGGAATTTTTTTGTTTTAATCTTGCAACCTTTCAACATCAATATGGAGAATCTTTTCGTATTTGGTTTTTAAATAATAAATGTCACGAAATATGTGATTGTCATGAATTGTTTTCAGGAATTCTTTGTTATCTTTAAAACATCACACTAAAAGTTTGCAAAACTGTGAAAGAAAGAAATGATTTCCCTTTTTATTCTGATTTATTTTTGCTTTTATTTTTAACTCTGTTGATTTTCCTTTTCATTTTGAATTATTCAGTCCCTTGTTAACTAGAGGCTCCTTTTTTTAATGAAACATTAAACTGGTAAAATAAATTGTCAAAATGGATTATCCTAATAGATTATCTCAATAGGTTATTATAATTGTTGATCTTTTAATTTATTGTGGATTATCATACACATAAGAAAGGCTTTTTTATAACTAGACTCAATAGTAACGAAAATGAAAAAAAAAAATTGATCCAGGATTTAATTCAAGATAACTGTATAGTTTGATGAATAATCATAAACACAATCAAGTGATTTACTTTAAAGATGAATAAGATATTAGGACCTATGAAGAATCATTGAATTTCATTAAAAGTTGTGAAAAGTTATGAAAAGTTAATATTATTCGTATAATTAGTGGAATCAATTATCTTGTTTTGAATCTTCATTTTCTTTTTTTTTCTTTTTTTTCTTTTGTTGCTTTTGTTTTTGTTTAAGCTTATAAATCTTTAAATCTCCAATCCATTGAATTATTATTTTTCAGTATTCTTTCAATACTTTTTCAATACTTTTTCAACATTATTTGATGGAACAAAACAAATTAAAATTATTATGAATATTCAAAAATTAAATTAAATCATCTATTATAAATATTATTAACTTAATATTATAGTTAAGAAGCAACTTATTCCATATTAAGCTGGAATATTATAAGATTTTTTTATTCATTATTCGAATTAAAAAATTATTTTATTTTATTTTATTTTATTTTATTTTTATTCTTATTTTTTGTATTGCGCTTTTAATTTTACTTTTTCATTTTTCCTTTTTATTTTCAATTTAAACGATTTATATAGGATTATGAATGAAAAAAAAAAAACAAAAAGATTCAAGTAAATTCAAGTAAATTAATACAATAAAAAAACCTGGGATTTAAACAATTGAGTTGATTATACACAAAATAAAAACATGAAAGAAAACAAATTTGGTAGAAACAAATTATCAAATGTAAGAAGCAAAAGACAAACTAAAAAAATATGACTAAATATCGCTACTGGTGAATTTTAGACAAAGTTTTTATTGAATAAAAACATAGCAAATCAACTGATAAAATAATTATTATTTGAATTTCGGGAAGCTTAGGGATATTATTAATTAATAGAATAAAAAAAAAAGGAATTATTTAGTTGTTTTTTTTTTATTTCATTCTTTTCTGGTCGTGCTAGTAACATTTTATTATGAAGAAAATGCTAAAGAATTTGGTTGTTTCTTTCTTGATGTAATAGCTAAGCTGTCATTTTAAGAGTTAAAGAGCATTAAAGTTTCAAAAAATTGATTGAATAGAATTTTAACAAAATTAATAAAATTACAGAAACTACTTTAATCAGATTTGGATAACTTTAATCAGTGAATCATATTTAGCTTGAAAAATGGAAAATTTTATCAATACGACTAAAATTAATGAAAATTAATAAAAAGTAATAAAAAGCAATAAAAAGTAATAGAAATTAAAAATTAAATTACGTTTATATTGATCTATTATTTTGGTTAATTGGTTTATTCACACGTATTAAATCATGCAACGTGAACTAAGAGCAATCAAATCAGTAGATGTCAAGTGCAAAGAAACTATTGATGGATAAAAGAATGAAATGGGTTTGTTTACAACCAAAAAGCAGTTTCCATTTTCCCAAGCGTACTCAAAAAAAAAACGACGACAAAACCAAAAAAAAAAAAGTTGAAATGAATCAAATCCCACAACAGCCCAATCAGTTATAGGAATAATCTTATTTAGTTAACGGTTTAATTTTCTTAGGCAAAAGAATCATCACTATCAAAATTATCGGAATCAAAATTGTTAAATAATAAAACCTATTAGGGAGTTGGAAGTTAAGAAGCTAAATGATTTGCAATATTGCAAAGTGGTATTGGAAACCACTTCTCTAAAGAATGAAAAACTGTGGAAATATATATTGATATGGAAGTGGAAATATACATTGGTATGAATATGAAAGGGGAAAAGTAGCAAGAGCAAAAAATTTGGGAGAAAAAAGAGTACTAAAAACAATGATTAGGCAGAGTGCTGAACCAGCAAAGTATCCAAACAAACCAGTGAATAATATCAGACACTGTTTGTGCGAGTAATAACCATGACATCTAAAAAGGTTTTAGCAAAGGACTTAGAAAGCGATTTAGCAACATTTGGGCCAGTTTTTCACTCCAGAACAGCACGAGAAATCGTCTGATGAATTGATAAATCAGCGAAACCTAATCCGCCTAGCTCTGTGAGGCATTTACACAAATTCGAAGCGATCGGCAGAACCACAAACATTTATGCAGTTTGGCGCATCTCCCACATAGAAAAACGGTTTTGGATCTCGCATGCGTACCGGTTAGAATTGGCAGGACAATAGGAAGCGTGGCTCAAAAGGTGCTGTCTGTGTTGGTTTCGAAGCCAGGGCTGTTGGGTTGCAGCATTGCTGTCGAGGTAGCAGCATTTGCTGTTGCTAGAGGACAGGCCAATAGGTGCTGGCCTGCTTGGTGCTGTCTCTGGTGTCCCAGCTCATCTGGCTCCTGGGCCCGCCTTTCGAACGACTGCCGTTTTTTAGTCCAAAATTTGGAGAATTCAAGGTGAATAACTGAAAAATCTCCAAAAAGCTCGAGAATTGGATGGTTTTTTTGACTTTTAATAGTCTTTAAGCTTTGAACTATTAATTGAATTTAATTTTGTTGATTTGTCAAGTAAGTCAAGTAATTGTTAATGTTAGTTGGATTATATTATGAATTATTATATTAAAGTATTGAATGGAAAGTGATTAAAGTATTGAACTGTCTTTTTTTTGCATTGACTTGACAGAACTGTATTACAAAAATTTGTGAATCTATTTATATATTGACTAATGGCAAAAATTGAAAAAAAAACGGTTTCAAAATTGTTAATTTTCTTTTCTTTTTTGATTTTTAAAATAAACTAAAGTCGATCTCAAGTTAAATTAAATTCCAAAAAGTTTCATTAGAGTTTCTGATAATTTTTAAATGAATACGTATCTTGTTGCAAACAAAGCGTGTATTATTGTTTATTAAGTAATTTTATATAATATTTATTTAACAGAATTAAAATTTAGGAGACTTGAAACAATTTTTTATTGGTTGGTTGTATTTAAAATTGAAAAATAAAAAAAAATAAAAATTCAACCCAATTCAGTTCAATTCAATTTGTGCTGATTTGATTTATTGGTTTAGGATAGATTCTGGAATCAATTGAATTAAAAATTACTTCAAAACGGTTGGTTTATTGATCAATACACATTAATACAACCAAAAACAGAAATTAAAGGGTGTTGAATGATAAAGAGCTGGAGAATATCTGATAGATAACCATAGTTTAAATACATTAATTACAACTATGATAACGGTTATGATTATAACGAAATTTCACTGAAATTTCACAGACTATCGTAGTTGGTATCATTTCCATTACAGAAGTAATCAAATAAATTGTAATGTCCAGAGAAGTAATGTTAGCAAATTGTGGGCAATCTTTTTACCAAATAGAATTAGAATTAGTTTGACGTGTGGAATTTAGATAATTATCCGCATGAAATTTCGAACTGTTGAGCTCCTAGTGGATTGAAAATTTTTTCCTTGTTATATCGTCTATCTACAGTTTTGCCCAATTATCTAATAAAGTTATCTGAATAATTTTATTCATAAAAGAGTGTTATGATTATTAAATTAAAAAATAAAGCCAAAGATCCACAGCCAAAATAAAACATAAGAATAAAAATAAGAATAAGAATAAGAATAAAAATGAAAAATAAACAGTGAAGAAAACAAAGTGAAAAAAGATTTCAAGATCAACTTGGCAAAAGATATGTAACTTAAAACTTGATTTTCTTTTTGAGATAAAAATAATCATTTGGCCATAAACCCACATTTGATCTCCTTGATTCCAATTCCCTTACTGTGAAAGCACAAGTCTACCTTTCGAGCTCCATGCAGAATTGAGTCAAAAGACCCAGCTCCAGTTTGAGCAGAGAGGATGAAAAGTTTCAAACCTGGGCAAATTGGCACGCCTTTGAATCGACAGAGCACCAAGACTGTTTCGAGTTTGACGTCTGGCTGGAGCCTGCTAAGACCCAGAACATCCAGGAACTCCAGACAGAAAGCCCCTGCACATTCGCCCAGCCCAAGCCGACGATGAAGCACTCCTACGCCACGCACCACACCCTTCTCCGGCACCTCCGACCTCGAAGAACCAGCTCCTCCTCCTCCTCCAGCACCAACACCAGCACTCCAGGCGAGACGAAAAGAGTGGCCGTTATGATCGCCAACGCTCACGCTCTCCCATTCGGTCTCACATTCGGTCTCACAATCGTTCAATCCAGGCAAGCTCGGACCTGCCGCGTGCTGCAGCCGTTCTGAACTTGACAACGCCTGCAGGTGTGTGCGGGCGTGCGCAGAGCCTATTTAGGGTTTGCTGCCGAACTGTAAAATATGTCCAGAAGTTTAATGAGCTATGTTGGACTGATAAATTTTGCGAGTATTGCAATTTAAAGGAAAGCCTTACAAGTTAGTTACACCACTTGAACCAGTTAAAGAATTCTAACCGTTATTTTCAATTTTTTTGTTAATCCTGTCTTTTTTTGGGATTTTAAATTTGCTAGAATCGCTTTTAAATTTTCTTTGCAACTATAAGGTCATAATTAATGCTGCTAGTCAAACCAGATGGGAAATTTAGTTTTATCAGAAAAAACGAACACTGATTTCTTCACAAATGATATCTGGAGATTATCTTATAAGTATAAGTCTTTTTTCCCTACTTTTGCTTTTTCAATTTTTTTATTTTTCACTTCCCACCATTAATTATATTATTAATCTAAACAACATCTCCTTTTAATAATTTTTCTACCTTCTTTGATTAAAATTATAAATCCTGCAATATTAGAAATAATATTACTGTTAATTTTATCAGCAATCCCACCACTTACAATCATAGTCATATTCAATTACTTTTCTTCTCTCTCAATCATAATTTATTGTATTCAAAATGGGTTTGGTCCAGACTAGATGGATTTGTTGCAGAAGCATGGGTGTTGGTGATTTATCCAAGATCCACGATGATATCTACGATATAGTAGAAGGTCCTCGTCCAACATGTCATTTCTGTGGTCATAAAGTCTGTTCAGCCTGTAAAATCATCTGGCATGGTCCTCCTCCAGGCTCCTTTAATGGTTCTTTATCTCAGCCTAAACCTAGAAGATGGATAGAAATCAACAATGCTTGAGTCTACAAAGTAATTAATTGTTCACAATCAAGTCTTTTAATAGCTAAAGACAACACATGAAAAAGAAATAATCTCACTTTACTTTATCACCATCATTATCATTGTCATATTCATTATTTTAAATCATTATAGTCAAAGTTACTAGGAGCTTGGTTAGATTAAGATTCAAATTTAGATAAAGATTAAAAATAATGTCTATTGGTCTAAATACCAATTTGATTATTTCAATTATTCTTGAATCCAAAAGTATTATAACAAACTGTACCATATTATATTAATTTTTCATTTAAAAAATTTCCATGTCAATATTTATGAATTGCTAATGAAATAACATTCATAATTCAAATTCTATTTTTAATTTCTAAAATTTTTAACTGCATTAGTTGGGTTTAACTATCAATTTTACTATTATTTTTTTTTATAATTATTTATTTTTTTACTACTTCATTTTTATTTTGCTATGGCTTTTTGAAAAGTTTTACTTTTGTTTTTTTTTAATCAATTTCAATCATATTTATTTTTATTTTACTTTTTTATATTAGTTTGCTATATCCTGAGAATTTCTTTACTTCTTTATTTATTTTATTATTTGATTGAATAACTTTTTGTTTTTGTTTGTATTATATTATAATTCTAAATGAATTAACAAATTTTAATAAATTTCAAATTAGTTTTATTTAAATTGTACAAATTTCAAATTAAAATTTAAATTTAATCTTCAAATATTTTAAATGTTTACAAACATTTACAAATATTTACAATTGTTTGCAATTTGTTTTTGTTTTTGTTTTTTTTGTTTTTTTTAGGTTTACTCGCTGTAATGGTAATGAATATGATAAAAACAAAAGAAAATAAAAGAAATTCAAATTAAATGAATTATTTGGTTTATGATTTTTTTTGTTTCTAGTGATTTTGTTTTTAAATTATAATATATATAATATATATAATATTATTATGAAAATGATTTGTAGAGAAATCACATTAATTTAAAAAAATGTAAATTCAATGCAAAATCCAATTTTTCCCTCCTTTTTCTTTTTTTCTTTTTTTCTTTTTTCCAAAATTTCTAAAATATCAGATAAACTCTTTATTAGAAAAGTGAAAACAATGAATTAGTTTGTTAATTATTGGCTTGATAATTCATACTATTATTGTTTATCGAGCCCATTCATAGGTTAGTCAAAAAATAATGATATGATTAAATAGAAGTTAAAGAACGAAAGGAAATAGTTGGAAAAATCTTAATAAAATTTTGAGAGCAAAATGATAATCTAAGTTGGAACAAACATTTTGATTAATAGAGAGAAAAAAAGTGGATTTATTTTTTTTTATTAAATGGAAAATGAGAAATGGACTTGGATATAAATTTAGAAATAATGCGTTTTTAATAATAATAATTAAAATTAAAATTTTAATTATTTTGAAAATAGACATAGAAACTAGGATTAAAATGATTAAATGGATCAAATAGATCAAATGGATCAAATGGATTAAATGGATTAAATGGATTAAATGAATTAAATGAATTAAATGAATTAAATGGATATGAAACGATATTAGCCACATTAGTAACATTCAGGAAACCATTATTTGGTTATTTAGTTATTTAGTTGTTGAGATATTTTGTTTCAAAATCGATCATTATGTTTTAAATTTTTTAAGAACAAGTAAAAGACAACAAATCATGGAAATGAAAATTCAAAACCGTGGGAGATGCTCTAAAAAAAAGAAAAGAAGATATAATAATAATAATAATAATTAAAATGAAAGTTTTCTAGATTAATAAAATGATGATAGAGAAAAAAATAAAATAAAAAATAATCAAGCAAAAAAATAAAAGAGATGGGCTTAAAAATAATGATTAAAAACAAAAAAAAACTAACAAAAAACAAAAAAACAAAAATGAAATCCGGAGAATAAAAAAAGACTAAATTCATTTATGATAAGCAGTGATCACATTTCCACTACGTAGATAGTACAGATAAATGTTGAAGAGTCAAAAAAATAGTCTTTTTGGACAGCATGATAATTTTATCAAAAACCGTACTTACAGCCATAAATATTGAGAGAAAATCCTTGATAAATATTCATTTTATCAAGTAAATTTTGTTTATTCATTTTAGAAGATAACCGATCCGCAATAAGTTTAATTAGGTTAAATTGAATTTAATGGACGATAAAATGATAATGAATAAAAATTAAATAATGATCATGAATTGAATAAAATTCAGGAAAGTAAATGTACAGTGTACTAATAGCCCAAATAAATTAGTAAATATGAATATTAAAGATTAAATCTAAAAGTGGTTATATCCGTAATTTAATAGTATGGTGAATTAGGAGAAAAAGCAGTTTAGTGATAATTAGCTCCATAGGTCGACTGACAAGAGAATAAGATTTCTAAGCTTGAAATAGAACGGACCATGCTGTGAAAGAAGTATTAACCAGATCTATGATCAATGATAGAATTTGATTGCATTATAATTCAACAGGTTGATAGGCAACACAATAGAACCAACAACTGAAACTGGAGGAAAGAAGGTTAGGAATATTCTGTCAACTGGCTGCTGCCAGTCTCAACACCTTTTTTGTTCTCTGCAGCACTTTCAAGCCACTGCTTCTGCTTCTGCTTCTGCTTCTGCTTCTGCTTCTGCTTCTGCTTCTGCTTCTTCTGCTACTTCTGCTGCTTTTGCTTCCGGGAGAGAGCCCTAGGGCTCGTCCAGTAACATAAAAAGAGCTCATCGCAATCGAAAACCAGGCTCGAAAAGAAACAACAACAACAACGACACCAGCTCTATGTTCTTTAGATTGTTTTCTCGCTCAGTAAAGGCGTTGCCAGAGGCTGTTTCTCTCCATGCCTCTCCTTCATCGGTTTCTTGGTCAACGTTCAAAGGAATTGCTTCACGCTCAAGGCCCAGCTCTCCATTTAGCTCGAATTTCACTTCCAAATTCACCTCAAGGCCCACTGCTCGATTAAATTCCAAACCCAATGTCAAACACAAGCCTAGCTCGAATGCTAATCCAACGCTATCTTTCAGAAGCTCTTTCCCGTTGTTGTTCGGCACCTCAGCTTCAGTGTTGTTGTTGTCTGCTTTGGCTTCTCACCAGGGCAAGTTGCTTTGCGACTCGCCAGCTCCTCCACAACCTGCTATATCCATCAAGACGTCGCTTTTGCCTTCTGGCTCTGGCTCGTCGTCTGTTCCAGGAAAATCGCGATTTAATGGCAAGTTGAACTACCAGGAGCTCTGTTTTGGCTCGATGTTCGGCATGTTTCTAGGTGCGATAGCCGGGAAACTCTCCTACATTATTGTGTTTATCACCGGAGGCACTCTACTCATGTTACAGTTCTTTGTCAACAGAGGCGCCATCGACATCAATTGGCGAGGAGTGCTTGTTGCTGGAAGAGAGAAGATGTCGTTGAGGAGTCTTTTGTTGAGCAGGCCCTCGTTTAAGCTCTCCTTCTTGTGTGCGTTTTCCATTGCTGCTTTCAACGTCTGAGCTTACCCGCTCTGTTTTCTTTGCCACTTCCATGGAGGTAGCGATATAGAGATGTAGCAACACATAGGCGAGAAATTGATTGATTGATTGATTCCTTTATCGATAACACCAATTGGTATCCACTGACTCACACTCACAGCGCCAGTTAATACACACATATATATATCGAGAACATGTCGTCAGATTATTCCAACATAAAGGACTCAGCTCCAATTGAACATCGCTTCAATCCTTATTCGGATAATGGAGGAACTATATTGGGCATAGCAGGAGAAGACTTTGCAGTGTTAGCAGGAGATACTCGTCATACCACTGGCTATTCGATCAATTCAAGGTACGAGCCCAAGGTGTTCGATGTTGGAGACAATATTATAATGTCTGCGAATGGGTTTTCAGCCGATGGAAATTCGCTAATTACAAACTTCAAGACAAATCTACAATGGTACCATTTCAATAATAATGAGGAAAAATTAAAGATCTCGTCGGCAGCAAGATTGATCCAACATTTGTTATATGGGAAACGATTTTTCCCATACTATGTTCATACAATTATAGCTGGACTAGACGAAAATGGCAAAGGTGCAGTATATTCATTCGATCCAGTTGGATCATACGAAAGAGAACAGTGCAGAGCAGGGGGAGCAGCAGCCAGTTTGATCATGCCCTTTTTAGACAACCAAGTCAATTTCAAGAATCAAGCAAATCAGCCATTGAGATATTTATCGTTGAATGAAGTTTTGTCATTAGTAAAAGACGCGTTTTCTAGTGCAACAGAGAGACATATTCATGTTGGTGACTATTTAGAGATATTAATTGTCACCAAAGAAGGTGTTAGAACCGAACTTTATCCATTAAAAAGAGACTGAAATTCTTATTAAAACTAGATTAGATTAGATTAATTGAGATTATATATTTATACAGGGATCTTAAAGTTCATTCCTTTTATAACTTTTTTATAATATATATAAAAGAAATCTGAATAAATCAACGTTTGTATAATGCCAGCTATCACAGCAATTGAATCAAAATGATTTTCCATATAATATCTCCATAGCCAATTGGGAATATACAATGCTCTATAAATACCTAGGGCAAAAATGTAATGAGTCGTCAAAAGCTCTGCTTCTCCAGTTCTTTGCAACATGAACAATTGTGGAAATATTGCTACGCTCTCTAACCAAATACTAAAGCTCCAAAGTATTTCAGTGAAATTGTATCCATAGTTGAAAATTAACGAGGTTATAGCGCTGCCAATTAGCAAATACTCAATCTTGAATTCGTCAAACGTTGGTTGCTGGCTCTTGAGATAGTTGTGCTTGAATATCATTAAATACAAAATGTAATTCGACGACCCAATAAAGAAAACCTTCATCAATGTGTTGTAAAGAGAAACATATCTGAAGAACAAATCAATATATCTCGTCATAAAGACAATCGAGTAGAGTAACTGTGTCTTGAAGGAAATCCCAGAAATCGATCTGGCCTTGATGATAGCATTGAGAAGAATTAGCACACTGACCAAGTGGGACAAGTCCCCTAGAATTCTGAAAAGATTCATTTTGAATTGAGAACAGGAATATAATACAGTAGATTACACCTCAAGTTTCTCTAAAGCCCTTTCTAAACCTCTTTCCAAAACTCTTACAAAACTCTTACACCAAAACGTCAAGCCTCAACTGGATCAAACTTAAAGCCAGCTCAGAGATCCACGCCGGTGGCCTCGCACGTGCACTCTGCTTCTTCTGCTTCCTCTGATTCAGGATCTCTGATTCGGGATCTCTGATTCAGGAGTTGATCTTTTTCTACAGCGGCGCTTTTTGATCAAGAAGAAACATGTATTATGCATTACGCAGAGAAAACAAAACCAAAACCACCTCTAAACAGCAGCTATCACATACTTGTTGGACTTTCGGGATATCGAGGCAATTCTGTCCCCAAGACTCAAGGCCAACCCTTGCCCCTTGGATCGAATGCGAATATGGCCCATTATAGGCCCTGTCTGGGTCTTTTCAATACACAAGTTGGCCAACGCATCTTCGCCAAACGACGACTTGGAGTACAAGTTGGCACTCAAAAATTGGCACTCTTCTCCAACAATAGCGCCTGGGGTCAAACATTTCATGTTCGTGTTTGACAACAATAGATCCAAATACGTCTTCAACGAGGGCAAGTTCGACTTGATCGATATCTTGTTTTCCCATTCAAACTCATTCCACATGGTTCTGAATTGAGCTTCAGAACAGCTGGCAGGCTTGATGTAATCCATTATATTGACGTGAACATCATTTAGGATCACTATTCTGCTGTCGTCCGAATGTTGTCCATCATACACAATATTACCGAATATAACACCAGTGTCTGCTGATGTCACTTTGATTGAGGTTCGTACTTTATGGAACCCATGGGGCCCAACGTTTGATGATGTTGCCTTATCAATCACTTGCAAATCTCCCAAAGTTGCAAATTCAACTGATAGATTTCTCAATGTTTCCGTGGTTTGATTAACCACCAACACATCCAATACAACATCAAATTGGTTAACTGTCACCAATGCTTCGGCATAAACTGGATCACTAAACCCAGTTAATTGGATAATCTTGTTAAGTCTTGATGATAATTTCTCCTTCTTGCCACTTCCACTGATTTTTAATGCACCGATTGACTCAATTTCTTCCAATTCGCCACTTTTAACTATATGTTTGCTCTTAAATTGTCGGAAATTTATTGTATCATCGACTTGTTGGACCTTTTTAGCAAAGTCTAATAAATCATCTTGAAGTTTTTTGTTATCATCTTCTGCCAATTGCTTCTTAAAGGAATTCTTAGTATCTTCCAAAAACGCTCCTTCAAGTAATTGGAATTCAATTGATTTTTCATCATTGTTACTATCATCTGCTAAAAATCTCACACATGCAAATATTCTTTCGGCCGAATCCTCATCGATTTTGGTCTTTACATATTTAGATTCTCCAACTCTCAAAATTGAGACCATAATTAGCATTGCTTCAGCTTTCAATACATTATATACTTTCTTGTTTTTAGATAATCTTTGAAATCTTAATACCAACTTGACGATAGTAGTCGATAATACTGCACCCAAATAAAAATCTCCGTCCAAGATAAATTGACGAATAGGTGGCTTTAGACTTGTAGACAAATCATCTTTCTTGATTTCAGTGGTTAAAGCTGATTCTGTAGCATAAGTACCATCAGGTAAGACCAAAGGTCCCTTTTTCTTTGTATTTTCATGATCATGATCATTTCCATTTTCATTTTCATGACCATCTTCACTACTAGTTTCGGTTGATTGCTGCTCGGATGCTAAAATGGGCAATTTGCCGACATTAGATCTGATATGACGCCAAGCATCTTGAATGTCCTTTTCTTCTAAGCAATATTCTCCAATGATCCATAATGCATTTCTGTAAACTTTGCCACTTCTAACGTTATGCAATGAGTCAATTAATTTGTGAATAATTGAGCTTCTTAATTTAGGATACTTTTCAACAACTTCTTTAACAAAGGAAATGATCTCTGATGCTGATACAGTGTTTAAATCACTAATTATATCCAACAATAAGTCAATAACGTCTGCAGCAATTTCGTAAAATTTAATGGCACAGGTATTGATAGTGGAAATTAACAATTCTCTGTATTTTATCGACAAATCATCAGAACTCGATGAATTTGTATTTGAAATCGAGGTGATTGTTGTGGCTAGTTCCTTTTTCAAAAATTTAATTACATCTTCAACATTTTTTTTATTAATTAATCTCAAAATCAATTTCAAAGCGTTTTTTCTAACATCATAATCCTGGGAATTTAAAATTCTAATAATATCTAAACATAGATCTTGTAATACACCAGGGTTTGAATCATTTAAACCATTGATTCTCTCTAAACAGATTAATTTAACGTTGTTATCAGGGACTTTTATCGACAAGTCAATGAATTTTGATGCAGCAGCGATGATGGCAGATGTAGAAGATGATAATATAGTCAAAGTTGTAGCACATTCGTAAATAACAGTTGAATTGTCGGAACTTTCTAACAAGTCAGTTATAAGAAACAAGTAATTTTCATTCAATTCAGAATATTTCAAAAAATCCTTTCTAATAAACTCAATGATTGAAATTTGTAAAATTGAGTCCAAATTGTTTAAATCGTGATTTTGAATAAACAATAAAGCTCTTTCTCTATCTAAATCACCAAGACAAACAAAGGCATTTCGTTTACAGATCGAGTCAGTTTCAACTTCAAGAAAATTAGCAACCAATTCAGATGCATCAGGTAATAAATAATCAGAGACTTTGAATATCGACCAAATTGCAAAGACAGCGTTTTTTCTAACATAGGAGTGTCTATGTTCAAGACAGGTACGACAACTTGGAACTAGAGGTTCTAGTAAATCTGGTTCTTTTAATTTGGTGAGGAATTTTAAAGTCATACCTCTGATATACTCATTAGGATGTTGCAAATCGTTTCTAATTGCGTTACAAACCAAGATCATTTCCTGTCTTAATTTTCCCTCGTCATCTAGTTTTGGACAAATTTCCCAGTAAAAATATAGCAATTTCTTCAATTCCTTGTTTTTTGAAGGCATAACATAACGAATAACATGCATCAACAATGAGGGCAACAAGTTGCCATTCAACATTGAGATGAGAATTTTCTTCATTGCATCGATTTTGACCTCATCTTTGGACTTTTCCAATAAAGATCTGTACTGCTCAAGAGTGGATTTGCTGGAGGTGGAAGGTTCATTGATTATCGTGTAGGCTACATCCGCCATGTTGGGCAATAAATAGAGCACTGGCAGAGAGATTGGAACAGTGAGTTAATTGAGAAGAACTGGCTAATCAACGAGATACCCTTGATCTGATCTGATGGAGAGCTGATTCTAAATAACAACGAAATCTTTTCAGAGCTGGTTTTTACAAGTGTCCAGAAAGCGCGCCGGCACGTGCCTCGCATCCACCAATATAAGCGATATAATAAGAGCTTGATAAGAAAGAGGTGCTACAGTGGTGCTGTGGTGCTGTGCTTAGATTGAAGTGTATATTTACAGGAACAAATGCTGGTTTCCATGGCCCACTAGGCAGTGGGCTGGCTCTCTGCTATCTTTTTGAATGGGAAGCCCAATCCACTCAAGAGCAATCTGGCGTCGTTGTCGGTTTGGGCAGAGGTGATGATGTTGAAGTTCATTCCAAACACCACTGGCCATAGGTCCTGGTTGGCTTCGATCTCTGGAAAGTATCTGACGTCCTCAGAGGTGAGACCAAAGGAGATGTTTCCAGACCTGTCGCCACCTTTTTTGTTGTCCAATCCGTTGAATGATCTGACTCTTGGAAGAACAAGCTCGGTTAGTGTTGATAGGAACTGCGAGAGATACTTTCCCTTCAATTCCACTTTGGCACCCATGGGTGTGTTACGACGAATCTTCCATGTAACGACATCCGATCTCGAGTAGATTTTCCTTGGTCTGACATTTGTAATCTGCTGCAATAGCAATTGGGCGACAATCGGATGGTTGGGGAATTGGGAGGATTCGTTAGCATAGCAGTTAATAACTAGCGATTCAATTTTAGGCAAGTTGTCGATAGTATAGGGTGTGATGTCTCTTGTTGGAACGACTACTCCCTTGGGTTTCTTCTTTTCTCTGTGAATGTGATAAGACGAAGAGCCATCCCACGATCTTCTTTTTTTACCTTCGATTACTTCGAAGCCATCGTCAAATGTCATCAATAGCAAGTTTGGTTTCAAGGTATTTTCGTAATAATCATTGAATCGATCTGGCTCTGTTTCAACAGGTCTGAATCCCACTGATCTTATATCTGTTTTCTCGTACTTCAAGCCCTCAAACCTTTTAGATAATTTGGCTTTGCTGATTGGAACAAGATGATGCACTGGTTTGACTATGGAGATCTTGCATTTGTTCAATACCTCAGCAGAACTGAATGTTCTTGCGAACTGTTTGGCAAACTGAAAACTCACAACGCCAGTCATTTCAATCAAGTAAAACGAGTGTGTTATAATTCGATGCACCAATAACTTTGAGTATCCTCAAATCTTGAATCCTTCTCTTGAACAATTTCTCGTCCACTGAAAAAACAAGCTATGAAAATCTAATAAAATTTGAGCTTCACGTGACATCTTTTTTTCCCACTGTATGAGAGTCAGTATGGGGAATTGCATATCAGTGATTACGAGTTGGATAATAAAATGTAATGCTGAATTATTGTATAGAAACTATTTAGTTGAGGATGGTTTTGCGTGGGCTTTGGAAAGAGCATACTCTTCTTCCCATAGATCTCGTTGGAATTTGAACCAGTTGGGTAGGATCTCTTCTCTGGGAAGTTTTATTCGAAGTGTTTTCACTTTGAAGCAATTTTTCTCATTTGGCTTATAAAAGTGATAATGTTTGATTGCATTGGTGTTATAAGAGTTATCATTATGGTTATGACTGTTAATTGTATTGTTGATTGTAATTTTGTTTAAAATGTTATTGGAATCATGATAATTAGAAACCTGGCTTATTGGGATAGTGAATGAGGATAGCACAGATACAGACGATAATGCAGATGTTGAATCTTTCAATGATATATCTTTATCGTTTTGCAAGTTTTTTGGCAAATTTAAGGGTAAAGTTATTGACAAAGTTGGTTCACTTTTTAGAAATGGATTATTCAAGTCAATATTATTATTATTAATATTGATGTTCTTAATGTTAATATTGTTATTTGTATTATTGTCATCGAGGGTGATCTTTGATAATTTATCAGTTAATAAAGATTTGTTATTATCATTATCATTATTATCATTATTATTATTAAAATTATTTGAAATGTGGTTTTTATTCACATTATAATACGATATTGATTTTGTCTTTTTCTTTCTTTTTTTTCTATTTTCAACCAATTTAAGTAAATTTTGAGGAATTTGAGGTGATTTTGAAAAATCGTTCTCTTTTTCATTCTCGTTTTCGTTTTCGTTCTCATTATCGTTATTAGTATTATGGTTTTTATTGTTACTATTAATATTAGATTGAATGGGGATATTTTTATTTATATTTTTATTATTGTTAGCATTATTAATATTATTAATATTATTGATGATATTATTATGGATATTTTTAGGTTTGGGGTTATTTTTGTTGTGATCATTATTTGGTATTAATTCGATTCTGATAATCTCCAAGAATATTTCAGCAAAATAATTTGAGATTGAAATCTTGTTTGAATATAATCTATATTCAGCTAAAATAGAGGAATAACTCCATTTAAGCAATTTTCTTAACAAGCCTATAAGGATTTCCGTTGAGTCAATTAATAAGAGGTTGTAGGTTAGTTTGTTTAATAAGATTTCAAAGATTTTAATGATTAAATTTTTATTTATAATCATCCAATCATCTTTATTATTATCTTGATAAATATATTCAATATTATCGTGTTCTGTTTGTAGATTATTCAAGTTATTGGAGTTGTTTTGGATATTGGGATTAATGAATTTCAAATTACCCAATTGGTATAGTTTAATATTATTTTCATCTAAAAAGTTTCTAAAAATTCTTGAAGGCTTTTCGACATTTAATAGGATGATTGATTTTAAATTTAAAGTTTTAAGAAAGAAAAAATTTATCTGGTCAATTTTTGAGCATCTGTCTGAATACAAGAGAGAAGAAAAAAGTAGATATAAATATATGAGTATAAACAGGATAGTTTATTGAAGGCAATTGCTAAGTTAGTAAATTAGTCAGTTGTAATTTGAAGTGCAACAGTTGACATCGTTGTAAACACTTACAAAGACCGTTTTCCACTAAATTAAAGTTATCTGGAGGAATTAAGGATTTTTTTGAGTTTAACATGATTTGGAAAAGAAGAACAACAGGAAGACAATAAGAAAAAGTTGAATGGGTAAATGATCATCAATTGAAAATAAAAGAAAAAAAGCGTTGGGAGAAAGAATATGGATATATAAGTGAAAAGAATATGGATGCAGAGTTGGAGATAAGATAAGTTTAAAGATTAAAGAAACGAAAAAGAAGAAAGTGAAAAAGAAGAAAATGAGTTCCGTTCAAGCACGTTTTTGACATGTGATACAAAAAATGAAGTTACGTTTGTATATGGCTATATCATGTGATATTACAAGATGGGAAGCAATCCATACGAGCGGGTTTGTTCTCCTATTCCGAGAGCGATTGAAGAGGTAATAAGAGCAATTAAGAGGTTGTAAAGGATAAAAGACAATTAGATATTTGTGTATGAGGGCAGATAAAAAAAGGAGTAGGAAGTAGAGGTAGACAGTGGGATAATTGGAACGAAGTGAGAAGAAAGTAGGTCGATTGAATGAAGACAGAAAATTTATATAAATCGAAAAATAGATAAATCAGTAAATAAGGAGGTAGATAAATAAATAAGTAAATAAATAAGTAAATAAGTAAGTAAATAAATGAATAAGTAAATAAAAAAATGTAACACAAAAAACAACGGTGATTATAATTATTGAAATAACTGATATATAAAAGAATTGATAGTATTTTTTCCTGTAGAGAAATTAATATAAACCCAAAAACATCTAATTTTTTTCATTTAATTTCATTTTCAGTATAAGATAGAAAAAAAGAGTGAGATAATTGAATGAATCTTTATTTCTATATTTGTATTTATATTTATATTCATACTCATATTGATATTATTATATCTTTTTTTATTTTTTTCTTGTTGCGTTTCAATTAAAAAGCTGGAGCTGGAGCTGGGTTTGAAAGAAGAGGGGCAGTTTCTTCATGTCTCTCAACAGGGAGTGGTTTTTGATCCGGGGAGACTTTTGGAGCAGCTGGAAAGCTAGCAGGGTTAACTGGGGATTTAACAGTTGAGCCAGCGGTTCTTGTTGGCAAGTTTTTGTTTAAAAAGCCGGTGAGAGGGGCAAAACTTTGGGTTGCTTTAGCTAATAAAGGCTTTGATTTGGTTGAAGCAGCAGTTTGAAGGTCAATTGCTCTTTGTTTTGCTATTTTTGTGTATTGAACAATACCTTGGTCGATTTCATTTTGGTATCTTGAGTAAATAGCAGGAACTGAAAAAGCGCCAATAACAGAGGTAAAGACCAAAGTGTATAAGGAAAACCAGCTTGTAATTTTGTACAACAAGTAAGAAACACCAGCAGCTTTAAGGGTCTTTTCAACGTCAGCAGAATAGAATAGTTTTTGGCTTTCAGATTCAATTAAATTGATTAGTAAAGTTACATGAGGCAAAACCTTTGAGGAGATGTTTGTAAATTTATTTGAGTAGGCAGGTCTAAAATGAGTAACAAAACCAGTACCAGTGATTAATTTACCTAGATATTCAGCGGCAGCAGAGACAAATAAAGAAATAAAAGCAAAATGGAAGAAAATATTTAATAGATTTAAATATTTGACAGCTAAGAGGGAAAAAATGGTCAAACCAAAGATTTTACCAGTCTTTTGAGGGTTTTCCCATTTTAATATTTTAGATGGACAACCATCACCAGTTGAGCTAGCAGGAGCTGAAGGAATTTTTACTTGAGGAACAGACATTATTGATGAATTATATTAGGATTTTCAAGGAGATTTAGATGATTAGGATTGAGAAGAGAAAAGGGTTGATCTGGATGTTAATAAGTGATCTAAATAGAGTTGTGAAAGAGATATTATAATTACTACAATAATTATAAGTAGAGAGAGAATATGTAATAAGAAGACAAGAGATCAAGAATTGATAATTATCTGGAATATGAGACAATTAGAGAGCAATAATAAAGTTGAATTTATAGGTGTGATTTCCAAAGGGCAGATGGTAGACTGTTTGTTTACTTGTTTGTTTTGCTCAGTTGATTTAAAAAGGTTACCCAATAAAGTCAGCACAGGAAGCAATGTAATCCAGGGGCACAGAGAGGTAATTGATGGGTGAATTGAGAAGCAGCAGAGGAGCAGAGAGAAAAGGGATTTGGGGGACTTCAATCAGGAAAGTAATCAATTGATTATATCTGGGTTGTATGACAAATTCTCACAAACGATACAAGAAAATTTTCTCTGCAATACAAAAGCCTTTCTCTGGTGAAAAGGGATGCGAGCAATAACAGCGCACCATCTAAGATAAGACCCGCAGGCCAGCAGGGTAGCTATGTGGCCAGGCTGTGGTATGCACTGTTTGCAGTATGTTACCCTCTCTAGATGCAGCAGAGTTCTTCCCAATGCGGTCATTGCTCTTGTTTCTTTCACATGGCAGTGGCCAATCCCGCGAATTGAGTTTCGGTGGCCACACCGCAGGATTGCAACTAGTGTGCGTGCTGTTCACACGGTGTTCTCTGCACACACGGCAAATCCCTGCTCAGAGCACAACTTCTACCATTGCGCGCTTCCGATTTGCTGATGCCGTTGAGACGTAAGAAAGCCGTGCTGTGCAGCAAGTCACGCCACTTCCACGTGCCAAATGCTTGCAAAATGCCGCGCTCTCATTGGCCAGTAGTCGAGTGGGTTCGAAATAGCAAAGAGCACAAAGTAGAAGCAGCAAAAGCAGTAACAGAAGAAGCAGAAGAAGCAGAAGAAGCAGAAGACTCCTCTACCAGCTACAATGTTCTCCAAAATCGTCTTCTCCAACGCTGTGAAGGAACTCAGGTTTCATCTTTCGCAATCTGGTCCTGAAAGCGTCACCTTAAAGTATGTCCCTCCCCAGGTGCTCCATTTCCATCTCTATCTGCTCTTGCTTCTCAGACCACTAACCAGCTTTCCTCTCGCACCAGACAGTTTTTAACCAAAAACTATTCGGCAATTAAATCAAACAATCCTCAAGTGCCTTTGCTTGTCAGAGAAGCCCATGGTGTTTCCCCAGCTTTATATGCTAGATTTGACTACGGTAGAGAATCGAAATTCGAATTGGAAGGTAAAGACTTGAATCAAATTAACGATATCTTAAAGACTTTCGCTGAGTAGTTTATGAATCTCGATTTATATTTTCTATTTATCAGCCAATCTATATTACGTTTTTATTTATCTCGATTTTTGGCTTTTTTCACAAAAAAACCTATTTCACAATCATTTGATTCTATCTTATCTGTTGTTGTTTTTTTCTAATTCATTTTATCTTATTCTATGTATCTGTAACTTATCATTTAATATTCCCAATCAATTTTTTTTTTTCTTTTTTTCACTCTTTCTTGTAGAATGTTATTTCAATATATTATATCTAATTATATCTGATATTCCAATTAAATCTATATCCCAAATTATTTACATGAATCTCATTACATCTCATACAATTTAACTCTATATCATTACATATCATAAAATATCACATCCCATTACACCTCATCTCATTTCATTGTATCGTATCTGATATCATATCATTCTATCTTTTTTGGCCTTTTATTTATCCTCTTTATTATCTACACTACTTCGACTGGTCCACATATCCTTTGGCACTGTTCTAGGTTTCCTATTCATCATTGGCTTTTCCTTCTTAGCCACAACTTCTTTCGCTAGCCTTATATGTTCAAGATCCCTTCTTCTCTGTGCTCGACACTGTTCCCAGCCAACTGTCGATCCCAATAACCCACTGCCAACACTCCAGTTAACTGCCTTTTTGGGGTTCTTACTGAACAAAAAAATCACAACTCCAATCACTCCCATACTGGAAAATCCAACTATTCCTGCATCTCGAAAACAAGGCAATTTAACCAAATTATTCACCTTAAAATCATCTATTCTGACTGAATCAAATGCTACCCCAAGTGGATCTTTTCCTGCAATATCCTTTTCTTCTAGTTTCGGAACCTTCGTTTGAGGTTTATTTGGTGAATGCACCTCAAATCTTGTAGGCAAATCTTCCAATAACAACTCTCCTTCCTTTTTCCCATCACTAGTACTATTATTATTATTGTTGTTGTTGTTACTATTACTATTACTATTAACTTCAACTTGTTTAATCTCTTGTTTCTCTTGTTTTTTACCGCCAAAGGGCCAATACCACGCCATTTTCTAATTTTGTTATAAACAATATATTGATTATATCTAGTGCAAACTACTGTACTCTATTTCAAGTTATTCTGGCTTATCCTAACCTGTCTAATCAACACCTTCTTCTTCTCGCTCTTTCTGCCTTCTTAAACATAAAATCTAGGTTTTTTAATACAATCTGGAAATTCCCGTGACTGTTTTCGATTCAAATACACAAATTTATAAATATATAGATAACTTTAATCCTCTTTTAAATCCTCTTTTTAATAGAATATTTATTCATCTCATCTCAATTAAACCACTGTTATTTATACTTTTATTTATACTGTTATTAATTCTAATTATCTCTGAATTTGGGAGGAGATAATGGCACGTAAACAGAATTATACAACCTATCGTCCGTGGTAAGCCTGGATTTCAAATTTCTTGTATCGACCAATTCCTCACTCAATTCTGATATCTTTGTCACTCCTAATAACCTCATATCTGTCTTGATTTCCTCCTTCAAGATTTCACATAGCTTTCGAACTCCAGCTTCACCATATCCAGAATTGGCATATAAAAAGGGTCTTCCCAATCCAACTCCCTTTGCGCCTAAACACAATGCTTTGATTATATCTGTTCCTCTACGAACCCCTCCATCGATATAAACTTCAATTTTCTTATCCAAGTTTTTTCCTCTTAAAATGGGCATTGTATCTGATAAGACTTCTAATGGAGCTCTTGCAAATTCCAATTGTCTACCACCATGGTTCGATAACACAACTGCATCAACTCCATTCTTTGCAGCCAACACAACATCTTCAGGCCTTTGAATTCCCTTGATAACAATTGGTATCTTTGTCCTCGTCTTAAAATCTCTAATATCCTTCCATGTTAATGAGGTGTCGATAAACGAGGATAAAGCCTTTGCAGCTCCCTGACTTCTGTCAATCTTATCTGAATCCCCCTTCTCTTCAATTATATTAGCATCATCTTCAAATTTCAACCGCTTATCCTTTTCTCTATTACCCAAAACTGGAGCATCAACTGTAACAAAAATACCTTTAATGTTTTTAGCATCGCATTTTTCAATCAAGTCGTAACTAATTGTTCGATCGGGATTGACGTATAATTGAAACCATTGATTCTGCTCTGGCGAAACTCTTGAATCTGTTATCTCATCAAATGAACATGAAGCTAGAGTCGAAAACATCTGAATTACTCCTTCTCTACCACATCCTCTCGCAATACTCTTCTCTCCATCTTCGTGTCCCAATTTAGCTAATGCTGTGGCTGAACAATAAAATGGGGCATCTGTTTTACTTCCTAACATTGTTGTAGAGATATCAACAGTGGAAACATCCACTAACACTTTCGGGTTAAAAAAAACCCTATGAAATGAATAATGATTTTCCCTTAATGAAACTTCATCGTCTGAAGCACTCGAATAATAAGCCCATGCATTTGGTGTTAATATTCCCCGAGCAACATATTCAAAATCAGATATATTGAAAATCGATGATAATGATGGTTTGTTTTGAACTCTTAATAATCTTTCTTCTTCTTCCTCTGAAATTTCTTCTTCTTCAATTTCTAATTCACCGATCAATTCTCCTAGATGTTTATCCTTCGGCAAAAATTTATCGATAATGTCCGGTGCATGGATTGGATCAAAAGTTTTTGTAGCATCTTTTCCTGCAAATTTTAATATATTTTTTTTCCCACCGGGATGAATTTCACAAAATTCAGTTAAATCATAAACTTGCCCTTTAATTACAACCCAAACTCCATTAGCTAATGAATTGTGCTTTTTAAACTCCTCGACTGTGATTCCCTTTTTAGGTTTAGCATCTGATAAATATCTTTTATTTGAATTTGTTAAATCGTTAATGTATGAATATATGGTGACCGAACTTATTGACGAAACAAGGAAAATCAAAAATCGTTTTGAATTAAAATATTTATCTTTAGAATTATTGTTATCCTTTTTGTTATTGCTAAAATTATCAAGACTGATAATATTGCTAGTCGTTCTTAGTGAATAGTCTCTAAATGAATAAAATTTAAACGAACTTTTCTTGGAAATTGACAAAACTCTTCCAAAAATGTTATCTACGCCAACTTTTTTCGTGATAATGGAAGGATTTAATCTTGAAAAGATCATTTTTGCCTCAAGTTTTTTTATCTATTTTTTTGATTTTCTTGGGGTTCTTTTTTCTCAATGGATAAATACCATTATATCCTGGAATAATCTGCCATTCTTATATATCATGTACCTTTTATAAATCTGAAAAAAGGTAAAAAAACTCGCACGCAATGAAATATTATTCCTGTTTTATCGACCATCGGCGAATTAAACACTATTTGTTGGAAATTACTAAGAAATATGGAAATAACAAAGCTTATCTGCCATAATATCCCACCTTTCTGAATATTTTAGGAAAGAAACACATTCAACTGTCTTTTGATATCATGAAAAATGAGATGATTTCTGTCATACTTTCCATGGAAAAGCTGCCGGCCTATCAAAACCTCGGAAAAACCTCATCTCCATTTTCGAGGAGCTCGAATCGGTCACTTTCCGATGCCGTTAACTTTCCGCGTTGATTTGCATTTATTTGCATTTATTTACATGTTAATTTTTCTGAGTACGTGGGAAAACGTATTACACTGCAGACACCGTCAGTGTGGGTATTGTTGGCTGAAGCTTTTTGGAAGTGGATAATTAGCTTGAGATTTTCAGATATGAGAATTGGATATTGATTGTTGGGTTCTGTTGGAGAAGACTGTTGGTGTGAATTCCTTCTGGCTTGTGTTGGATAAAATGAAGTTTGTTGCATTGGTGTCTGGTGGAAAGGACTCCTGCTTTAATATCCTCCATTGTTTGGCTCAAGGCCACCAATTGGTAGCGTTGGCGAACCTATATCCCTCGCAGGAAGGTGTTGAAGAGATAGACAGCTTTATGTTTCAAACTGTTGGTCACAATATTCTCAATTTGTATGAAGAATGTACAAATGTCCCTCTTTACAGGATACCCATCAGGGGATTCAACAAGAATTCAAGTTTGCAGTACAGTAAAACAGACAATGACGAAACAGAAGATTTATTTGGCTTGCTCAGTTTGGTCTTGAAAAACCATCCTGATGTTCAAGCTGTTAGCTCTGGTGCAATTCTCTCTTCGTACCAAAGAATAAGAGTTGAGGACTGCTGCACTAGATTAAGTCTAATATCTCTAGCCTATCTATGGAATAGAGATCAATATAACTTGATGAATGAAATGCAATCAATTTCCGATTCTTTTGACGCACGAATCTTAAAAGTCGCTGCCATTGGATTAAATCAAAATCATTTGGGTTTACCATTGAACAAAATGTTTCCTAAACTAATCGATTTAAATCGGAAGTTCGAGGTTCACATCTGTGGTGAAGGTGGTGAATTTGAAACAATTGTTTTGGATACTCCATTTTTCAAAGATAAAAAAATCATAATTCAGAACCAAGAAATTATCAAGCATTCCAACGATGATGTGTATTATCTCCTATTAGATGTAAAAACTCAAGATAAAAAAATTGACTATGATATTAAACACAAACCTATTGATTATAACTTGGATTATTGGAGAAGCTTCATAACGATACCAAACCTATTTAAACCAAAATTCTATGATATATTTAAAGATTTATGTAATCTTCCAAACAATGAGTTGGATGACAATTTAATTCAAAATCTCAATACTGATAGTGAGATTCTCCCTTATGATTATAATTTTGAATATAAACTATTACATATTGGAAACAAATTATTTATATCAAATTTAACTTCAAATAAACCATCATTAATTGATCAAACAAATGAAATTTTTCAAAATTTATTATCAATTTTGTCACAAAGAAATTTATCCACAGAAAATATAGTTTCAACTACTTTATTACTAAACTCAATGAATAATTTTCAAAAAATTAATTCAATTTACCAAAGTTTTTTCTTAAAACCCTTGCCACCAGCAAGAGTTTGTATTGAGACAAATTTGCCTAAAAGCAATGAGCTAATGTTATCCTGTGTTATTCTATCAGATTTGAATAAAAAATTGGGATTACATATTCAGAGTAGAAGTTATTGGGCACCACAAAATATTGGGCCATATTCTCAGTCAAACTATGATAATGAGAATTATATCGCAACTTTAGCTGGTCAAATTCCTTTAATTCCAAGTATTATGGAACTACCAACAGTTGATAATTTAAATGAGCTGGATATTAATAGTAATAGTGATAATACCAGTAGAAAATCTCTCGATAATGATGATATTAACAGGATATCAACGGTTCTATCCTTACAACATTTAGATAATGTTATAAATGCTATTAATTATAAAATTTTTGCTAATGTCGTTTGTTATACAAATAATGGAAATACATTTTTAAGATTAATTATAAACACATGGAAAAGTTATGTTGCAAAAACCACCACTCAGATGCAGAATAAAACAACAACAGATCTACTTAAGAGGCTATTAGTCGTTGAAGTTAGTCTGTTGCCAAAGGATTCTTGTGTTGAATGGGGAGGGTTAAGTTTTCAAGAATATATTGATTATGACTGTGATTCAAATTCAAATTCAAATTCAGATTCAGATTCAGATTCAGATTCAGATTCAGATTCAGATTTAGTGGAAAACAGCACAAAAAGCAAAGTTAGGAGTAAAAGCAAGGAAGTTGAGAGTTTATTGAGTTTCCAAAAGAGTTTTGTTGTTAATAAAAAAGAGTTTATTTCAACCCACTTTTTTAGCTGGAAGAGTTCAAATGCTGACAAGATGGAGAAGATAATGTATGATTACTCCAATTTGCATAAGATTGTTTATTCTCGACCAGAGCATTTCGTCAAACATCAACAAACGAAAAAAGAAAGAAAGAGTGGATATGGCAGGTCTTTTGAAATTGAGAGAATTAAGTCTGTTGAGTATATTCCAGTGAAAAATGTATGGAACTTTAAAGGCGAGATGGTTGATTTCGGAGTTGTTGTGAGAGGATTTAAGGATTAAAAGTGAGGAAAGCCATTTGTTGACATGTGGATTAAGTTTTGAATTACAACTATTTATTAAAAAAAAAGCTGAAATCATTAGAATATAAAGGAACTTTAAGTAATATTCGTAGATAGTAAGATATCGGAAAAAAACCACCAGGAAAAGTAAAGTGACAAACAGTAATAATTAATGTAAAGAAATCACATTAGACATAAAGTATAAGTAAATAAAAATAAAAGTAAAAATAAAAGTACGATTAAGGACAAAAGAGTTGAAGGAAAAGGAAAGGAAAAGTAAAATAAGAGGGTAAGAGTAGGGATATAAATTATAAAATAAAAGATTTTTAAATAATAAAATGTAAGAAAAAAACCATAATTAATCAATAAGTAGAGATAGAAAAAGCATGAAATACCAAAATTTTCAAAAAAAAAACAAAAAAAAATTGAAAAGGACGAGAGTTGATAGAATTGAAAAAAAATATATATAAGTAATAGTAGTAATAATAATATTGATATAGATTTTGAATGAGCTAAAATAAATCAATGAAAAAATATTTGGAAGATTTTCCAGTATATCAGATTAAAATTAATTAGTTTAAGTTCATGTTACATTTAATACTAGGAAGAGAATGAATTGAAGGCAACGGGTCAAAGTGGTTATTAAAATTTGATTGAGGAGGTAATTGGGGATTAAAATTATCATGATTTAAAGGAAAACGATTTTGAAAGGATTTGAAGTTGTTTATAGATTGATAGTTATTTTCATTGTAGTTATTATAGTTACGATTTAAAATATTTGAATTATTGATGGAATTAATTTGGTTGATAGGGTTAACAGGGTTATTGTTTTGATTATTTTGATTATTAGATTGATTTTGATTATTATAATTTTGATAGTTATTAATATTTAAGATATGGCTTAGAGGACTTATGTTATTTTTTCTAGATGAGAAATTTGAGATCGAGTTGATAGAAGTAAGAGAAGTTATTGGGTTGATGGGACTAATTGGGGGTCTATAGGAGTAGGAATTAGACAAAGAGTTGAGATTATTATCATTATTATTATTGTTGTTGTTATTGTTATTTATGTTATTATTATTGTTATTATTTATGTTATTTACATCGGTATTAATATTATTAGATGTGTTGTTTGTAATATTTGCATTAGAATTAATTTGAGGTAAAGAGATTTGGTTATTATTGTTATGTATAAGTTTTGAGATGGAAGAGGTAGTTGGAGGAGAAGTTGAAGAGATGGAGGAAGAAGAGATAGGAGAGTGAGAAGAATTTGAAGACAATGGGGAGGAAGAGGGGGGAGTAGAAGATGTTGAAGAGGAAGTGGAAGTGGAAGAAGAGGAAGATAAAGATGTAGACAAATTAGAAGGAGTTTTAAAGCTGATATTTTTGTTATTATTTGTAGAAGTAGAAGTAGAATTGGAATTGAAATTAGAATTGGGATTGGGATTGGGATTGGGATTGGAATTGGAATTGGGATTGGAATTGGAATTGGAATTGGAATTGAAATGTTTAGAAGTTGAATTTTTAATGTTGACAGAGTTTGATAGGTTTAAATTTGGATGATAAGAAGGGGGAGATGAATGGTTAATGATGTTATAAATTTTGAAGGAATGCTGGTTTGATTTGTTGATTTTTGTTGGAGGAATTGGAGTTAAATCGTTTGATTTAATCTTGGTGATAACTTTTTGAATATCAGATATCATTGAATTTAAAAGAGAGATTTTGTCATTATTTGTTGAGTTGTCGTTTATTAGGAAATTGTTGATGAGAGTATGAGTCTTTTTCTTAAAATCCTTTGAAGGGTTGTAAGGTTCGTCGTCATTATATTCAGTGTCACTGGAGCCTAATAGGTTGCTAAATCTTCTATTATTTTCTTCAATGTAATAGTGAGCTTTTAGAATAGCAGCTTCGTCGAAATCGGAGCCATTAATGTAGGAAGAAGAAGGAGATGAAGAGAACTTTTGTTTTTCTTCGAGAGGAATTATTGAGTCAAAGTTTGGAGATAGAGAATGGTTGTGGTGTTCGTTGACAATAACCAAGGACCATCTCTTTGCCTTTATTGAATAGTTTGCTCTAATTCGAAAAGGGCAGGAGTTTATGTTTTTGGATCTTTTGAATTTTGGTTTTGAGATTTTAATGCTGTTAGAGTCATTGGTAGAGGAGTTGTTTGAGATTGGGGCGTTATCGTCCATTAGAGATAGTTTTTTGTTTTTAAAGGTTGATTTAAAATGAGATTTGCATTTAAATACGATTTTAGTGTCATCGGATCTTTCGATTACTATGAAGATACCCAAGGGCAATAATCTGTCTTGTAGCCAGGGTTTGATGGAAGACTTTTCCTTGAAAATAGGAGATTTTCTGTCATTGTTTTGAGAGGTGTTGAGAGCATTGGTGTTTTGGGAAATTATGGTGGAGTTGGCGTTGAAGAGAGGAGGAGAGGGAATGATGTTGTTTCGCAAGGGACTTAAAGAAGAGCTTGTGGAAGAGGACTCAGAGTCAACGTCGATGTCTGAGGAGGTGTTTTTAGGTTTGGAGTTTCTCTGGTGGTTGTTGAAGCGAGGAGCAGAGGAGGCAGAGGAGGGAAAGGTCTTGAGAGAAGAGGCAAGATTGGAGGCAAGTTCGTTGGAGTTGTAGGCAAAGATGATGGAGTTTCTCTCTTCGTTGATCTGGTCGAGACAGAGAACAGAGGAAAGAGAGGACCGGCAGGGGTTGGTGTCGTCTTCGTTTTCAATAAAGTAGCACATTTAAGCAATGAAGATATAAGAGCTCTGGTGATTGAAAAGAAAGAGGTGAAAGAGATGGAAGAGGTGAGAAGAAATAGCAAACAGAGAAAACGTCCAGCAAAAAGCAGTTTATTATATCCTCCCTCTCCCTCACCACTGGGCCCGTGCATTTTTTCAGAAAAACGTACCCCAGGCGCTCGACCGCAACCAGCCCTGCCGTTTCTCCCGCTACTGCAGGGGTTCATGCTGCGGCCGGACACAATGCGCATTTCCACTGCACACACACTCCCACTGGAACGGGTAAATAGCCGTACCCCCACTCTGCGGAGGCCGCGCGCATGGGTGAGAGGGGGTGCATATGTACCTGGACGCGGGACACTGCGGGAAATGCTGAATGATGGCACGTGTTATAGTTCCACGGCGGTGGTTTGGATGAGGTATTAAACATTTTCGGATTAAGTCCTGAGAAGAAGTTTAAAAAGGTTCTTTGGAAGAGGTTTTTTTGAGAAGAGGTTTTTTTGAAGAAGAAATGGGTGTTGAGAAGAGAGCGATGCTATCATTAAAAGTCGTCGACATTCACGACAACCTTTCCCTGTGTGTGTTGCAGAGCCACTCTGTCCAAGGCCTCGGAAATGTTCTTCCAGTTGTGCACTGAATCAATTACCACTTTGATTAGATTTTGCTCAATCAAATTCAAACCCATTTCCAAGATTTTTCGGTTTTCCTCGACCTTATTGGGATTTAAATTCAATTCAAATTTTTCGTAGTCGAATTTGTAGTACATTTTATAAAAGCTCTCCTTGGGGATAATGCTTCCATTTGTGTTGTATTTATCTTTTTTGTAATTGGCCTTTTCATCGCCAACTGTAGTAATATATTTTGATAGTAGAACGTCGTTGCCGTTGTTATTGATTAATAGCAACTCGTTGTAATTATTTAGGAGCTCATTTCCGCCAACAAAATCTAGTATCAATTTGAATTTTCTTGATTCATTATTGTTGTTGTTATTGATGTTAATAGTGTCATTTAATTTGATCAAAATTGATTTGACTAGCCCGATATTGTCTTTATAGTCAATCAAGTTGATAGCATAGCCACCAATTTCCTTGACTAGGTGGTTGGATTTGGTGGAACAAATAACATAAATGTTCTTGTTGTTAATGCTAAAGAAATTGCGTAGCAACTGAATGGACATTATTCCGAGATTGGTACTGCCGCCATTGATCAATATTTTGTAATTGTTATCGTTGATGTTTATTAGCAATTTCTTCAATTTGATCAAGATTTGGTAACTTGATAGAAATGAGTAGTTCCATCCACTTAGTTTTTCAAAGCTCATTTTGCTGTTAATGTTGTCGACATCGTTATTGTTGTTGATCTTTAAAAGTATGTCGGATTTATAGTCGATTAGCAAATATGAGGACAGTGTGCCTTTGCTCAATGGATGGTAATAAATGCCAGTGACCACATCGCCTTCTCTTAGCGAAGTTGAAGAAAGTAAATTCGGACTCAATCTATATACAACGCCACTAAACTCTCTGCCGATGCCCTTTTTCTTTGATGTTAGGTCGTAAGTGAAATAGTTATATATTTTCAAGTCGATTGGATTGATAGCGATACTTTTGATTTGAATGATAATATTGTTATTTTCTTTGTCAGTTTTGCTGAATTTGATCTTATCGTATTCAAATTCCAACTTGTAGTTCTTCAGAGGATAATGGTGGTTATGGATGGTGGTTTTAAAGTGAATATTGTTGTCTATAAAGGTGACCAATTTGATTGGCAAGTACTGGATGGTTCTTAGTGGTCTATTAACGTGATGTAGTTTATGGATGGGCAAGTTATTTTCATTTATTTTAATCTGCTTGGGCAAGGCATTTTTATCGTAGTCTTTGCTTTGGTTTTTCAAGCGATAATCAATTTTGGAGTCGTCGATTTTCATTTCTTGTATATTTATTTGGTATTATAAATTTAAGTAGAAGAATGAGTAAGAGTGTGAGTATAAATACGATTATAAATATAAATATAAATATAAATATAAATATAAATACAAATGGTTGAGCAATATAAATTGCAGTTCAATTTGGATGTTGAAGTTGTTTTATTCATGCACCCAACATCCATTGTACAAATGCAATTATTCGGTTCAATTAACCAGGCCAATAAGATTAATCCCTTAATTTGATCCTTAATTTGATCCCTAACTTGATCTAATTTGATCTAATTTAATGCAATTTAATCCAATTTGACCCAATTTAATCTTCTAATCCTTGAATAAATTAAAGATTTAATTAAGACTCAATGAATATGACCATTAATTAAGACTTGAGTCGTAATAAAGTATTAATTAAAATCAAAACCCTGTATTAAACGCACTATAAACTAATCAAATAAAGTAAATAAAGTAATGTAATGAGAAAGAGAAAAAGAAAAAGAAATATTAAAAATAATAATAATAAAATGAATTTCAAACAAGATAATAAAAAAAATGGAAAATTTAATTAATAAATTTTATGATACAAAATGCCTTGGTGAGTGGGAAAGAGAACAAATTAGCAGAAATGAATAAGCAAAAGGATAAGGATAAAATCTGATGACAACCTTTAAAAACTCATGCTAATATTGGATGAGAAAACGAAGTTTGGCTGTAGCTAACTTGTTGAATGAAAGGAGACAAGTCGTCTTGATCGTAAATAATTTGAACCATTAGACTACAACTTGGACAAATAGCTATCTCTTCACCATCCTTCAAATCTTCCAAACATATTTGGAACTTGTCTCCACAGGGACAGGGATATTGAAATAGTTGGGTGTTGGAATCAAAGGTGAAATCCTCAATCTCTATTTGGTCGTAAACTGAATCAACTAACGAATCCATTGATAATTTTCCAAATATCGAATTAAATCTAAAAGAACCCATTAAAAAGCTTAAGTATTTATAATAAACAGTAAAACAATAGAAGACTAAGCAAATAATTATTGAATCAAGGAAATAGGTGGAAAAGCAAATATTCTCTTAGATAATAGCAATAACAACTGGAAAGAATTAGAGATACAGATACAAAAGAAACAGGTTTCAACAGTTTTCAACAGCAGTGAGAAAATCGCCAATATGAATAAGAGCAGAGATTAAGGAGTATGGATGGAATAACAAAGCACCAAATATTTTCGTTCTGTGTGCTTTGTAGAAAAGAGCAAAAATGTAGTGACTTAAATACAAAAATATGCTGTTAACCTTTTGCCAAAATTCGGCGGGAGCGTAAAACACTGCGCAGATCCCAGCACGGGTGCGGATAACAGCGCGGACACATCAAAGCCCGATCAGCCCCGCTTCCGACCCCTTTTAACAGGAACACTACCCGGCACAGCATACACCTGACACTCACGTGGCGGCGCTGCGTTTATTCCAAGCGGTGCTTCCGCATCCGGCAACACGGGCTGCCGTTTTGGGGCAAAGAACCAGAGTACACACGGGACCAAAAGCGCGGGCCCAAAGCTAACCAAAGAGGCCGCAAATGCTCTGCAAACGGACAGTGGCACGACGAAGGGGAGAGCCAGCGGTGTGGACACCTGCAGCCGTGCAGATGCAGCATTGTGATCTGTTTGGATGCGTGCTTCTCGCAGTGGAAAGGTATCTACGGTATATAAGATATAGCGAGTATCTCCAGCCAATCTCATCGCCATTATTGGGCTGCTGTTGCTTTTGATCTCTCGTTTTGGGTTTTTTTTGCTTTCTTCTTCTCTTGCTTTTTGTTCTTTTCTCTGTCTCTCTTTTTCTCCTGTTTTTTCTGCTTCTTCTGCTTCTTCTGCTACTTTTGGGCAGCCATGGCCAACAACACACACATCGCTCCTTATCCTAGCGAGGAATTTCCTTATTCTTCAGCTGTCACCAACAATTATAATAATTATAATAATTATAACAATTATAATAACTTAAATAACCTGGATTCCGAATATCGAGTATTGCCATTAAATATAGTTCATCATCAATATGACACTGATATTCCCCCAAGATCTCCCCAAAGATCAAAAATTTCACCCACCCATCCTGATTTCAAACTAAGCCAAATTTCAAATCCAAATCTAATTTCAAAATCAAACTTAAGTAACACATTAACTAATAATAATAATAATAATTATAATAATAATAATAATAATAATAATAATAATAATAATAATAATAATAATAATAATAATAATAATCGTAACAATAATAATAGAAAGAATTCAAATCAGTCAAATTCTTTATCGGATTCTTCTATCTCGTCGAATTCGTCAAATACTTTTAGCAACAATTTGAACGATTTAAACAGTTCTTTTAAAAATTTCAATCTAAACGACAACTTAAACAATAACAGTAATAGTAATAATAATTCTAATTTCAATTCTAATTTCAATTCTAATAATAATATCAACTATAATAATAACAATAACTATAATAACAGTAATCAGTATAACAATAACGCTCAAGAGATTCCTATCAGAGCGCAAAACGTACAATATAATGCGCAGTATAATACGCAGTATCACTCCCAGCTAAATGTGCAAGATAAACCACAACTTAATGTGCAGAATACCTCCATCAACAGACCCAAACCTCCTCCCTTAAACATAACTCCAACTCCAACCCAAATACCAACCCAAATACCAACTCATATCGCAAATCAAATACCTGCCCAATATACAAGCAACAGAATCTCTCCTCCATCCAAAGACAATAAATCAAACCAGCTCTCCCACAATTCTCCCTCTCTTACCATCTCCAACTACTCTGCAAATAACACCTCTTTCAATCAAAATCAACTGCCACAAAAATCCTCTCCTCCAAAAAATGTTTACAATTACAACATAAATAACAACAATAGCAATAACAATAGCAATAAAAATCAATACAATAACCCCAATTATGTTCCCATTGCTAACCTGTTAAACAACAACAATACTCCCAACTCTCTCAACACCTCTCACACTCAAAATAACATCCCCATCAATATCCCCATCAATATGCACAACAACAATCCTTCATTAAACAATACAAAAATCAACTCCAATAACTTTAATAACCTTACCAGCTTTAACAACTTTAACCACCTCAACAACTTGAACACCAACAAAAGAAATTTGTTTTCTCCTACAAGATCCCAGTTTGACTTGAAAAACCAGAATAACTTGAACTACTCTAACAGTTATAGCAACTTAAATAATCCAAACAACTCCAACTCTTTTCATCAACCAAAGATCCCTTCTTCAATTGGTCCCAAAAGAGTTGCATCTCAACCAAACCTACATTCAAATCAAAATCAAAATCAAAGTCAAAATATCAACGCAAATATAAATCCAAACTCTTCCACAGACCAAAATTTTATTCCAAAACCTTTAATTAGAAATCAAACTCTACCTGTTAATAATCAAACTAATAACAAAATTAATAATAATGATAATCATCAACCAAAACCATTGAAACCAATTTTAAGAAACTTTACAGCTCCAATTAATAACAATAAGACTAACAATAATACTAATACTAATACTTCTAATTATTATATTAATCCTAACTATATCAATAATGCTAAGTTAATCACTCATTGCGATGATTCATTACCTCCTCAAAAAATCAACACTCCTAATGGCAAAAGACCTTTAAATATTGTCCAGTTTACTATACTAAAAAAAAAAGCAACCCAGGATCTCAAATTTACTCCCTCAATTCAATTAAAATGGGTAAAAGCATTAATTGAAGCCATAACGATTCTACCTATTTTGAGCTATTACACATGCGACGGAGAACTAATTAATAAAAGACTAACAACAGAAAGAGAATTGCGTAAAAATAAAGATGAATATTTGAAAAAAAGCTTGAAAATATTGAAAAAATTGGTCAATAAAGACGACCCTGAATCAAATTACTATCTAGCTACACTTTATACAGATGGTATAATCTTAGAGAAAAATTATAACAAAGCTTATGACTATTACTGCAAAGCTGCAAAATATGCTCATCCCGACTCAATGTACAGAGTAGCTGTTTGTTATGAGTTAGGCGTTGGAACTAGAAAGGATGATATAAGAGCATTCAGCTGGTTTGAAAGAGCCAGCAAAATAGGTGTTATTACTGCAATGTATAAATTGGGAATGTGCTATCTTATGGGAGAATTGAGCCAACAAAAATCAGCAGCAAAGGCCATTGAGTATTTCGAGAAGGCTGCTAAATCTGCCGATTTTAATAATCCTCATTCATTATACGAGTTGGGTAAATTATATGAAGGAGTTTATCCAATTTCATCTCCAGTCAACAATTTATCAAAATCAGATGGAAATTTCATGAGAGAACTAAGGAAAATAATAGTCGAAATTAATGAAAAGAAAGCGTTTGAATACTACCTTAGAGCTGCAAAACTCGAACATGCACCAAGCCAAAGCAAACTAGGATGGTGCTATGAGTATGGAAAGCTATGTTGTGTAATTGATCCCAAGAGGTCAGTTGGATGGTACAGTCGAGCAGCAGCTCAAGGGTACGCATTAGCAGAAATGGCACTATGTGGATGGTATATCACAGGAGCCTCGGGAGTGTTGGAGAAGAACGACAAGGAAGCATATCTTTGGGCCAGAAGAGCAGCTGAAAAGGGATTAGCCAAAGCTGAATATGCCTTGGGCCATTTTAGCGAAAATGGTCTAGGAACTGCAAAAAGCATTGAGGAGGCCAAAAGATGGTATATGAGAGCAGCATCCCAAAGGCACCCCAAGGCCATTCAGAGATTGCAGAACATGAGAGGCAATTGAGTGTGAATCACGCATGTACTATATATCTCCAAACAGCGCTATGTATGTTATATACACCAAAAGACGCCAATTGTTTGTGTTAGTGATCACCAAAAAGTTGTATAAAAAAGCATTATAAAAAAGACGAATTAGGAAATCTCATTATGTAATCCTAATCCACTGGTGTGGTAACAGAACCACCACTTTGGTTCTGTGCCACACACATGGAAACCATGCTTTATTGCATATATACGCGCTTTACCGCATAAACCTAGCATTATCACGTGAATATACTTTGCACACGTGACTTTAAAACGACATTTTTCTGTTTTGTTTTTTGCCTTTGATTTTTTGTCTTTTTTTTATTTGTTTTTTGTTCTTTGCTTCTTTTTGAATCAGCAAATAATTTGATATTTTTTTCTCTTTTCCTGATTATATTTTATTCATTGTACATTCTGTTTGATTTTCTTTATCCACTGTTTTACTTTTCCTTTTCTGCTCAATATAAAGAATTCTGTGGTTTGTTTCTTTGTTTTCCCATTCTCACCCTTGGAACTGCAAAAAACACTCAAGGGAACCTAAGTATCATTCGAAACAACAGAACTGGCTTTCTACTCGAGATATCTCTCTAGAAATCCTGTCTATTCCTTATATTTTATTGATTTGGCATTTATTCTTATCAAATAGATCTTTTGTCTACTTTTCTCGATTGCACTGCAATTGTTTCCTCTTCACCTACTTCCTTTGCCTCTTCCTTGTTTTTGTTTCTTAATTTTAGATTGTTTATACCATTTTACTATTATTATTTTTTATAATTTAATATATAATTTATTTATAATTATTTCTCATTATAAATAAATCTATCTAGTTGAAAGCAAACAAAAAAATAAAAACTCCAAAAAAAATTAACTCAACTATAAATATCTGAATTACTTTCCTCTAATCTTACTTAAAAAGGTTCAATTTTTTTACTTAATACTTTACTTTTTATTTTATTTGTCATAAATTAACTGTTCAGTTTCTTTCCAACAAAGTCATCAAAAAAAAAAAATCTTAAAGCTTTGAACAAAAAAAAAAGAGCTTAGTTGACAATTTTTATAACACAGACAACAGATATCAAATTGGATAGCAAATTCATTTATCTGATTTGAATAGAAACTGCTTATTTTTGATATTTGTCAATTAATAATTTCCTGTGAGTAATATTAATTTCATTTTGCTTTATTTTATCTTATCTTATTTTATTCTGCACTTTTTAGTTTCTAATTTCACTTCATTTCATTTTACTTTACTTTACTCTACTCTACTCTACTCTACTTTAATTTATTTTATTAAATTATATTAAATTATCCAAATAACCCCAAAAGAAAAACATTTAATACATTAAGACATATTTTTCACTTTATCAATACTATAGCAAGTTTATAACAAATCTATACCATAGTTATAACACACTTAACATATTTATATCATATTTCTTAAACAAACAAACAAAAAAAAAATAAGATTTATATTCACTCAAAGCATGGCTCCTTCATCTGAACTAGAAGCTATTGGTAATGATTACTTCAATTCTTTAAATGAGTTAACCTTCAATTCTCGTCCAATCATTGTGAACTTGACTGTAATTGCTCAAGAAAATATTGTCGCTGCTCCTTATATCACAAAAGCTATTCAAAATCGTATTCAATCATGTTTACCAACTCAAAAATTGTTCACTTTATACCTATTAGACTCTATTTGTAAAAATATTGGTAGTCCCTATACTGTATTATTTGGTTCAAATCTTTACAACATCTTCACTCAAACTTATTCTTTGGTATCCGACCTACATCGAAAAAAATTAATCGACTTGTTTAAAACTTGGTTAACAACTAAAACTGCTACTGGTTTAACTTTATTTCCAATTGCTCAACTTCAAAAAATTGAAGGCTTTCTAGTTCAAGCTGCTCCATCAAGACAACAACAACAACAAATCCAACAAATCCAACAGATTCAACAAAAACAACAACCAACTTTAAACCAACAATTTCAACAATTCATTAGCCCTAACCCAATTCAACAACCTCAACCACAACAAAATAATTACAATTACCAATCTCAAAATTTTTCTATTCCAAATCAAAATCAAAATAATTATCAAAATTTGCTCAACAATAACAATAATCAAATGATGATCAACCAAAAACCAACTGAATTTCAACCGTTTTTACTTCAAAAATCTTTAATCAATACCTCATCAATCGAACTTCCTTTACCAACAAGCCAATCTTTAATCAGTGATATTGACAATTTAAATGCATTAATTAACAAAAAATTAACCCTCAATCAATCTGATACAAAATCAAAAGAGAGATTAACAATTTTATCAACTTTGAAAAATTTCCTCAGCACCCAAGTTATGAATGCTAATGATTTACTCAAAATTAAAAATCAATTACAATCGATGATTAAAAAAGAACAAGAATCAATGTCTCAAGTTCAAATCCAAAATTTCAATCAAAACTTGTATCATAATCAAAACCAATTTCAAAACCAAGCTCAAAGTCAATTTCAAAATTTATTGCCCAATCAAAATCAAAATTTAAACCAAATTCCTATTCAAAACCAAAACCAAAACCAAAATCAAAATAATTTCAACAACGTTAACACAAATATCAAGCCTATTTTTGGTTCTTTGCAAAACATTATTCAAGCTACTGATCCTAACAATATCGCTAATAGAACAGGAATTAATAACAGAAACGGAGGAGGTTTACAAAACTTTTTAAATCAAAGAAACAATAATTCAAATAATTTAGTTAATAGAAATTCTCAATTTAATAGTTTTTCTAATGTAGCAAACAATACTAATACTAATAATCCACCGCCAAACTTAAGTAATTTATTCCAATCATTAAAACAATTTGGATTACTTAATGAAAAGCAAAATAATAACAAAAATTTCCCACCTCAAAAGGACTTTCAAAATTCTAATGTAATTCCTGATAATGAAAATTCTAGCTTGGCTGCTTTCTTTGAAGTTAATATATATGATGACAACTTTCTTGATATCACTCAAGCAACTTTGAATGATAACAAATTTACAACAAAATTTCAAAACTTCCTTAATGCTGATAAGTTAAACAATTGTGCCAAATGTGGTAAAAGGTTTAGTAAAGATAATTTACATTTAAAGGGTGCTCATTTAGATTGGCATTTCAGAGTTCATGAAAAATTAAAAGAATCAAGTTTAGTTCAATCCAGAAATTGGTATATGAATGATATTGAGTGGATTGGATTTGATGATCGTGAAACTTTAGATGAATTAGATGATCCTGAAGCTAAAACCAAAAACCAAAACAACCAAAACAATTCAGCCTCCTCAGGAAATAATAATGGAAACTCGAATTCAAACAATGCTGCCAACAGAGAAGAACACTATGTGATTGTCCCCACAGAATCCACTGATATGAACACAAAATGTGCCATTTGTAAAGAAGATATTCATGCAATTTGGAGCGATGCTTTAGGCGAATGGATTTGGGAAAATTCGATAAAAGAAGGACCAAAAATATTCCACTGGCCCTGTTATCAAGAGAATATAGATAACATCAGAAACTCAACTGCTAAGCCAGAAAGTCCTCAGAAATCTAAGAAGAGAAATTTTGATGAAGCCCTTTCTGATTCTGGCAATCACTTTGCTGCTTTATCATCGTTGTTAAACAAAACAAAACAGAAAACTACTCAGCCTAGTTCTCAATCATATAATTCTTTGAATCTCAATGTAGGAATTTTGAAATCTCTTGCCAATATTCAAAATAATGGCTCTTCTCTAATGGAAAATAGGAACAAAGTTCCCAAAAGAGAGACTATAATTTAGGTGAGATTCCTAACTGTAAATTACTTTTTTTCATTCAACTTCAATCACTCTGGTTTTTTTGTTCGATATTTTTTTTTCTGATTTTTTTCTGATTTGCATAATCTCATAATTTACACTCTAAGTTAATTTTTGGCTTACACAAAAATAAACGTCTATTTTTATTAAAACTTTACATGCTTTGTAGGAATTAAACAATTGACAATGCAGTCAATTAACATTTATTAAAACCAAGTTTGACTATAAAAAGAAGCACACTTATTCCAACAGCAGAAAGTGGACAGTAACAAAAAAGGCAAAAAAAAATAAAAAAGACATAGGAATTTGGACTGCAACAAATCTGCTTTTTTGTTATAAATAAATAATGGTGTTAAAAACAGCCCGTAAGGAAAAGGGAGGGAATGATAGGGGATATATAATAAATGATCAATAAAATTGAAACAATAAAAGTTAAGACTAAATTAAAAAAGTGGCAATATTCAAAACATAATCGAAAAAAAAAGGTTCTCTCCATAAAAAAAAATTAAACTTTGGGCTTTCATGTTTTCATATACTGTTGCCAAAGTTTGAAATTACTTAATAAGTTTTGACAATTGAATCTTTATCTATTGGACCTGCCAACGTCTCCCTTGTTGGTTTTTTAAAACTTTTCTTGCTTACCATTGTAACATCATCAGTCATAGCAAGAATAACATTCTTATCTGTACCGAATCTAAAGTTCTCAGCCATGACATTTAAATCGTACTTTTTGATAAGATAGGGGTCTTTGTCGCCTCTAAGAATCTTTTTCAAGGACCATTGAACAACATAAGGTCCAGTTGATGAAATAATAGTAGTTTCTTTGACATCAATACCAGTATTAAAATGAGCCTTAGTGAAGTCGAGAGCACTCCCAGTTTGTTGTTGCATATATGCGATATGTTGAGGAGAAATTTGTAATCTTCTTGGAATTGGTTTGGAATCTTTAGAGAAAGATCTCATAAAACCAGTAGAGTTTTTGTATTTTCCTGATTTTATTTTAGCATCAACTAGTAATAAATAAGTTTTGCAGGTGGCCAATACCCATCTACCATCGGAAGAAGTTTCAATACCTTTGATTTCTTCACCTAAGCCAGGTAACTGAGTTTTAGCATTGATGCCTAGTCTATCGTATAATCTGATTTCACCAGTCTTTGAAGCAACAGCTATATTACCAAGTGAAGTTGCTGTCATTGCAGAGAAATTAGTTTTGGTTTTATATTGTTTGTATTCCGAATCGATCAATTTATTTTTGGAAGAAATTCTAGGATCAAGCTTGAAAAGACCATTTGAAGAAATACCGAGGAAGGTTTGTTCATTAGTCATTTGACTGAATTTTGAAGTTGGATTGAATTCAACTACAGGAATATCTTCACCCACTTTATACTCTTCTATAACTTTACCCTTTTCAAGATCTAACTTATACAATTCTTTCTTATTTTTCGAACTTTGCATAATCAAGGAACGATCTTCAGTATGTAACATAATTTTATCTGGATTAAAACTCTTGCCTTGTAAATCTTTAATATTTTCAATAGCATTTTGAAAATTTAAACTGTCATCATCAGTTTTAAAGACACCGATTTTATCACCTCTAACAACATAGGATCTATCATTTTTATAAGAAACCGTCAAGGCAGAATTTTTATCGTTATTATTTCTGAATTTTTGATTATTATATTTTTGATTATCCTCATTAAAGAGGTCATCATCAGAAAAATCTTCTTTTTTTTTCTTTGAAATACAAATTTTTGAGTTTTTATTGGTATCAAAATCAGATTCGAGATCAGTTTCGGTTTGTGAATGCGTTTGATCATCATCATAATAATTGACATCGATGTCATCTTTATCGTATTGCTCGATTTCTTCAATATCTGATTTATTATCCAAGTCTAAATTATTGAAAGCATCAAGAATATAACTTTCATCGTTTTTTTTAAAATTTCCCCACTTGATTTTATTTAATGATTCCCATAAAGCGCTCATAAAAGCAGATTGAAAATTGGATAATTCTTCAAATGTGTTAAATTTCAATAACCAAGATAAGGCTCTCTCTTGAATAAAATAATTGAAAATGAATGATAAATGGTCAAAATTAAAAGTTGGAGCCATGTTTTGATCAATTAATGGACCCAAGATGAAATCATTGCTAATTTTTTTATCATTTGATGTGGTTTTATTTTTAGCATTTTGAAGATCGTTTTTTTTTTCTTCTTCAGAATAATTTTGAATAATTAACCAGTATTGCCAATTTCCCGAATTTAATATTGAAGTTTTAACAACTTGTTTTTGCAAAATAAAGGATTCTGAGTCTGGATTGTATAAATGTAATTCAGCATAATCCGTTGAGATTACGTCACCTTGAGGAACTTGAGGAAGAAAAAGATCTGGATCAGTGTCATTATCTGAATCGGATTCAACAAATAGTTTATCATTTTTATCAATTTTATCAATTTTCACAGCAGGAGATTTAATAGAAGACTTTTGAGTAGACTCAATAGATTTTTTGATTGGAGATCTGATTGGAGATTCAATTAGACGATTGGTTGAGGAATTTGGTGCTTTGGCAGTAGTTTTGACAGGTGTTTTGACAGGTGTTTTAATAGGGGTTTTAATAGGGGTTTTGATAGGGGTTTTGGTAGAAGTCTTGATAGGTGTTTTAATTGTTGATTCAGGTAAATTGTTTTTATTTGATGATAAAGATCTTGAATTTGATTCTTGGTTTAATTTTTGCTCTTTTTTTTGATTTGGAGTTAAATTAGTATTTAACTGTGATTGTATCTTTGATTTTGGTTTTGAGGGTGATTTCAATGACTGTTTTGTACTTGATCTTAATCTTGATCTATATGTATTAACAGGGGAGGTATCATGATAATCACTGTCAAAATCATCGTCAGATGAATCCTCCAATGGATTATTATTATCCTCTTCATCTGCATATGCATATTCATCATCATTGTTATGTTTATTGAGAGATATTATAGATGATGATGATGATGATGATATATATAAGACATCATTATCATTGATACTATTGTTAAGTTCATTGACATCAATGACAAATTCTTCTAAATCTTCATCCGAACAACTAACAGATGATTTTGAGTATTTCTTCTCGTATTCGCATTTATAGATTGTTTTAACGAATTTGTTGATTAAATTTTTGTTTACCGAATTATCAACTATGAATTGAAATCTATCACCATCGTCACCAAATAAATCAAACCATGATACAATTTGATTTCCATCAGTATGATTGATAAAAGTATGAAATTTTAAAGATTGGTCAATAACAAAGATTTTTTCATCTGAGGTAGAGGAATTGCTGTTGTTCAAAATAGAATTGTTGTAATTACCATCATCAACCTCCTCGTTCTCATTCAAATCCTCTTCACCCTCTTGGTAAGCTCTTTGGATAACTAATTGGTAGTTGAAAGGAATGGAGGATTGTCGAATGGTAGCAACGCAGTCGTTGTAGAGACACTCACTTTCGCTCTTTGGCGAGGCAGGAGATCTCGACAAGATTAATTGGCCCGATGGAATCGCAACCAACTCGTCCTTCAAGGATGGTCTGAGTATCTTCTTCAAAAAATTCATGTCTGCAACGAGGTATCTTCAGCTAACTGCTCAGTGTTTGGTGAAACACCTCTCAGCGAATCTCTGATCTGATGGTTATTTATTTACCATTTTGCTTATCCCCAAACAAAAAAATAGTGCACGTGACTCAAATCAACGCCACCCACATGGATTGGAACCACTCGTTTGGTTCCAAGATTATTTCTACTTTGGGAACAAGAGCCACATCAGTGGATTTGTTGCTTTATACGGAACGGCGTTGTTTTGTATTTTGCGTGCTTTTCTCGTCTTCGTCATTTACGGGTTTCGGAAGCAGAGAAAAAAACTAAAGACGATGTTAAATTGATGCAAAAAGAACTGAAAGTGCAGGAAAATCGTTATAAAAGAGCTATAATATAATAGAGAAAAAACTAAAGAAAATTAAAGAGTCGTCGCTTAGAGGAAATTTCGTTAAATGGTTCAATTATTCACTGAGTGAGTGAGATTTAAATCGATCATCAACTCTTGCTTGGTATTCATTTGAACTGCCTCTTGAGGAAGTTTCATTGAATGAATAACTGTTTCTTCTCTCAATGGCTTCTTGTTCCATCGAAGGTTCGTTTGAATCACCTGTAAAGTTGATGAGATTACTGATGGAGTTGGTATTGTTGTTTCGGACTGGTCTAAATCCTTTATTATCAGCAATACCATTGATGCTGTTGTGCTGTGTGTTGTCATTGTTGCTATGTGACATATGTCTTTCATTGCTGCTATTACTGGCGTTATTATCATTAATGGGTGTGTTTGCAAAGCTATTTTGGCTAACAATAGTGTTTTTTAAATGGTTGTGACTATGTTGGTTAATCATACCTATTTCTCTAATATTAGGATAGCTTGTTGGTTGCAAATTATAGCTTGAAGCCGAAGATAAACTAGAGGTAATTGGCAATGGCAATTGCCTTGGTGATTTCTTAGAATGCGAATGTAAAAATGGTGAGCTATAGGTATTATTGATTATAATCTCGGATTGAGGAACATAATTTTGAGGTCGAGGTAATATGGGTGGTAAAAAAATTCTTTGTTGATTATCTTTTGAAAAATTTGAATTACTTTGAAAACTATTCAAATTAGTATCTCTCAATATTGGCTTTTCAATGTTGTTTGAATTTAGAATACTACTAATTTTATTATTATCGTGAGAAAGGTTAAAAGTACTATTAACAATATTTGAGTTTCTGTTATTATCTGCAATATTGTTACTATTATCTGTAATAGCATTATTATTATTGGTGTTGGTGTTGCTATCGTGATTTTCGATTTGGTTATTAATGTTATTATTTTCAATACAATGGTTATATTGATTAAGATTTAATGAATTATGATTAATGGTGCTTCTATCATCACTCCACTGACTATACAGTAACATTGAATTCGAATGAGCCAATGGTACACCTCTGGGACTTGAGGTAAAGGGGCTGGTAGAATAAGAATTAGCTCTACCATGTGGATTTTTATTAAATTCATTCAATGGATTAGAAACTGTTCCAATACTTGTTTGGTTATTCATCAGAAACGATCTATTAAGCATTACTTTATCATCAATTGGTTTCTCTTTACTAACTTCATTGATTGTATTGTTTTTATTTTTATTGTTATTATTAGGGTTGGTGTTGGTGTTGGTGTTGAAGAACGAATTATTACTTAGTACACTTGAAGTTGATGTGATAGCTGAATTGTTATTTAATATTATACCTGAATCATTACTATCCACTGAATTGGTTCTGGATATTTTGCTCTGAAGTCTATCATAGATCTCATTCATACTACTTCTGAAACTCCTTATGAAGTTTTCAATTGATATTGAATATTTATTATTGTTGTTAATAGAATTATTTCCGTGGAAATTTTGATAATTGGTGCCAAAATTTAAGAAATTTAACCAATTAACAAACAATTCATCAATACTTCTTAGATAGTAGCACAACAAATCGTTGTCAATGTATGATTCATCTTTTATATTTTTATAGCTTTCAGTTCCAACATTAAATTTATAATTTGGGCCATTATTCGAATCTGATTTGAAAGTCAAGCCCATTTGCTTAATTAGATAAATAATTGATTGAAGAATTGGGGAATCCATCAATGCTTGGATTCTCATACTACTATTGGGCGAATCCTTATTATCTTCCAATTGAACAAATAATTTAATTAGAATTAGAAAATTTTCAGTTAAAAACTTTAAAAAATTATTTGGCAATTTGAGAAAATATTTCAAGAAGATCAAATGATTTGTACTGCTCATAAACATATTGCTACCATAGTGGTCTTTGGTAGGATTATTGTTATCATTTTTATTTGACAAAATGAGTGAGTTGATTAAATAACTAATGAATAATAGAGGTAAAGATGTTAGACCTAGATTATTGTTAATGACAAAGGATTTGGCTACCTTGTTAATATTCCTATTACTTTTATTGATGATTGAGTAGTTGAAGGATTGGTTAGCAATTGTTTCCGATGTATCAAAAAATTTTGATAAAGATTTTGTAATTGAGTCAAAAGAATTTTGGTCATTGAATAGGAAATTGACAAAATTTGATAGGGAAGAAGGATCTGAATTTTTTAGATTAATTTCAGTAAAGACTGAGTCGATAAAACTATTGTCAAAAGTGAATTCCTTTATAGTTAGATATAATAGATCCCAGTGGATTTCGTTATTGGGGATGATTAGATAATTGATTAACAAGTCCTGTAGTAGTTTATCTGTGCAGTTAATTAGGAATTTTTTTTTGAATATGATGATGAGATTATAAATATTGATTAGATCTTGGTTGATGTTATTGTTGATTAGCATGTCGCTAAAGTTGTTCATGTTGAGCATTGTATTTGAAGAGTTTATGATGATATTTTCTACAAAGTTATTTGAGGGGCTATCGATGTTGTTATTAATTCTGGAGGAGGTGTTGAATTGCTGATAATTTGAGTTGTTGTTTAGAGATTTATTAGCCATGATGATTGAGTTGTGAATTAAGTTTTTTGAGTTATTAAAAAGGTTGTTATTTAGCTGGTTGAATTTGAGGCTTTGAAGTTCATTTGAGAGGCCCATTATTATGCAGTTTTCTCTAAAGGATAAGTTTTTGAAGAAGAATTGATTGGTTGAAATGGTTGTGTTGAGGTCATTTTGGTCAGTTTTGATGATGATGTTTTTGAGTAGGGAGTCTGGGGATTTAGTTAAATTTGATAAAATTGATTTTAAAGTTTCATTTTCATTTTCGTTTTCATTTTCAATTTGATTATTTAACTTATTGTTATTGTTATTGTTATTGTTATTGTTATTGTTATTGTTATTGTTATTGTTATTGTTATTGTTATTATTATTGTTATTGATATTATTATTATTAGATTGATTGTTATTAGATTGATTGTTATTAGATTGATTGTTATTAGATTGATTGTTATTAGATTGATTGTTGAAAGAATTGGAGGGATTAATTAGGAATTTATTTAAGAAAATGGAATGAACTTTTGGAGGTTTTTTATTAAAGTAGAGAGAGAATTTGGATAGTAGATTATATATATACCAGTAATTGAAGAGTTCCGATATTTTGTTTATATCATTATTGAGCAAATTATTCGTATCAGTTACTATTGTGAAGATAGCGTCATCGAGACAGTCGAAGATTGAATGAATTGGGATGAAGTTGTTGTTCATATTATTATTATTATTATTATTATTATTATTATTATTATTGTCATTGTCAATGTTGTTGAAAAAGTAGAGAGAGATGTAGGCTAATATGGTTAGAGGCTGGATGATTTCTATTGGTTGGTTGATATTTTTGAATAGTAGAGACCAAGATTTATTAAAGTATTGGAGACAGTCGTTGATTTTTGAGAATTCTGCAGCACCAAAAGCTAGAATAGCGAAGAATAAACTTGAATTGTTGATGTTGTTGATGTTGTCATTGATGTTGTTGGTGGTTGTGCTGTTGATGTTGGTACTAATGGACAAGCTTTGTAGAGTAGGTGGTATTGATAGGGATAGTAGTTTATTTAAGTTTAATATGACTGGTAGTTTTATGTTAGAGATTGTACCCCAAATTAAGAAATAGTTTGAGATTTTGGAAGAAGATAGGATCAAGTCTACGGTGTTTATGTCGTTATCGATGTTATTGGTGTTGATGTTGGTGTTGAAGAATTTGATGGGGATTAGATGGTTGTTTTGAAAGATTAGGTTTGAGAATTTTTTGCTTAAAGTTAGTAGGAGAATTAGGTTTCTTTCTGATAAAGAGTAAAAATTGGAGGAAATAATGTGGTTATTGGAGTTGTTGGTATTAGAATTGTCGTTAGAGGTATTATTGTTATTGTTATTATTATTATTATTAGTTGAAGTTGAGTTGGAGGGAGATTTTCTTTTTCTTGACGAAGTCTTTTTAGTTATTTTATTATTTGATAGGATTTTGGGAGATTGGAGTTTTTGATTTTTGGGAGAGTTTTTAATTGAGGCAAGAGGATCATTGGGTGAAATTGTAGACAAGTTTGTGTTTAATTGATTGAAAGTGTTTTGATTTGAGTGAATCAATGGGCTCTGGGAAGGAGAGGAAGAGGAAGAAGAAGGAGAAGAAATGGATGAGGGAGAGATTATAGAAGTGGTGTTATTAAGAGAGGTTGAAGTGGGAGTAGAAGTGGTGGTGGTGGTGGTGGTGGAAGTAGTGAGTTTTGGTTTGTTATTCCTAGTAACGTTGGCAGTATTTTGATCACAGTGGACAGTTCTTAAGTGTCTTTGCAATAGGTCTCTTCTGACAAATTTCACAAAACAGATTGTACAATTAAAGGGTTTTTCATTGGTGTGAGATCTTTCGTGCCTTGATTTATGTTCTGATCTTGAAAAGCATTTGGGACAAAAAGAGCATATATATCTTCTCGCAGAGGGCATTTTGGAGATCAAAGAGAAGAGAAGAGAAGGGAAGAAGAGAAGCAGAGAGAAGGAGAAGTCAAATGAAGCCAAAAGAGGAAAAGTATCAGAAACAAGAAATGTATAAATGGAAATAAGACATATAGAAGCAAAAGAGTGAGAATATATATATTTATAGAGAAAGAGCTGGAGGTGAGAGCGAGAGCAGCTGAAAAACGCTGGAGGTGAGCGACGCCCTCTCTTTTATACCGCACTTGGGCGCACGTCAGGCAATGGCCAATGAAAGGGATTCAGGACGAAAGGTTATACCTCCCTCAGCGTCTCGCTCGGCCCCAGAACAATGGACGCGCCCTACAGCAGGCCTGGCGTGCGTGTGCCGGGTCCTGCCGCGTTGTTCTCTGGGGTTGCCTGTCTTGACACGCTGCGTCGGCGCGGGCTCATCGCGCGAAAAGACTGTTTGATGTAGTGGGAGGGTGGTTGCTGCCCTACTAGTTTTTGTGTAGTCTGCGCAGGGGACCCCCTCTGGTATCAGGAGAAGCTGCTGCTTTGGATTCTAGCTGCACTGCAGATTTCGTTGCAGAAAAAAAGCGCGACGATCTCGAGAAAGAGGGTGGGTCAGTGGTACCCCTCACCAGAGCGAGCCGCTGATTTTGCTCAAGCAACGCATGCGCGCCAGTTGAAACGCTCAGGGTGCTGCGAAAAAATCGCGGGCCAGACTGGGATAAGCTGGCGGTAATTGCGCAAGACGGAAACACGGGCGGACTCCATTCAGGGCCCTCTACCCCGCGATTGCAGCGCACAGAACCAGACGTTACTGCAGACATTTCGACTGCGGATGAGCCAGTCCGGCGACGGAGACCAGCACGGGTCGAGTGCGGGCGGTTCCAAAGCGCACCACGCGCCGGTGCGCTTTGGACAGAGAGCAAATAGCAGGGTGGGAAGCAAAGCCGAAAAGCACAAGAGCAGAGCTGGAAGCATGTGTGGGATTGGCTCTGTAGAAACATGATTCGCATTCTCAACACAAGAAGAATACAGCTGCTTATCAGACAATAGCTCATGGGAACCAAAGAACGAAGCAGGACTCGGAAATAGACGCCACCAGTTCCTCTGGCGCAGTTTCACTGATCATCCACGCCAATATCGACGACGCAGAAAGAAACACAGCATCGCTAGCAGAATCTCAGCGTCAGCATCTCAGCATCTCAACAGAATCTCAGGAATTACAAATGTAAAACGAGCAACATTGACATTTGAGTAAGGAAAAACCAAGAGCCGTTCCAGAGCTAAGGTGGGCCTTTTCGGGAAGCCTGTTAATGGCTTTGAGCTCCACAAAGACCCCACCATAAAGAGCGTTCCGTGTTCAGCAGCCCACGGTACGGAATTTTCCGTTATGTCCTGGAAGCGTAAGCGATGCGAGTATCACTTAACCGTATCAATCACCGGTGAACTAATAGCATTCACAAATGTACAGCTGATGCATTGAATATTATTCTCACTATCCAGTTTGTTAAGCGTGCTGTGATTCCAATGATATTCCACTTTTTTTAAAGCAATCTGGCACAGATTAACTGGACAGTACCCCAACCTTCAACCGTGATACGTTACTATAAAAACCAGCTCCGACCTGCAACATCGTTGGCATAATTCAACGAGAACGAAAGCAACCGCCAACGAAATGAACTGATAGGTAATTGTTGTGTTGGTTTGATTTGTTCACTGCTCTAATCCCTTTTAGGCCAGTTTAAGAACCAAAGCTTATTTTCACTGAAGAATGCACTACGTAAAGCGGGGCGAGACCAGTATAAAGGGCTCAATCTATTATCATACATAACCACATAAGGCAATAAAGAGCAATATATGATATAATATGATATAATATGGTAGCCCTCCACTAGCCAATTACAGCTCTCCACTACCCACGCCGGACTTTCTCTCTATGTCGCTACCTACCTGGGTGCCAACCCTGGGCAAACTCTCTCTTCTTCGGCTCTTGCCTCTCGCTTCTCGTTCTTTGGCTTTATTTTTTAAAATTCCTTTTTTTAAAGCTCTCTTCTTGTTTCTACTCTAATTAAGCATATCTTTGAGATACTCCTTAACCACCAGACACCAAAAAAGACTACTGGATACCGCCAATCTAATCTAATCTAATCCACTTTTCTCTTCTTCCATCGTCTTCTTTTCTCTTCTCTTCCCCTTCTTCAAAAACTAGCATCAGCCTGTACCAAGACAATGCCTTTACTCCTACCCTATCTCTTGCCTCTTTCGATAGCCCACCCACCAATCTCACGCCCGCTCTAGATATCCCGCTCTTTTAGTCCACCTCATCTAAAACCACCTCTTCTCTTTCGCCTTCTCTTTTCTTCTCTTCAAACACATGTCGAGAGGTGCCACAATTACCCTTTTCGGCCTCTCCGAGCTTTGAGGTTCTTTTCCTCAACTCCCCAAACCCCTCACCGTCCTCCCAAGTCATCCAACATCGTTGCTTTATTCTCCATAACCACTAAAATACAATCTAATCAATTATAATCAATTATCAACTGTAATCAACTGCTAAATTATAGCAAAAAAACAACTATAAAACTAAATATTTAATCCATCAACTACTAATAAGAGCAATACTCAATTCACAATTGCTACAACTCATCCCCAATCTCTCCCTCCCTTTTCTTTAACCACTTTTCCCTGCTCCCCCAAAAAATAATCCTCCACTTTTTAACCACCTCTTCCATCCGCTTTTTGGAGTTAATCCACTTTATCAATTTTGGAGTATTAAAACATGGAAAAGTAAATTAAAATAAAGTAAAAGTAAAGTAAAATAATTAAATAATTAAATAATTAAATAATTAACTAAATAAAAATAAAGGGGTTATAATCATAATAATAACAAAGAAAATAAATAAATAAATAAATACCATTCTAAAATTTCTTCTCTCCTCTTTTAACCTCAATTTTTGTCTAACTTTTTATAGCTCCTAAAAAAATTTAACACATTCAATTGTATTCCCATTTGTATTCCCAAGTGAATTCCCTTCTATATTTCCATTTGTATTTCCTTTTGATTCCCAACCAACAAAATCATAATCTAATCCATCAAATTTATTCTCTAATGATCTCAATTGCTTATATTCAAACAGTTGTTCCATATTACATATCCTTCACTCTTTATCTGATTCACTCAGCTCATTAACTTCACTCACATCTTTCAGATATAAAAACGAATTCTTACCATTCAAATTCTTGGTCCCCGTGCTCAATAGCGAATTCTTCTTGCTTACAGTATGAGATGGTGATGCCAATGATGTAGCTTGAGGCACTGGCAATGAAAACGAATTATCATCTGATAAATTTCCACTACCATTATCAATATCATTATCATAATCATTATTATTCAGATTATCCAGATTATCTAGATTATGCTTATCCAGATTATTACTATCCTGATTGGCATTATTAAATATCAAATCATAATTACTTGATGTGGCAATTAATGGAGGTGCTCTCCCTAAATATTCGTTTTGTTTTCTTCGAATGGATTCTGATGGAAACAAACTCAACTCATCATGTTCTATATTATTATTACCATTACCATTAATAACATCATTAACATTATTATTATTGTTATTGTTATTATCATTATTACCATTATTACTGCTATTAAAATCATTGATCGACAAAACATCAGCCATTATGGATTTATTATCATTTGGTGATATTGATTGCAATTTGCTATTTGTAATCACTGATTTCCCATTCCCACTCTCGTTTCCACCATTAATGTTTATATTATTGATTTCACTGTTATTGTTATTATTATTATTATTATTATTACTACTTTTATAAGACACCAATTGTTGCTTCATTATAGACGAAGTTATCAGCGCTAACGATTCATTTTTCTGTAAAAATAAATTATGTGGTTTCTTTTTCGAAGGTGATGGAACATAAAAATCACTTAAATTATTATTATCATGACTAGTTTGATTTTTATTTTTATTTTTATTTACTGGTAGTATTGAAAATGATGGTTTATGATCAAGATCAAAATTATTATAATCAACATTATTGATATTATTAATATTATTAATATTATTAATATTATTGATATTATTATCATTGGAAAGCGTTAGATTCTGGTAATCTAAATCAGAGGTATCGTCATCAGAATTTGCAAATGGATCAGGACATGTTGCAATTAAATCATCAAGACCACCACCAGACCATCCTTTTCTTGCAATACCATCAAAGATCTCAACCTGAGCTCGTACAATTGACGAAACTCTTGTTAATATTTTAGAAGAAGTCGCTTGAACTAAACTAAAACAAGACAAATAATAATCGTGTTTCAAATTGTCAATTTCCTGGATTTTTCTAGAAATGTTTGACAATGTCGATTTATAATTGACTAAATTTCGAAATCTAGATTTGGATATCTTGGAGTTTTGGTATTCTAAAAACTTCAATTCATTAATCTTTTCGCTAATTTTGTTTTTAAAATTTGAATTGTTGGTGGCTGAAATTTGATTAAACGCATCAATCTCGTTTTTAACTGGTTTTTCAAAATTAATATAAATAGCCTGAGATAACAATTGCTGATGGTTTGAAATTATGTAATGAAACCCAGCTGCTGACATTAATCCATCAGCTGCATTTCCACTTCCTTTGCACCTGGCACAGTCTTCCAATGCTGCACCAAAGTCACTTGCAGCGTTTGATGTTGATAATAGGGAATCCTTATAAGATTGAGCAGTTTTCAATAGTTTGTTATAGCAAGACTCTGCAGATTTAATGTCTTTTTTCGTTATTATTGTGGGCAAATCCAACACAGAGGGCGTAAAGGATATAGTTGAATCTAAAGTCGACATCGAAGGCTTTCTGAATAAACTATCTTGTAAGTTTGAATTGAGATAAGTATTGGAAGTCCCGGTGTTATTTGTATTGCTTATATTGCTGATGTTATCCGGCACATCATTGCCACTATTAATATTGATGTTTAAATTGTTACCACCACTATTCATATTCCCACCAGTACCAGTATTACTATTGGCGTTGGTATTATCAATTGAATTGAGAGACTTGGTTGGCGAAGTTATGCTGCTTTGATTTGAAGAAACAAAATTGTAAAACTCAGACAAATGAGGTGCTCGAAAGGGTATGATAGCAGACGAAGCGTTACTGATGACATTGTTGCTGCTGGAGAGAGTTGAATCAGCAACTGAATCAGACATCCTTGAAGACATTCGCACAGTGAACAAGAGTATCGCAGCAATCTAATAAAGTGATCTGATAAAGACAGTGCTTAATCTGGGTTCGCTCTAGGATAAAGAACGAAGTTACAGATCATCCAGAAAAACGATGAAAACGGCAAAATTACCCGGAAAGTGTAGTAGTATGAGAACGCACGCAGATCTGCGCAGAGGGTAATGTGCACAGTCTTATCTGTATATTTCCACACTGGATACTGATGAACACTCACTGATGCTGGAGGGCATCGTGTGGTTGAATTCACGATCTTTTAGAGTGGTGTCGCTGTGCTGATTCTGCTCTTTGTTGGAATGGCTCCAATTGCTGAGCTGGCGTCTGTAGTTCTTTTGCAGCGCTGAGCCGGGCTTTGGGTCAAGGCACTGCTGGGCCACTGCTGGGAGCTTTTCAGGCAGAACAAAGCCTCTGGGTCCATGGGCTGTTTGTAGATTACAATGTCTTTGCTCTAGAAATCAGATCACTGAGAGTTGGTGAAGAGCTTCTTTTTTCTTTGAGCGTTATGGGAAATATTTCAGAGTGTACACGTGATTCAAAATAGCGCGATTTGATTGGCCTGTGGCGGGGAAAAAAAGAGAGCATTGAAAAATCCAGCAACGAGAGAGAGACCTATTGTAATCAGCAAGCAGTTGCAGTTCGTTTAGGGAAGTGAAAATGAGTTCTTTAGCTGCTCGAAACATATATTCGTATTCGAATTCGCTATTTGCAAAGAACAGTCATTCATTTAATGCTCTATTCAGACGCCAAAAGCATTTTAATTCAGTGGCCATTATCAATAACCATAAGAAGAACTTGTTGATTGAGAACAAAAAAGTTGTCAGAACCACGATTAAACCAATAGACTCGAGAAAGACATTTTTAATTGATTTCTACAAGGACATACTAGACAACAATTCTATTATTTTATTTTTGCATCATAACAATTTGACCAAAACTGAAAATTTCAATTTGCGAAGCAGGTTTATTGACATTTTATCTAAAGATGGGAAGCAGGAAATCGGATCGTTTCATATAATTCGAAATAAATTATTTCGGGTGTTGTTGAGAAACTATTACGATAACGATCCAGCATCTATTGATGCGTTGTATACCAATAATTATTATAACAAGATCAACAAGTTGATTAGAAAGAATCCCGAGAGGAAGAGCGAGGAAGTTGAAAAACTTGATACCGAGAAATTTAATAAGTTTTTGGACAACGAAAAATTAGTTAACAAATTATTACCGATTTTGAATGGGCCTACAGCTGTGTTGACTATTAAGGAGACCAATCCAATGATATTGAAAAAATTGATCACTATATTGAACAGTACAAATGAAAAATTGATTCTTATGGCAGCCAAAGTTGAAAATTCGATATTTGATTTGGACGATATAAACCAGTTTAAGAATCTACCTTCAAAGGAAAATCTACAGTCTCAATTGGTGGGATTATTGACCATTCTAAGTGGTGCAGGGTTGGTCAGAACATTGGAGGCTACTACTCAGTCATTATATCTTCATTTAAAGAGTCACGAGGATAACATCAACCCCAATAAAGCAGACTCTAACACAGAGGAAACAAGTCAAGAGAAACAATAAACACTAGAAATAATGGAGAGAAGTGAAAAAATAAGAGGGAAAAGAATGCATTTTTTTTTTATTTTTTTTTTTTGTAAATAAATATACAGTAAATACAAATATATAATGAAAAAAGAATATTAATTCAAAGAATATTGATTAATTTATTGATTATAAAGTTAGCAAGTTTATTTACTATGTTTATAAATATAAATATAAATATAAATATAAATATAAATATAAATATAAATATAAATATATATATAATTATATGTAGTGATATGACGATATGATGGTATAATTAGGCTTTAGGAAAATTATTGACCAAGACATTTTAAGATTTGAGACCAAACGTTGCTTGGAGATTGAGATGCATCAATACCACTCCAAATACCAGTTTTTTGATAGTAAGCAACAATTGGTTCAGTTTGGTTGTGGTAAGTTACCAATCTCTTTTTCAAGGCATCAGCGTTATCATCAGACCTTTGAACTAAAGGCTCGCCAGTAAGATCATCAGTCATTTCTTTTTTTGGAGGATTGAAAAGTTTGTGATAAGATCTACCAGAGCTTGGGTGGACTAATCTGCCGGTGATTCTAGCAACTAATAATTCATCATCAATTTTCAATTCTACAGCTTTTTGTAAAGGAATGCTTTTTTCCTTTAACATTTCATCTAATTTTTCAGCTTGAGGAATTGTTCTTGGGAACCCATCTAAAATGAAACCTTTTTTGCAATCGGGGTTGTCAGACAATTCGGATTTAATCATATTGACCATAATTTCGTCACTTATTAAACCACCTTGATCCATGATTTTCTTAGCTTCAATACCTAAGGCAGTTTGCTTGGTGACTTGGGATCTTAACATATCACCAGTAGCCAAATGACAAGCGCAGAATTTTTCTTTTAAATTTGGTGCTTGAGTACCCTTACCGGCACCTGGAGGGCCAATTAATACCATACGGATGGAGTCATCGTCAGTTTTGGCTGGTTTAGGGTAGTCTTCAAGAAATTGAATTCTTATTTGCAATTTGTTGACTAATTCTTTCAATTGTTCCATTTTGGTTGATTGATTTGAAAAGAGAGATGTATGAAATATTTACAAACGGCGAGTAAAAAACGGCAAGTAAAAAGTGTGGTGAAGAGAAAACACAAGCTTTGAATAAAAAAAGAGGAAGAGTAGAGTGGTAACACGTCAATTGGAAGGGAAGATAAGATAACTTGAGAAGAGAAGAGAAGAGAAGAGAAGAGAAGAAAAAACAAAAAGTCTCTTAGGAAAATATGGACCTGTAAAAGAAAATTCGCTAAATCATAAAAACAAGTTGCTAACTGGTGGAATCTTTATATACAAAACGAGAGCTGTGCTCAAAACGAAGGTTGGAGGTGCACAATCTTAGCGTTGGGCCTACAAAGGGCATAGGAGCGAGGATAACGCACGCGGTCTCGCAGTCGATTCGTCTGCACATGGATTGGTGGAACACGCGCTCAGTGCCGGTGCGCCGCGTAGACCCGCCAGCCAATCACACGCACGCCGTGCACGTGAGACTGCTTTCTGCCGACGGCCCAGACCCCCGTTACCAGCCCGTGTGGGCGGGGCTACGCGTCCGCTGATTGGTGGGTCTGCCGCCGAGCTGGGGCTGGAGACTCATCTGACAGCGGTTCGACTCTCGCTGGAGAGCAGTGTTTTTTTTGCTGCTGCTCACCGATTAGGAAACCGTAAAAAGAGCCAAAAAATGCAAAAAAAAATAACTTAACTTGCGTAAGCCCGGAATCGAACCGGGAGCCCAACGATGGCAACGTTGAATTTTACCATTAAACCACTTACGCTTATTGTTAAGATTGCAAGTCCATATATTAAATAGTATACACACTAGTATATTATCTTTATGCTATATTTAGTGTATGATATATTTGATGTATTTGATGTATTCGTGACGGTTCTACACTTGTATATTTTATCAATTAGTTTATTTAGTAAATATACTATAATCATAGTTCATCGTCAGAGTCGTCAAATTCAGATAAGCTTGGTTTGGGGAAATCACCAATTTTTATAGTGTTAGCCTTCAAGAAGCCGCCATAATTCTTTTTACAGTTGAAGTAGTGGTAGTTTTTAATACTGCCATTGTTCTTACCAACCGGCTCATCGAATTCTATGCCAACCCAAATAAAATCGTTGTCGATTTCTTTGATTTTTCCAATGTACTTGATTGTTCCAATTCTATTATCTTTAATGACTTTACACCTATCATCAATCTTATAATTCAATGAAAGTAGATTAGTCTCATCAATTTCCTTTTGTTTATTTGCAGAATAACCTTCATTAAACCTACCCAATTTATTTTTCAATTTCCAGCTTCTCACTGTGTTCTCCTTCTTGCTATAATCCTCTTCGTTCAACTTGAAAAACTCATTGTTATTGTTATTATTGCTGTTGTCTTCATTTTTATCATTGCAGCTATTTTGTCTTTTTGCTAGCTCATTCAATTCTGAATCCGGTCTTGTATCATTAACATGAAGTCTCGCAAAAGGAATTAAGTCTGGAAATGTCGATAGTAAAGTATCGTCGCCCTTGTCGTCAATTATGATGGGATCAGTAGTCAATGATGTTGCATATAGTAGGAGCTGTTGGTTAGCTGGAGGCACGCCTGTTATCAATTCTAGTCTTTTTTTCAAGTATCCAAGAGAGTAATTCAATGAGATTCTTCTCTCAGACGACGTCAATAGGGAAGTCACATATATGCTTATGTCTGCCATGTTCGAATCAACTTCTCTTCTTGTTTGTACTTCGGATGTTCTTTTGCCAAATCTCTCTTTAGTAGTATATCTTTTGATAGAACACTTTTATCGTCCATCACTGAAGAATGTTCCTATTTATCATCTCCAGGAGACCGTTTCTGCGGATCCTTCTCTTTTCGGCACATGAGAAAAGCAAAAAATATTACAGACACCAGCGAAAGACGAGGAAGAAGAAAAAGAAGAGAAAGAAGAAACAGTAGAAAGATAAATTTTATTGTTCTCCCAGAATCACTACGAATCAAGTAATGGACAACAGAGTATGTTGCAATTCCAATTCCAATTGTGTCTTCTGCACTTGTTTTTCCACACGCCATACTAACGTCGCTCTTTCAATGACAATTGTGACAATTTAGAACAGACAAAAAAGATACACCAGAGGTTACAACAGTCACAATTCTGGCAACTCAAGTTATAACAGTAATTCCAATGCAAGCTCGAGCCAACAATACAAAAATGACGGTCCCAAAAGAGATGCTATATTGGACTTGAGCAAGTTCAAAAACGAAAAGTTACGAGTGAAATTCATCGGCGGCAGAGAAATCATTGGGGTGCTCAAGGGCTACGACCAGTTGATGAATCTCGTCTTGGATAACGTTGAGGAATCGCTCCGAGACCCAGACGACGACACTGTGTTGACTGAGAAGAAAAGGCAGCTAAATGGGCTAGTAGTTGTCCGAAGCCCATTGTTGTTGACTGTGTCGCCAGTCGAAGGAAGCGAGGTTATCGAGAACCCTTTCACCAAGGAGTAGTGTTGCTGTTGCCACTCTACTAAATACACGTTTCTCACGCACCACAACCACCACAGCCAGCAAACTCCCAGCACAATCATCAATAGCAAAGTAATACCCCATTCCAACCCTTTGGTTCTGCTTCCGCACCAGCCCTGCCGCATATCACGGGTTTTCCTACTGTAAAATTTGTACAAAAGTCCAAAAAAATTGACATTCTTTGTGTGAGATCAAAATTTTATTTCTGATAAGAGTTAAAGGGTAATCGAAGCATCAATGGTCAATTATCAACTGTCAATTATCAACCATCACAGCCTGATTCTTTGCTGAATTGCCTATATATATATATACCCTTAGCATTACAATTGCCATTATATATGCCTCTTCATATAACCTATAATAAATAATTTATAACAGCCCATCATTATCATTTATCATCATCTATTGTCCATCTTGTGAATTATCTTGTTACTTATTTTGTTAATTATTTTGTTAATTATCTTACTAAATGGATGATAACCAGTTATACCATACATACTCAAGAAACTGCAATGATCCAATAATTGAAACCTCTTTATCAAGATCAAATTCCTTCAATAACATCCGCCACATCAATAGTATCAACAATTTACACAATTATAGCAATCACAATACCAACTATATTAATAACTATACTAACATATCTTCAAATGACAACGAAACTGATTTAGATCCTGACCATAACCATAGCCACAACCATCTCGATATCAACCAAAATGACAACCAAGAAGAAGACGACGACGACGACGACGACGACGACGATGACGATGACGATGACGAAGAAGAAGAAGAAGACGACGATGATAACCAAATTATTGAAATCTCAAAAAAATCGTCTAATAACTTCAAGACCTTGAAAAAATTTGGTTTGAAATTATTAAATGCAAAACAGCATTTAGCTTTAGCTTTATGTAGAGATTTATCTTTGTTAATTTGTTTTAAAAACATGTTGAAATGTTTTAAGTTAGCTTATTTAACTTATTATAATGTAAATAATAATCATCTTGAAAACCTCCCTTTTTCTCAGTACAATGAAAATCTATTAAACATATCAATCATAACAAGCACAAGAGCTTCAGAATCAATTTTAACATCAATTTGGTGTCTTGTATCAACTTACCTTATTTACTCAATCTTAGATGGTTTAATGACAAGATGGATAGTCTTTTATTCGGTCCAAGCAACTATCATCAGAATGTTGTCAATGTCTTTTTTACTAATCACTATCATCAACTCTGTAATATTCCTCTTCACTCCATCCTTATCAAATGATAACATCAACCACAACATTGATCCAAGCACAAGTTTACACACTTGGATTATCATAAGCTGTATCTTGACTCTAATTTACATCATACAAAATTTCTTTGTTAGCGATTTGGACCAAATCGACACCTCTCAATCAATATCTCTTCCTCACAAAACAAGATCAAGGGCGAATAGCACAAGTCTAAACCATATCCACCACAATCAAAGCAACAGTGGTTCTAACAACAATGGCTCCATCGCCTCAAGTGGCCTTGATATTCTCAACAACTCAAACAATTCTGCCAGCATTTTAAACATTACCAGAAAAAACAGCTCTGTCAATATCAATGCCAATCACTTGAAAAGACACAGTGAGTCATCTGCTTCCATAGCTCTCCATCTCAATGCCAAAAAAAAGAAGAAATCAAGGTACTTCAATCACTATAACATCATAATCTTTGCTGTTGTGCCAGTAGGGGTTGCGTCTTTTATAACAATGATAGGTTTATATAGAAACTTGGTGATACTCAAACTAGACATCGAGCAGCGAAACTATCTATTCCACACCATCAACAGTGCAAGCAATAGCATAGAAATATAGCCACTTGCCCTTTTATCACCTCCCTTCTCTTGAATAAACTAATTCCTAATGACTAATAGCCAACAGCTCGCCTAATAAACATCACTGTTCTTATCTAGTCACCATTACTTGCCCGTTCTGAGTTTTAATGAGTAAAAATTTGTAAGACACAATCAGTGGAAAACCACACCAACGTTATAAAAACAATCGTTTCTCTCAAACAATAAACTGAGCAATGTCTATTGTCACCATCCAGAACTTTGATAATGATAGAAAGGACAAGATCCTATATTGCTATATTCTTGCTTTTGAATATACTCGCACAAACTACTACAGTGTTTATGTAACTGATTTTACCTCGCACCCAAGTATAGGAACTCCAATCAGTAATCACATAAGGGTAGGTTTCACTGATGATGGGTTGAATCTCCTTGAAAACGACAAGATTTTGCATTTGCAAATTTATTCCACTGAATTCCTGCCTATTTTGAAGGTAATTGAGTCCATTAGGGACAAAAACTTAACTCGTTTTATCAGCGATAAGGGAAAAATCGAGGGATATGATAATCCATATTTCAAAGACTATTATAAAGATTTAATAGATGACCAATTTTCTTATAAACGAGAATATAATGATTTTGGAATGAATTACGTTGATCATTTGGGTTTATTTGCTAGAATTTACGCATTCCCCAAAGTGTATCATAATCTATTGGAAGGTCGAATGAAAAAAATTTTTTTTTATTCTTTGGAGAGCCCAATGAATGTGAACAATGATTTATTCTCCAACAAAACTCATGAAAATTTAACTCAATTATTTGCAAAATTCATGATGTATGTCTCATCAAATTTTTTTAATGTTTTTCTAATAAATTTTTCAAAATCAATTCCTAAAGATATCATAAACTTTTATTTCCAGAGATTTGATAAAAAGATAAAACATAATAATGATAATGATAATAATAATGATAATGATAATAATAATGATAATGATAATGATAATGATAATGATAATGATAATCACAAACACAATGGCAATGATAGTAATACTGACACTGAAGACAATTTCTTTGACAATTCAAATAATTATGAATCCTCTCAAAAGAAGGGTTATTCAAATAGTAACCTTAAAGGGTTCAAACCTCCAAAGAGTTACTCAAGTCCATTAGAGAAAAAAGCTTTAGTCAATATAAATAGTTTCCCCGGGGATACATTTTTAAGTGATGATACTATAGATTATGATAACAGTTATAAAGATACATATATTGAATTTGATGATTTGATTCATAATTATGATAATTATCCCAAGTCATTGAAAATCAAAGGGATTATAGTGGGATTTGAGCCGATTAATGGAGTCTTTTTAACAAAGGAGAATGAGTTAAATGAAAAGATTTATTATAATAACTTGAAGGTAATTGTATGCAATGATTCTGATTATAAAACAAAGGAGTTGTATCAAAAATATAAGATAATTTCCCAAAAAAATATAATAGCTTTAGTTATTAATAATGAATTCAATTTGCTAAAATTTTTCAACAAATATGGGAAATTTACAAACCTTGAAGAAATTTATAAAAACACAGATAAAATTATTGAAAAATTCAATGAAATCTTACAGAAAACAATGGAACTGGATAAAAAATTGGAATTTGAAATAAATAAAAGCAACACCAAAATTGGGTTGAATTCATATAAAAAAGAGTGGGAACTTGGTGAAGACACCACCTTTGATTATATATTAAATAAGTGTAATATCACAAAGTAAACTAACTATAATTTATAATATTTATAATATTTTGTATCATTTTATCACAATATAGTTTTTGTGTATTCTTGAAACAAAAAAAAAACGAGACCAGGTTTGTGGGTTTTTTTGCATTTGAACACAAAATTTTTTTTTTGCAATTTGCAATTTGAAAATAAATTTCAGTTGAAGAACTTTGGTTAGTGTTGAATAATCAGAAATTGTTTGGGTGATAACATAATAGTAGATCTATAATATACATATTCCAGAATGCCAGCATCAATTAATAAGAACAGAAGAACGAAAAATAAGAGTAAAAAAACAACCAAGATAAGCAAAACTACAAGCAAATCGATATCTACAAAGAAGACAAAGAAAATAGAAAGAAATAAAAGATATATTAAGAAGCAAAATATTGAAGAAAAATTGTTGATTGACATAGCAGCAGAAAAGGAAAAAAGTGAGAGTAATGGAGAACTAATGGTTGATGATGAAAAACAGGAACATTTGAAAATTGAGTTGTATAAGTTGAGTAAGGAAAACCAAGAAAATAAATTAAAAAATAAAATCAGTAAAAGTTTGAAAAATGAAAACACACAAGTGAGAAAGGCATTATGGTCTGTTGTTGAACAGGATGATAGATTTAGTGGAGGATTTGATGGGAATTTAGATGGAGAAGGAACAACATTAGGAGGACCAACCTTTTTTTGATTATTTTTGATTATTTTAATTTTAAAAATTCTTATTATTAATAAACATTGACATTGAAATTGAAATTGACATAAACATAAACAGAGACATAAACATTAACATATAATCTATATAATTTAATTCTATCATTTAATTGGAAATTTTAATTGATTTAATTTACAATTTTATTTATATTTTTATTTTTCACTTATAAACGTCCATTTGAACTAGAGTTGCTTTAACTTCGTCTCTCATGTATTGGATTAACTCTTGGGGATCTTTTGAAGTGAAACAACTGGTTCCAGCAACAATCACATTTGCGCCAACTTTAGCAGCATAAGGAATAGTTTCTCTTGATAGACCACCATCAACTTGAATATTCAAATCGGGGAAGTTTTGTCTTAATTTTTCAACTTTGGGCATCATATCTTTCATAAATTTTTGACCACCAAAACCTGGTTCAACAGTCATCACAAGAGCCATATCCAAGAAGGGAGCCAACTCAAACAAAACATCAACAGGAGTGCCTGGTTTGATTGCACAAGCAGCCTTCAAGTTATGTTTTTTGATCAATTTGACTAGTCCAAGAGGGTTTTCAGTGGATTCATAGTGGAAAGTAAACTGGTCACCACCATTCAAGGCAATGTCTTCAACCCATTTTTCAGGCTCGCTGACCATCATATGGCAATCAAAAAACTTGACGTTCTCATTGATTTCGTTGAACTTTTTGGGGATCTCTTTTCTCAAGGACTTGATGATTGGAGGCCCAAGAGAGATGTTTGGCACAAAATGGCCATCCATCACATCGATGTGGAGCCAGTCAGCAGAGGCATTGAACATTCGATGGCACTCGCAGCCTAGATTGGCAAAGTCTGAGGCGAGAATAGAGGGGGCAATAATAGGCTTGACCATTTCACACAGACGTACTTCAGGAAAAAACAATTCTACTCTGATTACTGCTCTGATGAGATAAAAACAGAAACCAACAGCTTTCCTCTGAGCTTTCTGCAAAAAAAAAAGAAAAATGCCTCTTGCCAGAATTGAACTAGCGACCTTTGCATTACAAGTGCAACGCTCTACCACTAAGCTAAAAAGGCGTTCTGTGTGCTGCAACTCCACAAAGCATTTTTTGTACGTGTCTCGTGACCTGTTTGTTTTGATCTGTTTTTGAGGGCTTCAACTGCAATTTATCAACTTCTCTTCAACTGATAAACTGCCTTTTGTTATTCACCAGCTTTCTACGCTCCAGCTGCTTTTTGTTTTTGCTTTTGCTGCTGTTCTTGTTCTTGTTGCTGTTTTCTTGTGCCAGTATTTCTCAGAGACCTGCTTACAATGTCCCAGGACTACTCAAACTTCAGAGTTCCATCACTGATGGACTTGGAAAGAAATGCATCTCTTATTCCCTTACCTTTAAAGCGAAGAAAGACTGAAATCTCCTCAATGCCTTCTTTTCCTCCTTCTTTTCCTTCTTCTTTTCCTCCAGCTTTTCCTCCAGCTTTTCCGAGGAAAGCAACTCAGACTCCCTCAAGAAACCAGAGGTTTTCTTCTACTAATAAAACCTCATTGACGTCCAATCGTATCAGTGTCATGGGCGAAGGCCCTTCCAATTCCAGTAGAAAAAATTTAGAGATTTTATTTTACGAAACCTTTCCTGACGAAATAAATTTGGAGGTAAAATGGTCTGCCTTAAGAAACCTATCTAAAAAAACATTTTTTGAGCTTTTTTATTTTTTATACAAAAAAATTGATCCAGGTTATGAGAAGAAAAGCGATGCAGGATTAGAGAAAGACTTTCCAAATTTATTGAAAAATTTAAATTATCCTTCTCATTTAATTAAAAAAGTCAAAATATCTCAAGGTTATTCCCTGATTAATTATGGCACGACACTAGCATTAATTGATTTATTAATCTGGCTTATTGACTTGTACAAAATGCTTAAAGATGAGCTTTTCGATCCAGACGACGACGAATTTAATAATTTCAACAACCCGAATAGCTTCAATACCAGCAGTAATCAATTAGCCGAAATCGACTACTCAAAAATTAATCAGGATTTAATTGAAAACAATCTACACGATATTATAAATAAATACGCTACTGACTTTATTTATAAATCTTATCGTTCTTTCTTAAATAATAGCTCGGACTATGCAGATTTTGATGACTTTTCTTCAAATTTAATCTCTGATCATAATACCGATTACAAAATCCTTAAAAATACTATTGATAAATTTATCAAATTTATAGATTTATCCTCCGCTCAACTAGAAAAGGATGTGTCTCATTTTAACACAAAATTAGACGATTTGAAAATAAAGTTAGAAAAAATAGAAGAACTACTCATAAAATCAAAAGCCCTTAAAAAGGATGTTATAACTTTTAATAAATATATCAACAAATGCCATTTGGCTAAAAATGAATGGCCAAACCGCTTAAAAATTCTTAATGATGAATGCAATAAACTCCAATTAGAACTCGAGAGTTCTAAATCAAAATTCAATCAACTTAACGTTATATTATCAAAAAATAATTTATCAATCGAAGACTTTCAGAAAAAAATCAATGAAAGATCTGATCTTGAAAAAGATTTGAGTGACTTAAAAATTCAAAATTCTTCAACCTTGGATAATCTAAACTTAAAACAATTGGCTTCAAAAAAATTTTATACCGATTTAACTGATTTAGTCAACCGTTTCAATCAAAAACTTAATAAAATCTTAACCGACCTAAGATTATCTCTTCCCAATGGTGAGTTCATTATTCAAAATCTCGATGATTTAATTATAAAAGATTTCAAATTTGATAATATCTTTTCTCTAAAAAATTTAGATGAAAAATTGAAAATTTTGAAAAATAACCCTTATTTAAATCTAGACTTTAAAGAAAAACTTTATAAACTAGGCTCAAAATTGACTCTTGAAATTGAAGAAACAGAAGAGATTATTAATACCCTAAAATCTCAAATCAGTGAATTAAAAGACAACATTTCCTCAAAAAAAAATGAAAAAAACACTCTAGAAATGGAAATTACTAATGACAAACTTTCACTAGAATCCCTAAAAACTAAACAAACTAAAGAAAATGATAACGCAAAAAAAAAACTAAATGAATTAACTTTACAAATTGAAGAATTAAAGGAATCTGCAAATCAAAATAATATAGAATTCGATATTAATGTTCTTGAATCAAAAAAAAAATTATTCGATAATAAGAGTGAAGATGTAGCAAGAAAATTACATGAAGATGTTAATCATTTTGTTCAATTTCTCATTAACTTTAAAGAAAACATTTTCAATGATTTGGAAAAATTAAATTCTTCAATTGAGGAAGCCTCTAAAATTGATATATCCAATTTTTAGCTTCTTTTATTTATATATTATTCAATTTTACTGGGTATAAATGGTTATTTGATTTTCTTTTTTCTTTTCTCTTTTCTCTTTTTTGCCTTTTTCTTTTTTGGTGTTAACTAACCTCTTTAGATTTTTTGTTTCTTTTTTCTTTTATTATCCTGGAAATTTTATTGTTATTTTGAGTTTATATATTTTACAACTTTCGGTTTTCTGTAGCATTTTCTTTTAAGTATCTTTCGTAATTGAAAAATACCCGAATAATAAATAATTTAAGTCAACTATTTAAAAATTAAATCTAAATATAATATATAGGAAAAAGAATCAAAAATCAAAAATAGTTGACAATAAGTTTTTTTTTTCAAAAAACTTCAACAATCTTTCGTCTTTGAGTATCAAACCCAAAGATTAATACCAGACTAAAGCCATCAATTCAATAAGTTCTTGTACTTTTTTAATCTTTAAACTTGTAACTTCCACTGCTCAAAGTTATAGTACCACCTCTATATGAGCCTCTTTTCATTTTGTTTTTGTTTTTGTTAAATTCTTTTCCTCTTACTCGACTTAATTTATCATTAGCTAACTCACCCCAAGTTCCTGCTTTACCCTTATACGTATTATCAGTCAAAACATTGTTTTCAAACACTATTTTTGCAGAATCTATCCTTGAAAAATGTTTTCTTTGGCCCTTTTTGAGAGGTGTTTCATAATCGACATTATTATCCGATGATGAAATTTCTTTACTATCATTAGAACTATTAGAAAAGTTCTCTTCCTTTTCCTTTTTGATTTTTTTAACTCTTTCTGAATTTAACAAATCCGATGAATGCCTCTTTTTACTTATGGTTTCATCTTGTTTAGTTTTAATTTTCTCATTTTCAGAATCTTTTTTCTTTTTATCTTTATCTGAATCACTGTCAGAATCATTATCAGATTCATTATCAGAATCACTATCAGAATCACTGCCTGAATCTGAATCACTATCCGAACCTGAATCACTATTTGAATCTGAATCACTGCTAGAATCACTACTAGAGTCGCTACTAGAATTACTGTCAGAATTACTGTCAGATTCACTGTCAGAATCTGTTTTTTTGACAGAACTCATTTCAGAATCTTTAGCAGAGTTTTCAAAGGAAGTTTTCTTAGGTTCATTGTCAGATTCACTATCAGAACCACTATCAGATTCACTATCAGAACCACTATCAGATTCACTATCAGATTCACTATCAGATTCACTGTCAGATTCATTGTCAGAATCTGTTTTTTGACAGAACTCATTTCAGAATCTTTAGCAGAGTTTTCAAAGGAAGTTTTCTTAGGTTCATTGTCAGATTCACTATCAGAACCACTATCAGATTCACTATCAGAACCACTATCAGATTCACTATCAGATTCACTATCAGATTCACTGTCAGATTCATTGTCAGAATCTGTTTTTTTGACAGAACTCATTTCAGAATCTTTAGCAGAGTTTTCAAAGGAAGTTTTCTTAGGTTCATTGTCAGATTCACTATCAGAACCACTATCAGATTCACTATCAGAACCACTATCAGATTCACTATCAGATTCACTATCAGATTCACTGTCAGATTCATTGTCAGATTCATTGTCAGAATCTGTTTTTTTGACAGAACTCATTTCAGAATCTTTAGCAGAGTTTTCTAAGGAAGTTTTCTTAGGTTCATTGTCAGATTCACTATTAGATTCACTTTTTGGTTCATTATTTGATAATTTGGCATCACAACTAAAAAATTTTTTACTCAAGCTCTCACTTTTCCATTTTGCAAGAGCTTTCTCAAGCTCGATTTCAGGAGTTGTGATTTTTGAACTCTTGAGATTTGTTTCCTTCAACAATAATTTCGATAGTTTGTCCAATTTTCTTCGCTTGAAATAGTCATTGATTAAAGCTAACACTTCAGTTTCATCCATTTTAGTTTGTAATTTTTTTTCAAGTAAAAGTCAAATCAAAAAGTTTCAAAAAAAAGTTTCAGAAAAAATAAAAATAATCATGTGATTTACCAGGAATTACCCTCGAAAATGGCCTCTACATTATTAAAATATAAAGATTATACATGAATAGAATTGCAATTACAAAAAACGTCAATTACTTTTACCCCTAGTTCTGTTTGGTGATTAATTTGGTGAGAGCTTCCTGATCTTTCGATAACACCTCGTAAAGATACTCAATGCCGGCATGCTGTTTTTGCAAAATCTGAATCAACTTATCAATTTGCTGCTTGGTCTCTAATTCAAACTCTTTGTTGCCATTTTTATTATCCGGTGAATTTTCTTCATTCACTATGGCCAACTGGTTTTCAAGTTGCTGAGTAAGTATGTTACTTCTTTCTCTTAATATGGCTAATCTTGCCCATAGTTCATTTACTCTTCCGTTCAAACCATTGGAATTTTTTAAACCATCAATAATTTTATTGAACTCTGATACCAAATTTTCTTCATCTTTTGAAAGTGGATAACCTTTTAATTTTAAAACTGAGAGATTACAAGCTAGTCTCAAGATTCTTCTAGATAGTTGAGTTTGTTTATTCTTGCAGTTTATCAATCTTGTGGAAGTATCTAATTCATGTTTATCATTAATAACTTTAATTTTATCTTCAATTTTTTTCAAAACAATTCTAAATTGGGCTATATGAGTTGTTTGAACTTCGATTCTTCTGGCTAAATCGTTAAACCCAGATGCCTTTACGGGAATATAATCATTTCCAGGTCTTTTTGACATTGCTTCGTCCCATTCTTCCTGAGATTCATTAAATGGTTTTGAGTATAGTATTGCAGTATTTTGAGGAACTTTATTGTAAAAATGAGCTTTTAAAAGACAAGAAGGAGAGTTTGGATCCCAGGCATTTTTAATTTTAATTAATTGGTCAATTATTGAAGGAGTATAATTTGGTTGCTGTGGTTGAATTTGAAGTAATTGAAGTTGGTTTTGGTTTTGGTTTTGATTTTGATTTTGATTTAAAGTTGTAGACTGTTGAAATAATGATGGTTGTTGGTTGTTATTGCTAAACAAATTCGACAGATTTGTAGGTGCATTTCCATAGATGGATGAAGCTTGATTATTATTATTCAAGCCACCAAATAAATTTTGACCAGCAGAACTAGAGCTGCCAAATGTATTATTAGTGTTTCCAAATAAGCCAACGGTATTAGTATTGGTATTAGTATTATTATTTGCAAAAAGACCGCCAGAATTTTGATTTTGATTTTGATTTTGGTTAATGTTGGTATTACCAAATAATCCACCAGTAGTTTTATTTGTGTTTGTATTTCCAAATAACGAACCAGTTGTGTTAGTATTATTGTTATTATTGGTGTTCCCAAATAGACCACCGGTGTTGGTGTTTGTATTGGATGTAGTAGGATTTCCAAATAAACCCCCACCAGTGTTTGTGCTGGTAGTATTAGTGCTTCCAAACAAACCACCAGCATTGTTTGTATTTGTATTTGTGTTTGCATTTCCAAATAAGCCTCCAGTGGAATTGGTGTTTGCATTGTTATTATTATTGTTTCCAAATAATCCACCTCCAGCATTTGCATTTGTGTTTGCACTTCCAAATAAACCACCAGTGGTGTTATTATTGTTTGCATTATTATTTCCAAATAAACCACCAGCAGTATTTGTATTGTTTGTGTTTCCAAACAAACTACCTGCAGAGGTTGGAGTGGAATTGGCAGTATTATTATTGTTGCCAAACAAACCCCCAGCGGTTGTATTAGTTGGTTTAGCTCGAAACAAGCCACCAGTGGGATTGTTTGGTGAAGAAGTATTACCAAATAACCCCCCGGTTGGAGCATTATTGTTATTATTATTGTTATTATTATTGCTATTGTTTCCAAACAGAAAACCAGTAGATGTTCCAGTCGCTGAACCACCCCCTAGAGCAGAATTGGGGTTTTTGTTTGCGTTACCAAATGAAAAGCCAGTGGAAGTAGTTTGATTTTTATTATTATTTGCACCAAATGTAAAAGCAGGAGTATTATTCGCCAGAGTTGAACCAAACATGGTGGGATAACTATTATATATTTATAGTGAAGCAGATAAGATCAATTATAAAAATAAAACGTCGTATACGTTAATAAATTAGTGGATAAGAGAAGAAACGAATAGGATTTCTAAATCTTTTGAATAAATTCTTCGAATGAAAAAAAAAAGCCGTCGTTGATGTTGTCAGTGTTTCCTTTTTTTTCCTGTTAGGTTGAAAATTGGATATGAGTCCTTCCAATTGTGTTTGTTTCCAGATTGCCTGTATATCTTCAACGAGTTAATAGCAAATTGCTAATATCAAACAAGAACAGTGGAATTGGAATCAATTGTGGTGAATGTTTTAGAGAATTGGGTCCTTGATTCTGAATTCCAGAAAGAAAAAACAGCTTCAGTTGATTTTAAAATTCAGTGAAAAGGCACGTGATGCTGCGATTTATTTTTTAATAATTTTTTTTGGGCGTGAATAAATTTTTTTATTTTAGCAGTGAAAAGTTCAGTTTTTTTGAGTTTATTTGCAGACAATTGGATTTTGTTTTTGTTTTTATTGCTTGTATTATTGTTTTATCGGTATATTATTTTGTGTGTGTGTTTTGGTGATTGCAAAATGGGTGAAATAGTAAAGAAACAGAAATTGAATAAAAAAGGAAAGGCTGGAAAGACACAGATATCGAAAGAGGCAAAATCTAGTGATAAACCAAGAAAGATCAAGAGAAAAATCGAGGATATTATTGAGAGTGATAGTGAGAGCGATATTGAAAATGGAAGTGATAAAATTGGGTCCACAAAAACTGTGCATAAGTTGAAAAAATTGACCCCAAAGGAACTTACTGAGGACAATGAGGGAGATTTGGGAGACATTGAGTCTGATGAAGACGAGAAAATAAAAGAAAATGACAAGAAAAATAAATTGGATAAAAGAAAAAAAGTAAAAAAAATACAGAGTAAAAAAACGATACATGTGGATTCTAGTAACAATGAATTTTCAGAATTCTCAGATTCTGAAGATTCCAATGGTTCTGATGCCTCCAAAGATTTTGAAGAGTCAGATGATGAGATTCCTATACAAAAACAGAAAACCAAAAAGAGAAACAGAGGAGACGACGATGGATCAAAAGATTTTTCAAATGCAATAACCAATATATTGAACTCCAAATTAAAATCTTACGATAGAAAAGATCCCATGTTGGTCAGAGCTAAAAAGAGTTTGAAGAAGTTTGAAGAGGACAAATTGGAATCAAAGGCAAAAAGATTGCTTTCAATAGAGAAAAAGAGTCTAATGGACCAAAACCGTATCAGGCACATATTGCCCAGTGCAGGCGATACAAACATCAGAGAGTATTTTGAAAGAGAAAGGGCCTTTAAGAAAGTTGCTCAAAGAGGTGTGATAAAATTGTTCAACGCCATTCTATCAACGCAAACCCAGACCAACACTTCGGTCAGCAACAACCTCGAGAAACAAAAGAAAAAGGGGTTTTCGATCAATGCTCAGAAGAAGGAGGAGCTTCTCAACGACATATCAAAGTCCAAGTTCCTTGATTTGGTTAAAGCTGCTGGCAAATCCTGAGCTTGGTCTGATTTTTGTAGCTTTTTTACTTGTAACAAAATTCAGAGAGAAATAAAACAGAATTCTCTTTTGTGAGATTCGAACCAGCAATATTTTTTTTCCAGGACAATCCACAGCACTGGCACCGGAGTTTTTTTTCGATTTTTTTTTTGGTTTTTGCACAGATTTCGAATAAATTCAGTTTTTAACACTTTTGGCTCTTTTTGGCAGAGAAAACAGCAATGGAAGAGGAGTTCCCAGAGATTCAGCCTGATGGCTCACTATTGCTTGCGTGGCAGGTCAAGGACAGACCAGTGCTTGTAGTGGGAGGAGGAGACGTGGCTGCTTCGAGGGTGTATCATCTTCTCAACGCCAACGCCAAAGTCACTGTTGTTGCTCCAAAGATCAGCAGGGAGATTCAACATCGCTATGAGAATAACCAGTTGTTTGAGTTGGTGCAGAGAGAGTTTGAGGACGAGGACTTGACGAGATACGAAAACGACTCAGAGTTCCAAAGGTTGACTCGACAGTTGGATGCTCCAGATTTATCCAGCAAGCAAATCGATGAGCTCGATTCCAACATTGAAAATTACATCAAAAACCACAGGTTTGCCTTGATATTGACTGCAATCGATGACCCAATCAAATCAAAATACATTTACTTGAAAGCAAAGTTGAACAACTTTGTGATCAATGTTGCAGACAGACCCAAAAATTGTGATTTCTATTTTGGTTCGATATACAGAAACAACTATTTGCAAATATTAATATCGTCGAATGGCAGATCTCCAAGATTGACGAGATTGATTAATGACAAAATACTAAAACCGAACTTAGAGAAAGAAGGCGTTGATTTCAATAAAATTATCGATAATTTGGGCTATATCAGAAATAATTTAAAGACAATTGTGGGTCAAAATAATAAAATCAAAGAAAGAATGGAATGGATCAAGAACTTAACTGATTCCTACACTTTTGAAGAATGGTCCAAATTTGAGAAAAAGGATTTAGATAATTTTTTGCTCGAAGGAAAACTTCAGCTTTTAAAACTTGAATGATATTACAAAGGAATAAATGAAAAATTTTCATTATCTTTGTTTTTTTCTTTTTTTCTTTTTTTTCCAATTTATCTATTTATTCATTTGTTCATTTGTTTATTTGTTCATTTGTTCATTTGTTCATTTATTCATTTGTTAATTTATTCATTTGTTCATTTATTCATTTATTTATTGATCATTTTCACTGAATAATTATGAATGATTAATCAATAATATGCTCCTTTACCTTTATAATCATTACTCACGTCATCATTACCAATATTATTTTTATCAAAAGAATGAGGTGTCCAAAAATCATATTGAGTTGGAATTGCCATGCCAGATGGTATTAAATTATTAAAATCTTTTGTTCCAATAACATGTACTTTATTAAATGAGATGTTATCATTTTCCTTTTTCAATTTAATGTTAAAGTTATTTAAATTAATTAACAAGTAATTTAAATTTTTGAAAATTAATGAATTTGAGCTTCTCTTATTTAAAATTTCATTAATTTTAGGATTTTTAAGAAGTTTTTTAAGTTCTTTATTTTTCTCAAAGTTTTTGATATTGTCATTACCAATATTACTGATATCATTTTGACCACTGTTATTATTGTTGTTACTGTTAGTGATGAAATTTTCATTGGTTTTTTTTTCTATCTTTTTCAAATTACGAGTTTTCTTAAAATTCATTAATTTTTTGGATTTGAAATGCAAATGTTTTGTGTATTTTTTTTTACTGTCATTACTATTGTCAATATTACTATTATTATCATTATTATTATCAATATTATTACTATTACTATTATTACTATTACTATTACTATTACTATTATCTATATCATCATTAAGCCTATCCTTTTGAAATTCTTGACCCTCTTTACTAGTATACTCATAATTGATTAGATAAAACCCGTAATTTATTAAGGAAATTGAGGTTGAGATATCATCAGATAAACTACTATAATAATTTTCAAAGGATTTATATTTTATAAGGAATAAATCATTGTATACAACGAATAAATTCAAACAATTTTTAAGCAATTTGAGATTTGAAACCGAACAATTATTATAATTCGTTGGCAATAATTGCAATAAAAGATTTAGATTTTCTTTTACAAACGAGGATGATCTAATTAATAGAGAATATGTTGAAATTGTCACTTTACTAGGTGCATTCAAGTTATCAATCCCAAATTCTAAATCATTAATTATTGAGTTGTATCTTTCATTCCAAAAATATTTTATCAAGATGATTGATTGTAGATTCAAATTCAAAAAATTGCTAATAAAGTGTTTATAATTTGAACTCAATTCAAATATATGGTTATCATTATTATTGTTAAAATCAAACTGATCTAAAAAGGACATAAAAGAAAGAGACTTTTTGTATAAATTAGTAACTGATTTCCATTTATTATCGTACTCCTCTTTACTGATGTTGTCATTAATCTCTATCAAGTGAGAATTGATAAGATTGACAGTGGAGTTTGAATAGCATAGTGCAATTGAGATAACACATATTTTGATTTCTTCTAGCAAAGACCATCTCTCTATTCTCTGGTTCTCTGTTATGGGCAACCTCCAGGGGATGCTAAACCTGGGGCTCTCTTTTCCTTTAGCATCACCACCACTGGCACCATTAAGCTGCTTTCTGGCATCGAAGAAAAAAATTCTGCTGGCTACTCCCTGGAAGTTGGAGGAGTTGAGGCTCGACGAGAAGCAGCCCAAGTAGTCAAACAACGAATGGATGTAGTCATCCAATCCAACAATCACTCGCTTCAAATCAGACAAAGAGGCACTGGAGGCCAATAGGGACCTTCTGGTCAACAAGTTGTTTTTGAGCAGAGAGTACTCGCCATCAGCCCTGAGCGAGTCTGGTTTCGTGAGCAATTGATCGAAGCCCAAGGGCATAGAACGAGGATATATAGGTGTGTTGGGCAAGTCCATCACTTTTCTGCCATCGAGTGCTCTCCTTCTAAGGCTCTGAAGGCTCTGAGTTTCTTTCTCACCTTCGCTCTGCTGAAAATCGCCCGATTCGGTTTCTGATATATCACGATTTTGTAAACAAACACTGCAAACAACCCAAAACAACAGTGGAATACGCTGTAAACATTTGCTCTTCAGTCACACAATTGCTCTCCAGAGCCTGCTGCCATATTTCTCTGCTCCACCATGGGCCTCAGCTCCAACTCCAGCAAGAAGAGGTTGAAAAGCCCCACCATCTCGCTAGACAAGCTCTTCCAACCACAGGCGAAGGTCGCTCGACCAGACTCACATCAACCACTAGCTGCTTTGTCGACAAACTCGTTGAATCTCTACAGAAAAAAACCACCTCTCAAGAATTCTGAAACAGATGCGAGGAAAATTGCTCATCTTCAAAATGAACCAGAAAACAATATAAATACGTTGATAAACCATTTTAGCATCTTCAAACCACCGCCAGCATTGAACAACGAGAAAAGTATGTCGTTGCAGACTGAAAGTTATTTCACCACTCCAATAAAACCAACGACCATCATAAGAAATGGCCACAATCCTCTAAATAGCAAGCCTAGGAACACATTGGTGGTCTACCAAAACAATTCTTCTGGCTTGAGGTCTCCAAAGGCTAAATCTCCTAAGTCAATAAGAACTTCTTCTTCCTCTCTTTCCTTGAGAAAGACCCAATCAAATATAAATCTAAATTTGGAGAAAAAAAGTTCCTTGGAGAATTTAACTGCGATATACAACAAAAAGCTACTTGAACTCTCGTCTCAAAAGAAGCTCTACATAAATTCATGCGCATACCAAAAGGAGCTGCAGTTTCAATTAGTAGAATTACAAGATAAATATGATTTCTTGAAAAAGACCTTGGATTCCAAAAAGGAATCACTAGATTTCTTGGTCAATGTTAACAAAAGAGATAAACTAAATGATTTGAAAAGAAATTTTGATTTAAATTCTAAACAATTGGTTGTAAATTTTGAGGATTCCCTATACAATCATCAAAAAGAATTGAATTCAGAAATAGATAAAATTAAATCAACCAAAAATGAACTACTTTCACAAGAAAAGCAGAAAAAATTGGATATATTAAATAAACTAAATGATAAAATTAAAAATTTCGATAATATATCAAATAAAACTATAAACGATTTAAATGATGAAAAAAACTCAATTTTAATCAATTATAAGAAGAAAATTGATTTGGATTGTAATAATTTAAATAACAATTTATCTAAAATCAATACTAAATTATCATCCATAATAGCCGAAGTCTCAACTATAAAATTAAACATAAATGATCTAAAAAACGAAAAAAATTCCTTAATGGAAAACTATGATAAATTCAATGAAAAGATAAAAGACAAGTCTCTTTTAAATCAATCTTTATCATCAAATTTACAAATTTTGAAAAACGATTCAGCTATAATCGATGAAAAAATTCAAAAAATAAAAGAAAATTTACAATATAATATTACTCAAACAGAAAAAATAAATAAAGAATTAATATCCAAAGAAAACTTGAGAAGAAATTTACATAATCAGTATCAAGATTTGAAAGGAAATATAAGAGTCTTTTGTAGAATAAGACCCTCAATAAATACAAATGAAAAATTGTTATCAATGGAATTTCCTGATGAATTTGATGAAAATAAGGAAATCTTAATAAAAGAACCAATAACAATGGAAAAATTGAACCAGTTTGGCACAAACCCTATTAATACCACCAACTATAATAATAGGGGCAACAACTACAACTCAGTTATTCATTCCTTTGAATTTGATAGAATATTTGGAATGGATACTAATAATGCAGAAATATTTGATGAAATATCTCAATTAGTTAAAACCTCGTTGTATGGATTCAATGTATGCATTTTTGCTTATGGGCAAACAGGAAGTGGTAAAACTTATACAATGTCAAATTTAAAAGATGGTATGATACCCAAGGCTGTTAATCAAATATTTGATACCATTAATGATTCCACAATAAAACTAAAAGGTTGGAATTATAAAATATATGGCCAATTTTTAGAGATTTATAATGAAACAATTCATGATTTATTAAATAATAACAATAATAAAGATGATAAGAAAAAAAAATTGAAATATGAAATCAGGCATGATCCATTAAATGAAAAGACTATAATTACAAATTTGAGTGAGATTGAATTACTTGATGTTGATATGGTTAATGAAATATTAATCAAGGCAAATAATAATCGATCAGTTGCATCAACGAAGAGTAATGAAAGGTCATCGAGGTCTCACAGCATTTTTCGAATCAAAATTGTTGGAGAAAATCCAATGACTAGGGAAAATACTGAGGGAATCTTGAATTTAATTGACTTGGCTGGATCAGAGAGATTATCGCAATCCCAAGTTACAGGTGAACGATTGAAAGAAACACAAGCAATCAATAAGAGTTTAAGTTGTTTAGGAGATGTCATTTATGCGTTGGGAAATAACAACACACCTAATGGTCATAATTCAATTAGCAATAGCAATCATATACCATTTCGAAATTCGAAATTAACTTACCTCTTGCAATATTCACTCAGTGGTAAATCTAAAACATTGATGTTTGTTACAATTCCACCATTTGAGAAAAATTTTAATGAAACGTTAAATTCCTTGAGGTTTGCGAAAAAAGTGAATAACACAAAAATTTGCAATGCAAATGGAAGTCGAAAAAAAAGAAATGAGTAGAGGAATAAAGATCTTGAAATGTGAAAATTGGCAAATACTTTTAATTTTAATTATAATTTGGATAGGGAATATTGATTATTGATGGCTTATCATTTAATGGTTGTTTTTTTTTGATCGTTTAATTGTTTTTGTTTTTTTTTTGTTTTCTTGATTTTGTAAAATCTAAAGCGTTTATTTCTTTTGTATTATATTTAATTGAATTGTTTTGTTTGAATTGTTTGAATTGTTTTAATCGATATATTAAGTTTTGAAACTAGATTTTGGAGAACATTTGGATCTAATTTGCAAGGTAAAGCAAAGTTCAAGTTCAAGTCAAGTTCAAGTTAAAGAATTGTTACGAGTTGATAAAAGGAGAAATAATTTTAGATGACAAGTATAATAATATAGTTTTGATATTATAAAGTTGTGAGATCCAGTAAAAAGGAACTACAAATAGGAATGATTAAAAGGAATGATTAAAAGGAATAACTAAAAGCAAAAAGATGAAATAATAAAATGATGAATAATATGAGTATAAGAGAATATGATAAATTAATTTTTTTTTTTAATTTAAAAAGATGGCATTAGAAAAACTATTAGATCTTGATAGGCGTGATGAATCATAAATAGAAATATCATCGCCATTTTTCTTTTTTTAGAATTTTGTTCAAGTTTGATTTATATTTTTTTTTTTTTTTTGGATATGAATAGCGTTATTTTGAGTAGTAATAGTAGTAATAATATGATTGAGATAGAATTGGAGGACATAATAAGTTGAAAGACTTGAATTTTTTTTTTTCGTTTAATATCGCGGTTTCGGATTTCTTAATTTAACAAATGAATAAAAGTTTGGATATAGGTTTAAGATGGGTGCAGATATTGGAAGATGGATTGAATCTAAAAGAAGACATATTTTCAAAAAAGATAAATAGAAAGCAAATGGAACCAAACAATTTAAGATATATAATATGTTGAAAAAAAAAGAAAAGAAAAGAAAAAGAAAGAGAAAGAGAAAAAAAAAACAGATTTATCATAAAATATACATAAGATTTGAAACGAATGGAAAGTAAGTTGAAGTTGCTAAATTCTGGAAGGGCAATATAAAGAAAAAGGAAGGTATATTAGTGGAATTGAATTTGAAATTTGAAAGTAAATATTCATTTTTAGAGTAAATTGAATTAAGGGAATAATAAAAAGATGAAATTTCTTCTGAAATGGGAAAATATGGTAAGGGAGACCAACGAATTGAAAGCAATTAAGAACCGGTGCATTAAACAGTAGTAGGCACAGCAATGAATTAGGAAGCATCAGCAATTGGCCCTGGAGTGCTGAGTAATGAGTAATAAGGAACGAGGATGAATATGAGATAGGGAATAGAAATAGAACGAAACAGCACTTGTCAGCTGAAGAGTCAATATAAGATGGTAGGGACGAAAAACAAAGAAGCGTCCTAATTAAGGCAGTCAGAGCCAGAAATCTGGATCAATAAAACAGAAGTCTGGTGCACAAAGAAACAGAGGTATTCGATGGAAGAGGCAGAACAATAGCGAGCAGCATTCTCTGGTGACGGAGGACTTCTAGAAGGCCTGGCTCAGAAACAAGGTTCGGGAACGGTTATAAAGATGAAGGACTAAAGCGGACTGGCGGCGGACATTTTGCAGTGATGTTTTTCCGTGTCTATGTATTCAGGTGCTTCGCTGCAGGCGCGCAGCGTGCATGCTTCTGAAGAAACCCGCGTTTTGGACCTGCTAAGACCGGCAAGTGCAATCTGCCGATTGGTCCGGCATGTTGATATCATCAGTTGAACAGACAAAAACAATAAGTTATCAACTAAATATGAAATGAAATTGGTAATAATAAAGATCTCAGCAGGGCACATATATTGTTCAAATACTTTCAAAATTTGGAATTTTGATATTAATCTTGATATTTTGATGATTTTATATTTCAATTTGTTGCATTTGATTATTCTTACTACCAAGCAAACAATTTGTCCTGATTTTCAAATTAGCCATATGCGAAAGCTTAAAATAACCTGTTTTATATATAGTGGATTTATAGTTTACGCCATTAAATAAAAATAGGAGGGTCTTTTTTTTTGTTAGAAAACAATATGAAATTAAAGTAGGTGTGACACTCGGAAACAATAACAATGTTATGTACACCAACAGACTTAATAATGATTACAAATCCATTGAACTGTATGACCAAAGAAGCGATGCGATATATTTAAAGTAACTTTGGAATGAATAAAGGGCAAGTTATAAATAAATGCTTAACGATGAATTAGTAAGGCAAGAGTGACGCTTGGTTATTGAAAAGAGAGAAATCTTCTGATTATTTATAATAAATTGTTTGATAAAGAAAGAAATAAAATTGAGAGCGAAGCGAGATAGTAAATAACAAGTCATCTTGATACAAAAGTGCGGATATTTTTACAGGTACGGTTCAAAAGCAAAGACTTGATAACAAGCGCTGAATTTGTGCAGCGGTGGGTTATAAATAAACCAGGTAGAGTGATAAACTTCTAAAAATTAATATTATTCACGATTATAAATATTCATGAACAATAGCATCCACGAATATTTGATCCGAAAGCGAGAGAAAAGCAGTCCTAATTGGAAATGTATTGGGAGTATTTTCACTGCTTTGGATAATGTAGGTGAAATGAGCAGTGAGATGGCGATTCTTCTTCATCCCAAGCAACTGGGCTAATAATAGCCTGGGAATAGAGCCAGAGGCCATTTAAGCCCATTTAGAAGTGTATTTTGTTATCATTTAGAGGAATCGTTTTTGTGTAATAGAGCTGGTCGTGGTTGCCATTGCAGCGCTCGGAAAAAGTGCCGTTGGATAATAGAGAGTTGGATCCATTCAGAAGAGTGGAATTAGTTAATACATTGGCAATATATTGGCAATATATTGGCACGATAGCAATATTTGATCGATCAACCTGTTGCAAAGCTGTTGTATTCCTTTTTTGTGGTCCTTTTTTTCCGGGTATTTATTTACTACTGAATATCCCTGAACATTGTTCAAGGTGTTTGAATATTAGTTTTTTCAAATAAATGACCATAAAGTACAACCACTGGTTGTAACTTTTAGCTTGGAAACGAAGAGCAATTAAATGTAATGTAATATAAAATAGAATAAAATTAAATAATAAAATTCATTTATTTATCATTCAAGTTTAACCAAGTCTTTAAGCAACTTAATTTCAATGCACGAAATCTAATTACAACAAAATAGATTACGAAAAAAATTAATTTTGATAAAAATAGTATAGTATCTAAATGAGTTATATTAGTTATATTACAATAATTACAATATGCCAATGAGCAAATAAATGTCATATGAGATCGAACTGACTCACTCTGTATATATACATACATTTACATTTATATATTTAGAAGTGCTGTTGCTGTTAAGAGCAGAAAACCTCTTTGGTGAAGAATATTCTAGAGGGAATAACAATAAAACGGTTTTTAAAGAGAGAGGAAGAGGAAAGAAAGAAAGATATCAAAGAAAGTGCAGCAAAAATAACTCAAACTACAAAGCGCAAAAATAAACAATAACAACCAGTGAACCATTTAACAGTCACTTGCCGCTTTGCTTGCAAACCTATTTTTGATATGGTGGTCGTTATTGTTATACTTTCAAATAACCTTTGAATATCTTAAATACCCATGGGATAGCAACCCAACTATTTTATTATGGCTTATGGCTAAGAGCAAAGCTGTTCATATCCCAATTCCCAATTCAGTGAGGACTGGGAATCGGGAACAGAAGCCAGCATTCTCCCCAGTTCCCAATTTTGGAGTTACACAAAACAGACTTGAAAATATTCAGGCTATTCTTATCACATTCATTAACCCTTGTGTTTGTTTGCAAATTATGTTGAGTATCCTTGAGTTGGGCTGATGACATAATCGCTGTATATCACTCTAGCGGTTATCTAATTTGACGTAATAGCATCTATATTTTTCTCAAAGAAAAATAGTTGAAGTGAATGAATTGAATGAATTGTTGGGCTTTTAGTTTAATTTTGGAACATTATAATTATTTTCTCTTGCTTTTTCTTATTTTTTTCTTCCACTTTTTATGCGTCTAAAAAGTGTTTTTAAACTATTTTTCTAATATTTGTAACAGTCATATCTTTACATTCTTCAATTGTCTTTGTTGAAATTTAATTTTCAGTGCATGAGCTTTTACCTATTTAGAACCTAATGTACAGTGATTGATTAGAAAGTTTGATTTCCCATTGATATTTTTACTCTGAAATCTTTTCACTATTTTTTCACCAATTTTTTTTTTCTTTTTCATTTATTTGGTAATTAATATCAATCACTAATTTTAATCATTAAATTTGTCTACCAGATTATTCATTAGGCACTGTTAAATACTATTAAATACACTGTGTTAATAAGTATTGTATCAGCGATATATTGTTTAGCTTGAATCTATTAAATGAGTATCAGAAAAAAGGTAATAAACAAGAATAAACGAAAATTTAGACACTGCAAAATAAATTATAGCAAAAACGGTAGTGAATTGGATATGAATTGATATTGTTAGCAATCTAAAATCTGAACACTTGCACTAAAAGTTTAAATTAGAATTTTGTTTTGCACACCTGTGTTGTAATAAGCAGGAAATTTATTGTTAAAGGGGAAGATTAAATTGGCAGACAGTGTGTTGACTGTGATTGGCTGGAAGGGTTTCATTACTAATACAGACATACAAATTGATAAAACAACAAAATAACAAAATAACAAAATAATCAGCAAGATGAGTAAATAAACCCATTTTTTTCAATTAAATCAGTTCAAAACAAGATTGATAATTGCGGTTTTGTGTAATATGTGAGCTTACCTTCCCTAATAAAGTTAACATCAATCAAATTAGCACTACGGTTAGCAGTTTAGGGTTTGTATATCTACAGAGAATTGACTTTAGAGTTTATACTATTTTGCTTTGTATTGTGCATGAGTAAATAGATGTATGATCTAATATAATATATTAACAATATTGTTGTTTACTTCTATCAGCACAGCCTCATAAATGGTGAGAAAAATACAGGACTTCCCAAAGAGTTAAAGTGATAAGTTCTGTATTGTTTTAAAAAATAGTGTAAAGTGTCGTGGGTGGAATCATAACCAGATCTGGTGAATGTTTGCTTTGAATTTGGAGTGTTGCATTTAGGCCCAAAGTCAAAGATCTAACAATCAAATCTGTGACAAACCAGTGTTTTATTTTTTCACACTGTAGCCCTGACCTGTTCTCTTCATCCATATTTATACTTACATCCGTAACTCCTTTCTGGATTCGTGATGATGACATAAGAAGAAATATTCTCTACAAGTAATAATATCATTATTATCTCACCCGGAGCAAAATCTTGGGGGATTTTAAAAATCTGATTGATTGATTGATTGATGAATGATCCAAAATCAAAAAAAAGGCACGAAAAACTTCTTATGTTGCCGATAAATAATAAACATAATTATTATTAATTATTATTAATTTAAATATTATTGTCAATATGGACATTACTGGAAGCGCGTGCGACATTTCGCCCCGCAAAGTTTGCTTCAGCATCCTTATTTAAATCTTCAGTTTAGTAATAATCAGAATTCTGGAAGCTCCCATTTGATCGGGATGAAACTATGCAGAAACCAATCGAAATCCATGGAAAAACAAATGAAATTGCAGTTATATCATTGCTTTGCACAATTTAATAGAATTTTATAGAATTTTATAGAATTTTGTACCATTTTATTATTTAATTTTATTATTTCAGTGGATTATTGTCTAAGCACAATACATCATAGGAAATGCCAATTAGACTTTGGAAAAGGAAAAATTGATATGATAAAGTTGCTTATTTCCCTTCTTTGCCTAGCACCTGATTGTTTTAAGGTGGAGATTTGAGATCTCTGATAAATCTCAATAATCCTTTTTTACAACAATAGAATTCAGGTTCTTAAAAAGGAAGAAAATCACAGAAAATTACAAAAGCAAAAAATTTAATCTGTAGTCTTTGCAGCAAATTAAGAAAATCCTATTATGAACTGCTCAAATTAAGTGTTTTAAACAAATTATTATGTACTGGATATCACCAAAGAAGTTTGAAGCCGGAAGCGAAATTTCTTTTTCGCGCAATGAAAAAGAAAAACAGCAATAGAAATAAAATAAAATGAAATAAAATAAAATGGAAAAAATAAACCAAAAGAAAAACATGCAAACTTAGAACATAATTATAAAACATAATTGGTTTCAGGCATATATTGTAGAAATTGCTAGCTGAATGGCAGTGTTCTTGGAACAATTCAATGCACTTATCATCATGTACTGCTGGAGATTAATCGAAGTGATTAATCAGACTAGTGGAATTAGTAAAATTAGTAAAACTAGTGAAATTGGCAGACCTTTACTGCCTTCAATATCGATGTTTCTCACTCATTTTTTCCTTTTGTCTGGGTTTTAAGATATTCTCCACAAAGATAACAAAAAAACTCGCCTATTGTAATGTGCCTTTTTTTTGTTTCTTTTTCTGTTTCGCTCTTCCACTGCTCTTGACCTTTTTGAAGTGCTAGCACTGCAAATAGTCCAATAGTAAAGGATTTTCAGTTGAAATCATCAAACTGTATTTTCTTTTTTGGGCTGAAGATCTTCCTTTTTTCTTGGTGAATTTCTGTGTTAGATAGCAATTTAGCAAACAAAAGAGATTGCGATTCAAACAATAGCTCTTTATTACACTCTTCTTACAACATGGAACCAGGAACTGACTCCCAGTTACCTTTTAGATACATCCTAATCAATAATGAAACAAATCTCAAACGCAAACCTACCTGATAAAAAGAAAATTTATCAATAGGAAAAATTATAACCGAATTTGTACACGCGTAATCAAAAACAATAGACTTGCTATTATCTCATCTCATAGCTCATACTTCGCAAAAGCTGTCTGGAATAACTCCAGCCTGGCTCTGAAAACACCTCCATCCAAACTCCAGATCTCAAACACAACACAGAAACAAAAGCAACTTCTCACAAACAACTCTCTCTTCATCAGTTTCTTTGTTTCCATCGCATCCACCGCGCTGGTCGCCCCTTGACCTGGCTCAAATCCTGCTGAAGGTCATCCATGTGCCATATTTCGTTGGAACACCGACGCACACAGCTGCTTGCAGGCAATTCATATTGTCACGGAAACAACGCTAGTCACAGCAGCTTTATTTATTTGTGCGTCAGGAGACGGCTCTCCCCTGAAAAGGTTCAAATCCTGGTTATGCTTTGTAGATCTCAATGCAGATAATTAAAACTTTAAAGTTCATCTGCAGGTTTATATTTAAAGTTAATGTACAATCATGTTCTTCAGAAATTTAACTATTTATTATAAAATTGATATAAATAAGCTTCACTTTTCTCTGTTTTTCCTTTTTACATTTATCTATTTTTCATTTTACAACTATTTGGACTTCTAAATTATATCTTTGATTTACTTTCACTTTTTCCGTCTCATCAATTTCGCATTTCTACCTCCTGGTTTACCATCGCCCTCACTTGATTATATTTTGTAACTCCACCTACAACATAATACACAATTACACTTCTAATACTGGTCTTTATCTTTCTCCAACATGACCTACACTGACCACAAATACTACAACCAACTTTTAGCAACTGGTCCTAACTCCTTGGCTAACTACAGTCTGCTGAAATCCTCCTCATACTATCCAAGTCCATCCAACTTCTCTTCTACATCTCTCATCACCCCCAACCCACAAGTACAACAACCACCCCAATCTCAACAACAGCAATTGATATATGGCTCCTCCCAGCACCCACAGCATGTTTCACAACCTTATAACTACATGTCAAATAGTTACATCCCCAACAATACCTCCGAATCAATTGATTACCCAATCATAAAAGAAAATAACAATAGAGTCTCTAAACTGTCCAGCGGCACTGCGTCTCACAAATCAAAATCTTCAAATAGCACAAGTCCATCCAACACGAATGTGATATTGGACAGATGCACTTGTCGTAACTCAAACTCTTCTACAAACGACTCAAACCACATTCCAAGACCCAGAAATGCCTTTATTTTATTTCGTCAGCAATACCACCAATCCGTTCTCGATGAAGGCAATATCATAAGAACCAATCCCGACGTATCCAGAGAATTGGGCAAAAGATGGAGGGCTTTGCCTCTTGATCAAAAGGCCTACTGGAATAAAGCTGCCGAAGAAGAAAAAAAGAAACATGCTGAGAAATATCCTGGCTATAGATATATTCCCAGAAGATCTGGCAAAAAGAATCTTTGTTCATATTGCAAATCTAGAGAAGCTGCTAATGAAAAACTAAAGTATGACGTCTCAAATCACATTCAAAATCAATTACCAAACCAATTGCACTCTCAAATCCCTATTCAGCCCCAACCAAACCAATCTCCAATGATGATCGCCAACAATATTCTATCTCCCAATTTAATGCTGCCAATTCAAAACCAAATGGTACAACACAGCTCTCCAATCACATCTCCCCAGCCTTTCCTTCACCAACCGCAAACGCCACAACCTTATCAAAACCAATACTACAATCAACAGCCCTACAAACTACCTCCATTAAACACTTCACAACTTGCTTCATCTATTAACCAACAGTTTCCAAGACCTCATGAATCTGCTGATACAAAAAAAGTTAAAGAACAAATAACTTTGCCACACATATCACACTTGGGTCTCCCCACCCCCGATTTCAATTCGTTAAGAATACCCAATTCTAATTATTCCACTTCCATATAAATCTCTTATAAAAATCAAAAATAAATGATAAAAATAAATCAAATAAAAGATATTTTTATTATTTTACTATTATTTTTTTTAATTTGTACTATTTAAGAAGCCAAGCTTACTATTTTGCCTATTTAATTATTTCACTAATTTATTTCATTTTTATTACATTTTTATTTTATTTTTTCTTATCTATTTTGTTTTGTTTTGTACTATTTTCAAAAATATCTACTTATTACTTACTCGCCTCTACAAATACTGCTGCTAATACTACACTTTATTTTAAAATTGGTTTTGGATAAATAATTTACTTGGTGACTATTTTAAAGTCTGTAATATCATTCCTTAATTAATAAAGAAAGAAAGAAAGAAAGAAGAAGAAAAAATAACACCTGCTAATAATCTTTATTAGTCATCAATATTTGGAATTGCTTCAACTCGTTCTTTTAATATTAGTTTTAACTCATATCTTTAACTGATACTCATCATATATTTTGATTTCATTTTGTTCACTTCGCCTTATTACTATATTTTCATCCTTTTACCTGCTGTTTATAGAGATTATTACTTTATGGTTTTTTTCTTTTTTTAACTTTATTTTCTTATTCATTTTCATTCATTCAAAATAACTTTCTTTATTTTGTCTCTATTTAATCCTACATTTATCACCTATATTAACTATTCAATACAGCATTTCACTACAACAAACAAATACAATCACTCATAATCGTAAACCTCACTCTGTAATCGAGCCATTCCTCTTGTTACTTGTTAAAATCCTTCTAACTATCACAAGCATCAATTCTATTTAAACCTGAATCGTTGAAGGAAGGTTCTGTTAAACAAAGAACACCATTATCAAAACAGACCCAAAACGTTAAAACAGATCTTTTACACAGCCTGGGATGGCTTTCAACCTTAGCAAAAAGTTGACTTAATTTGTGTTTAAAGCATATCTGATTTGTTGATAACAGCTATTCAATAATAATATAACAATAGCATTAAAATAAGCTGGTGTTTTAATATTTGTTCGAGTTTAATTTATGACAGCAGACTAAACTAATGTGTTGAGGAGTACCAAAGGCCTCGTTTGTCTAATTATAGTACATTATTGTTCTATAATAACAAATGGCAGATCTACTCACTTAAGTGATGTTATTTGTGACTCTTCAGTCTTTGCTTTGTTTTTTATTAAGAGAATATAAGACAAACAATCTGCAATTTTTCGCAGCTAAACATATTTTTGTAAACAATATATTAGAATTTCTAAAATGAATTTTTAAGATGCAAAATTTAGCAACTATGTTTTTGGTTTTAATGGCAAAAAATAAGAATCATGAACGTCAAAAACATCATGAACAATGCTGAAATGATTTGAAATAGGATATCTCAGTGATATCAAATAAAAACAGCTCTTAATCAAGATTTCGGCAATATTAATATTAACAGGTTCCAAATTAATTTTGAAAACAATGCCTTCTTTGAGCAGTAGCAACAGTTAATGAAAATAGAATTTGAACACGATGAAGCAGAGTCATTATAATTACACAACTCAAAGAATGATAAAAAAAGAAGAGGATATGTGTTTTAACAAAAATTTTGATAAAAATGAATCGCAGTCCACGATTTTCCATTAGTGAACTACGATATATGATCTATGATTCATAATCACAGATAAATGTCATTGAAAACATTACATGAAGGCAAGTATGAAAAATTAGTGATTTTTGATCACTGAGATAAATAAATTGATAGCTCTTAGATATTCTTTAAGTCTCTTAAAATCGTTTTTAAACCTCTTTTAGGCATTTTGGGTTGTTATAATTTAGAGTAGAAACTCCAAGTTTAATAGATAGTAAAAGCTCTATTCATTTTTTTAGATTACGAAATTATTCAATACTAAATGATTGATCCTCAAATAAGAGAATTGGACAGAAAGACAAGAACCAGTTTAAGTTTTTTTAAGCTGACTTTTGTAAATTGTTTTTGATATATGCTCTGGCTTCGTTGCTATTCGCATTATTAAACTGTCAAAATTTGTTCAAACAATAAAGATACACAATAAGATATTGTTTTGTGCTGGAAAAACTATAACTATTGACAAGAAAATTCAGTGCACAATAACAATAAATTACAACTGTTTACCAGTACATAAAGGCAACCAGCTAGACTAAACAGGCAAAGAAAACAATTATCATATATTGTTATCAAAAATGCATTAAACCGGAGGTTGGCTCTATCTCTAGCCAACAACATTATACTCAGATTGGTGGTCACAGAGATGTTAAAATTGGCAACAAAGGCGATTTTTCTTGTTTTAAAGTTGGTAGTTTTCAAGTTGAGGTTGGCTTTAGGAAGTAGCTTTTATCTAATGATATTGCGATTTACTGGCTTTGAGACTCAGGACCATAAAAAAATTCGAAAATATAAATATATGAAGAGAAATTGAATGCAGTCAAATTATGGAACAATAGTCTTGGTTCTGATGTTAGCAAACCTTCAAATTTGTATCTAACCTAACTTTCTTACTGAATAAACAATAATTTACATTTAATACTTTGAAATGCTCAATAATATTTGCTAATAATATTCAATTTCAATTAGCAAACTGGACCGATATTATTTAGTAGAGTAGCAGAATTACAAATATTGTTTTTAAAAAATGAATTTCCAAGACAACAATTGGATACTTTTCTATGAGATTTTGTTCCAAATTTCGTTTATAATTGACTAAAAAAGATTGTTTTTGTATACAGAAGAAACAAAATAAAAAAATTACAAATTTTGAAGTTGTTTTTCATTTGAATTTGTAATATTCAATTAATCTTGTTTTCTTCCTCTTTTTTTTTCCTTTATTTATTTATTCAAAATTAAATCAATTATCACTAGCATAATAAAAAATATGATAAACAAGATAAATACCAAAACTAAATATGAACTGTGCAACCATACATTTAGCAGGTCCAGGAATTGAATAATGTATTATTTTGAAACCCGAATCGACATGATTTTAACTTTATTTATAACTATTGAAATGAATTTGGATGGGATGAATTGAAGCATTTTCATTTCAATTTTTTCAATAGCCCTATAACCACAAATAGTTCTACAATATTCCTACAATATTTCAACAATATTTTCATGTCGCAATAGAAAATAGATAAAACTACAGAATTACATCAATTCAGGGGTCAAAACAGAGATCATCTTGAGGGAATATTAATAGAAAACCAAAGAAAAACAGCTAAATGGAAAATTCCAGTATTTTCAAGAATGTAGTGAATTTAGAGAACAAAAATCAAAAATAGCAACATGAAGAAAACAATAGACCAAAAAACAAAAACAAAAAAGCTTTTTGTATTGCCCCAAAAGAATGAATAATACCCAATAAATGCGGTTCTGAACACGAAGGATCTGCCAGAAGAGGGAAACAGCAAATATACACTCTGAAGCTGATTTTGAAACTATCTTCATTATCGAAGTCGCATTTCCACTGCAAAAACCTCTGAATTGCACTGATCACTAGACCCTATTTTTGATTTGATATTATTCTTATTCTTGTTCTCGTTCTTGTTCTTATTTTTTTTTTATCTTTGTTTATCTTTGTTTTTGGTTCAACTCTTGAAGTTATACTCCCCTGAAGAACGAAACCATCTGGGTTTCTGTAGCCATTTTTTTTTACAAATGCCAAATTTTTTCTCAAAGGCTATTCAAAAAATTCAATTAAGACTATGATTCATAATTTCAGCATTTTACTAGTGATTAAGATGAAGTGTCAGATATGAATGTGTGACTAAAAGTAACTGAACCGTTTTTGAAACATTCAACATTATCAGGGCTGAATCAACCAATTTCTTCCCTAACTTTGAAAGAGACATTGCTTTAAATATCGCAAACATAAGGTAATCAGTAATAATCAGCAATAATAAAAAATCATTTCTTGAGCCAAAAAAAGACAAATACTAAATTTTTTTTCAATCAAAAAGCTGCCTAAAACCGCATCTTCCACTTGGATAAACTTGCGGTGGTATTCGAGCTGTTTCTGTTGCTTTTGCTGCTTTTGCTGACGAAACACTGTCGAAATGAGCCATTTTATTTTATTTCTCACAACTCTTTTATTAGTTTTAATGAATTAAAAATAATTGAGCAAAAGAAACTTTTTGGTTGTGGATATTAATTGCTGAAACAAAAGTTGTTTTTGATGTGGTGCTTATTCCAGTAGTAACGGATATTTTCAGTGCGTTTGTGGGTCAGTCTTTATGAAATTAAAATCATTACTCAACGAAAAGGTAAATGATGAAATAAATTACATATTAACAGTCTTTGTTTTTGCTTTTGAAAAAGAAAAAAAACAAATAAAAAGAAAAAAACAATATTGAAATCAAATTTATTCATAAACATAGCAAGATATATTATAATGTCATATTTCAGTTTTTTGAACATACAAATAAGTGCCTAAAGATTTTATAAAACAGACAACTTTAGAAGCTATGAATTAAATACATTTAACAAGTCCAGCACATCTAACATATACTAAATAAAACTCAGCTATTATAAGAAGAAATATTAAAAACAGATGTTTTTTACTCAACCCCAACTCTTTGAGTTGAGTAAAAGCAATCAGTTCTATCAAGTTTCCCCTTTTGGTATTCTGTTTTTACAATTTATATTGCTGCATTTTATTGATTTGATTTGAAACCAAAAAGCCGAATATATTGTTCAATGTTGATTCTGATTTATTGAAACCACAAAATAAAATAAAACTGACAAAAGAAATGAAAAAGAAGAAAGCAACAGAGAAAGATATCAAAGAAAAACAGCTGAGACTATTCTCATTGGCAGATTTTGGAAACTCCAACTGTCTAGCAATAAGAAGCCACGAAACAGCTGGTACCAAAGAGCCAAAAACTGGTGCTTCAACTACCTTCTTCACAGCGATAATCAAGCAGCAAAAACAGACACTTTTATAGTAGGTCTTCCATGTTGGGCCTCTCATGTTGGGTTTCTCATGTTGGGCCTTTCCTTATATCAGAACGTCTTCCAAAAGTCCTGTCCCGATTGGAAAGGTCGGCCACGTTGCTGGAACATGCGCGTTTCGGCACCGTCGCTGCGGGAACAACCATTAATCCAGCTCTTTGGTGCTGGGAGTAGTTTTCGGTTCACCAATACTTTTTCTTTTTTTTGCAGTTTTTTTCACTTTTCTGTGTGCATCTCAGAGATTTCTATCAACAATAATGGTGTCGATGAGAATAGCATAGTCGTTTCTACTCAAACATAATCCACTTGTATATACTTTATTCGCCAAATTCTTTGTTGTTTCAATAGAGCTTTACGATTCAAACATCCTTATTGCATCTTTTTTTTTTGTCTATGACTCTTATAAGATGACCTTTCCTTCTGTTTTGCAAAGAGGTGATGATTTTCTTAAACAGTATCCTAGAAGAAATCGATGGTGGAACTATCTCAGTCAATTTACCTGTTTCACCATTATATCTGCCTCAAAACTCTTTGTTTATACTGTATATAAACCCCAAATCCAGGGCTTGAACAATTTAACTGATGCTCTCAATAAAGCAAGGAGAGAAAATCGAGCTTTGCTAACTGTGATGAACCATATGTCTGTTGTGGACGATCCACTTCTTTGGGGTGTTTTACCTATGAAGTTTTATTTTGATATTGATAATATCAGATGGGGATTGGGTGCAAGCAATGTTTGTTTTAAAAATCCTACATTGAATTATTTTTTTAGTTTTGGAAAAATTTTAAGCACTGAAAGATTTGGAGTTGGTCCATTCCAAGGTTCCGTCGACGCTGCCATAAGAATATTATCTCCAGATGATAGTGTGCCTGAACCCTTTAATAAACAGGAAAATTTACCAATAAACAGAAAGAAAACCTCCTGGCTTCATATTTTTCCCGAAGGATTTGTATTACAATTAGAACCTCCTCACCACAATTCAATGAGATATTTTAGATGGGGTATTTCAAGATTAGTATTAGAATCTGTTAAACCACCAGTAATTTTGCCTATATTTTCCACAGGTTTTGAAAAAATCGCTCCAGAAGATGCAGCAGAGTCTGCAATTAAAAGATATTTGCCACGAAATTTTAGGAATGAAATAAATATTGTAATTGGAAAGCCAATAGATGATTCAACAATTCTTAAATATCGTGAAAAATGGGAAAACTTAGTCGAAAGTGAAGAAAAAAAATTAAACGCAAAATTAACTGACTTTACAGAAAACTTGAAAAATGGTTCAGAGGCTAAAGATTTAAGAAGTGATTTAGCTGCTTATGTTAGATCCTCTGTGTTGAACATTAGAGACACTTTTTATTCACATTTACCTCAGGAAGACCAAAGAATGAAAGACCCGGGTTTTTGGAAAAGGTTCACATTATCTGAAGGTAAAAGCGATCCTGATATCATCTTCATAGGTAAAAATTGGGCCATCAAGAGATTCCAAAAATTCCTACACGACGATTTTGATAAACAAGTCAAGGAAAAAGAACTGCAACTAACCAAAATCGACCTTGAGAAGGCTAAATTCGAATTAGAAAAAGCAAAAATAGAACTTGAAAACCAAGGTAGACAAAAAATAGAAGAACTAAAAGAGAATTTTAATGAAACGACCAAAAATCATACAAATTCTAACCACTGAAAGTCAACTTTCCATAATTACTAGTATGATTTTTCTTTTATTTTAATTTTAATTTTAATTTATTTTCACTTTCACTTTCACTTTCATTCCTTTTGTTATTTCTCTATCTGTAATTTTTCCCGTAATTTGCTTAGGATCTCAACCAGGGTCCAAGTGCATCCACCAGTGGTTAAAGTTACTCAACATCTACCAAATAACAAGCTCAAACTTTTCCAATTGATATCAATCATTGTCTCAACATTGACTATATCAATATTTTACCAATCAACCATCTGCTGTATTGCTTACCCCTGCAAAAACATAGTTTCGATAAGAGAATTATTTGTATTTTGCTTCAAGTCACATGATGAAACCCTCTATGAATGGGAGAAATGTACCTTTCAGAAGAATGAAAACTACTTGAAGAATAAATTGATGTCTGATCCACAACTGCCCTTGAATCCAAGACAGTTTCTGATAATCTTGCTATGGCTTTGCCTTTAGATACAAGCTATCTCATCAATAAATTTAGATCTTCCTACTTGTCCACTATCGACGATGGGATATCGAAAAGAATCATAGAACCCTATCACCAGGAGACAGAATACTCTCGACTAATCAACCAACAGCCCCAGTTTCCCAACTACAATCCTTTCAGCAGCAATAACCAGTTTGAATCCAGCAGAAACCAGAACTATTTAAATAGTTATCTTCAAAACCAAGATTTCATCAATAATATCACAGATTTGTCTGAGTCCCCTCCTATTCAATTCAATTTGTTTGAAGACACACGAGCAAAGCTAAATAAATTACGACGACAAAATCAAAATGAGCTGGATTCAATATCGAGCGATGGTGATGATGATGCTGGTTACAACCATCCATCATTGGCTATGAAGGACAACAGCAGCTTTAAATTCAACAACCATGGATCTAATGAATCATTATCTGACAATCTTCATCTACATAATGATTCTTCAACTGATCTTAATTCTTTAAATAAGCACACTATAACACCTCCAAACAATGACCACAATATCAATACAATAGCCAGTCAAAACAATAATTTAATAGGTATATCTAATCCTAAACATCAAAACGAAACAAACAACACATTAACATTGAAGGATTCATTATATACCATTCAGCAGCGTAATTCCAATAGTGATATTGAAATTTCTTCTCTTGTCGACAATTCCAATAATACAATTATTGAGAATAACGCACCAACTGCTTCCAATGCTACTCTTAATAATACTCTTAATATTTTTAATCTTGGTAACAATAACAGCAACAACAATACAAATACAAATACAAACAATGACAGTAAAAGTAGCATCACTTCAGCTTCGGTTATTACAAACGCGAATAACAATCAAAATCAGATAACAAACAGATCTAGTCTCGGAAATTTGTTGGATAGTTTGACTCTACCAAAGGTCAGAAACAGTATATCGGTTTCAAATAATAAACAAAGAGAACAACCGATTATTGTAATCGGTAATACAGGAGGTGGAGGCTATAGACAATCAATATCAAAATTATTTAATAGAACCTCTGTGACAAATAATAGCAAAAATAGCGATGAAGATTCTAGTGATGAAGAGGATGAAATGAACCGTATTAATCAGCAAAATGATTCGACGGATCAATTGACTACAGAAGAGCAAAATTACGACGATAATAGTAGCATAAGTATTAGTTCATCCAAATTTGATTCTTCAGGCAATAATTCTATTTTTGATAGTTCCGATGAAGATGATTTGATGGCTGATAATGGCAAGCGTCAAATGGAAAATAAAAATCAGGTTAAGAGTACTTCAGAGTTAATCAGTGTTGATATATCAAGAATTGATTACAACAATGCCAATACCAATATAACAAATGATAATATTGCAAAGACAAACAACTTAATTTCTAACGATGAGATTGTGAGTTTTTCAGATACCGATTCATTATTACTCGGATCTAATTCTTCATTCATTGGCGATAGCTCTAGTTTTAATGATGATGATGACAACCTCAATAGTATTGGAACCAACAACTTTCAATTACGACCAAGATCAAAAAGTAACATTAGCTATAAATCGGGTCTGCAAATAAAATTTCCTAACCTGTCAAGAAATCGTAATAATACAATCGGCGTAGTTAACCCTAGAAATAATTCAAAAAATTCAATGAAATTTAAAGTCAATAAATCTGATGCTAATATTAACGAAGTTCATAAAAGTGATTCAAAACTGAATCAAAATCACAGTAATCCACCATTTTTAAAATTTAAACAAACAACCCCGACAAATTTTCAACCTAAAGTTTCTTTATTAACTGCTCTATTGAATGATAAGAAAACCAACAATGATGAATCTCCGTTGGATATATTTGAAAAAGTTTCTGGCGAAAAGATTAAGAATAAAAGAAATGTTAATAAAATAGAGGTTTACATTAAAGATTCTAAAAAGTTTTGCGAATCACCTATGAAATTAGTTATTTCAAAAGAAGCAAAAGTGTTTGATTTAATTGGGTTTGTATTATTAAATTATACTAAAGAAGAGCTTAAAGAAAAATCCAATATCGATAAAAAATATATTAATCCTAACAAATGGTATTTACAAATTGTGGATGAAGGTGAGCCTTTTGATGAAGATTTTGGTATTTTAGATAGAAATTCAACGATTGCTGCGTATAGTACTGATGAAATTGGTTTATTTGAATATAATGATGAAAAAGCCAAAGAAAATGAAAACATTACTCCCTTGCCTTATTCTCTAGATGGAGAAAAGGAGGATAAATCTGAAAGTTCAGATACTTCAAAAATTGAGTCAGTTTCAAATGATGCTGGAGATATTTTGAGATTATCAAATCTTCAAAGAAAAAGAGCTGAAAGCTCGGGTTCGATGTTATTTAGACAACCAAGTACGTCAAGTATACTAACTAGAAGGCAATCTACTAGGACCAATGAAAGTTTTGAGAGTACAAGTTTAATTTCACAATCAAAACAGATAAAATTAAAAATTTATATTTATCCTTCTGACGAAATATTTTTTCCTTTATGGGTCTCACCAAATGCGAAAGTAAAAGATGTTATAATCAAAGCCTGCAAATACAAAAAATTTAAAAGTGATAATTATCATCTTAAGATTAAAGAAGAAAATCAAGTTTTAAACAGCGATGATGATATTCAAAGTTTAAACAATCAATTTGATCTCTTTTTGATGACCAAGACAATGAGTAAACATTTAGGACTAAAGAAGAGAAAGAGAAAGCTATCAAATCAATTACCCAAAAAATTAACAATTGCAGGTTTAACCAATCCAACAGATTCATTTAACTTTTTTCAGCCTAAAACATCTATTAATACGCCTTTGACTGGGAAAAAATCTCTTTTTTCCAATTCCTTTAAGAGCAAGTCGAAAAATTTAATAAACCATTACACAAATAATAGTAGTGGCAATAACAATAGCAATAATAAAAATAAAAATAAAAGACATTCTAATGTAATTGGAAATGAATCAGACTTTCAGTTGGAACGTTATACTGTTTGGAGGAAGCAACCAATGGCATTTATTTACAAACATAAAAGAGTATTGGCAATAGATGGCGATTACATATATATATTGCCAGCAGATGATGCCTTTGGATATGATTCAACCATGACAAAGACTTCTAGCTTTCATATAAAGCAAATGAAGCTTGTTAAACAAGCAAGGAGAAATCCAATTAATTTTAAAATTATTATAATGAAAGTCAACTCAAACGAATTGAAAAGGTATGATTTTGAAGCTTTGAGTATTAATCAGAGCTCAAAAATTGTTTCGAGATTAAATGGAGCAAAAGAAGCATATAGGATGAATAGTGGAGTATAGATTTCTGTATTCAGATATTTTAATTTTCAATTTTAAAGGTTTTCCTCTATCATTTTCAGTTCTGCTTTAATAATTAAAACGAAAAGTGAATCAGATTATGAAAAACTAGGTCTAAAAACAAAATAACAGACTTTATTGTGTAGTAATTTTAGTTAACTTTCATCGAAATCATGGGGATTTTTATTAATAGAAACAGTATATAAATTATTAAAAAATTGCAAACGATCACAAAGACAATTCAAAAGAACAACAAAATAAAGTGCTTTGATTTGAATAAAGCCTGATGTTAATATCTGAAGATTGATAGCATTTTATTTTCGTAATTTTATGGAGCTGTTTGAGCTGGGTGTATGATTTACACAGAAAGAGTCAGATTGTATGGTTGTAGTTTGGTTTGATTCTGATAACAGAGGTTTCTTTTCCAGACCTCAATCTGTTGTTCAAAAATTAGTTTGGAAACAAAGGTTTTCTCTGAGTCAACAGTAGCAAAACATACTAGTTCCGAAACAAAACCTACTACGAAATACTTTGAATTATTATGTTACCATTAAAACATTCATACACAACAAAAACCTGAAGAATGTGCGTTCATAGAAAGTGCTATATAAACCGTAACAATTAAAGTTCTACAATTCGAAGCGGTGGCTCAATGGTAGAGCTTTCGACTCCAGTTCTTTGAGCAGCGATCGAAGGGCTGCAGGTTCAATTCCTGTCCGTTTCATTTCTTGCTATTTTTTATAAGTTTGAGAAAGTGTTAATTATTATCCTTACTATGGATTGAAATATAACAGGTATCACAAATAAAAGCTTGCACCACACAGCATAGTTTTTCCAGACTCTGGTCTTTTGTTGGTACTTTTAAGTGAAGAAAGTTATTTTGTTGTCGAATAATTGAAGGCTTTGCGGATAATTTCGGAAAAACACAGAAAGAAACATGCGCATTTCTGCATAATATATGCAAACTTCAAACTAGGTTTGTTTAAGTAACCGAGTTTGTTCACATAAAAGTATGTTCATTTCTCTAATGCGATATTAGATGAAAAGGTTGATTGAATGCTTTGTCTACAAAGATTGTAGAACTCATATTACAACTCATATGACCTTGATGTCAGGTGATTTTTGCAGAGTTTCATGAAACAGCACTAATAATTCAAATAATTAATTTTGTGTTTTCTTTAGCATCAGATATTGTCATGACAATACAGTAGTCAAGCTATCAACAAACAGTAAATCCAAATTTTTTTGAATTTATGCTTTCTAAAAGAGCTTGAAACCATTCCCAACTGATTTTAGTAAAAAATTTTAAAAAGTAATGACTCCTTAATCAAGTCATTGAATTTTGATGAGTTAAGGTGAAGACTCTAAATAATAGGAAATTAAATTTATTAAAACAAGTAACTGAATAAATTGGAGATAATAGACAAGTTAAAAATAATCTTATATAATGCTACTTTGTAATCTAGTAAATTATCTGATGTAAAAATTTAAAACTTAAGTTTATCAACCTTTTCAAAAGTTTTGTAAATTTGGTAACAATAATTTTGAATAAAACCAAAAATTTGATGCTTCAAAAATCATTTATTTAATTTTAAGTTTGAAATTCTGTTTACATATTTTACTGTAAAATTTAATAGAAATTAAATTGATTCAATCACATTTATTTGCATATTTGAGTTAATTTAATAGATTTCAAATATAATTAATTATTAAACGTTAAGAAAAATCAAATTCATCGACATTAAATGCTTATCAGTTTCGAAAAGTTTAAATAAGTGAGTGGTTTGAAGGACATTTGTTGTTTTCAAATTTGTTTAAGTTTATTGAATTTAAAAAGTTTTCCTGAATCGACTGAAAACTATAAATATAAAACTAAAATTTATATTGAATAAACACATTTAATACATTTAAAAGAAAACAATTATGAAACCAAAAGTTAAGTATAGTGAGCTAGATGGTAATTGTGAGAAACCAAGCAAACAAAAAGCTAGAGTAATTAAAAGATTAATTTAGAATCAAATTCATTTTTTTCGTTTGGATCGACCATTTGGAATAAAAATTCTATGCCAAAATCTTCCAATGTGTATTTCTTAAATATGAAATCAAATTCATTTTTATCATTAATTTCATTGGTATTTTTGTTATTTTTATTATGATAAATTAAAGATTTTATTATAATTTTAACCAATGAAAACGTTGTAAATTTTTGATTTTTTAATTTTTCAATATTTATAATGAAATTTAATTTCAAATTTTTATTGCGGTTTATATTCTCATTATAGTTTTTTCCAGCTAATTTATTTAAAGATTTATCAAATGTTGATGAGTTTTGAGTTGGGATTAATACTGAAATACCTAGTTTTTTATTTAACTCATTAATTGGATAAAGAGAAAATTTAAAATTAAAGGGAAAAGATTTATGAGACAAATTTTGCAAATGATATTTGTAATAGCTGATTCCAATATCCTTGATTGTTAGCTTATTTTTATCAACCAAGCTATTATTTTGATCAAACTTTTGAAAGTTTATTATTTCAAAACCTGTTTTTCTTTGTAGTAATGAAAAAGTGGGATTAACATTGTTTTTTGTATAAGAGTTGGTAAAGAAATAGTTATACTCATTTTCATCATATTTATATCCCAAAACATAGTCATAATCATTATTGAAATTTTTATTAATATTTTCAATTACACCTCTCCTAGGATCTGTTTCGGTATAATAATAATCATAATAGCCGTAAATAAAAAGAGAAGTTTGTGCTATACCAGTCATTAAAGACAAAGTAAAAACTACTATATTGCAACCACAAATAGCTAATGATAATGCTGAAAACACCATGATGGAACCACAAACCCCTAGAATAGCACCAAAGGAAGATATAACAGTGGCATATGCTGGCAAAAGCGACAATGTAGCCATGAAGAGGTCTCTTGAAGAATTAAAGCCAGAAACAAAAACAACATCATTTGTGAGATTATAAAATTGTTTGAGTTCAGTGTGTTTATCATTCAGAAGTATTTCATTCTCAGCTGTATCATTGGAAGTGCCATTGGTGGTATAATTTTTTATTTCAGTTGAAACAACTATAATAAATAAAGCGCCGAAATAAATAAAAAGTCTCATCATGTATTAACAATCAACTGTTTAGCTTTAAAGTTCCTAGATATATCAAAAACCAATAAACTTGAACAATCAGCCTTGACAATTACTGATGAGTAAAAACTCTACAATAAAAAATAAAAAAATTAACAAACTGAAAACTTGAATCGCCCAACTTGAACCATTCTCTCTGAGGACCATCTACGAAAAAAACCATCAAAGCACAATAAGGATATTTTTTTGATTTTTGATGTAAATTATAAAAAAACAAAAAGTCCAGTTTTTTTGTCTCAACCACAGAGAAACAAAAAAAGTATAAAACCAAAAGTATAAAGGTATTTGAAAGCCTAAAGGCAGAAGGCGGCGTAAGTGGTTTAATGGTAAAATTCAACGTTGCCATCGTTGGGCTCCCGGTTCGATTCCGGGCTTACGCATTCTTTTTTGCAGAATTTTTGATACCAGTGCAAATAGAGCAAGTTTCAGAACCTGGAGAGCTGAAAAGAAGTGAAAAATGTGTATTAGTTATGCAATCTATGTAAATACTTGAGTCAGCTTATATTATAATTGAGCGTCGCTACGAGGTGAATTGAACTCATAGATATTCCATCCCAAACTATCAACAGATTTGGTGTATCTTTCCTTTACTGGATCATTTCCAGCAGCACCAGCAGCAACTATAATGGGCATAAAGTGTTCCAACGTGGGATGAGAAGAAAACAATAGATTTCTTGATTTTTGGTCATGAAGAATATTTTCAAATGCATTCAATCTTTCTCTTCCCTCTTTATTTTCGGTTAATAATTTTGTCAATAAACTATTGAAAGCTGGAGTATATTTCATATATTCTCTTCCATAATATTGAGCCATACCCATCTCTCTTAGGTTGTGAACTGACATTCCTGAGCAAATGATTAATCCACCTTTTTTTCGTAATTTGGATAAAACTTTGCCCATTTTATAATGATCTTTAAAACTGTTGGGGGTACAACTTAATAATGAAATTTGAATCAAAGGCATTTCCAAATCCCAAACCTGGTCTTTTGGTTTATTTTCTGAAAATGCAACTTTAAAAGGAACCCAAACACCATGGTCAATTCCTCTTTTAACCAACGAGACATTCAAGTTATTTTCTTGGAATAAAGATTTGATTTGTTCAGCCAATTCAATTGAACCCTTCGAATGGAATTTTTCTAAATACATATGATTTGGGAATCCATAAAAATCATAAATTAAAGGTAGTTCGTCATTTGATAATTTTCTGTTATCATCACCGTTGAAGTTTGATTTTGATTTTGATGAAAATAATCTTGAGCCTGACCCAAAGGAATTTGAATCTCTTGACGATGAAAAAAATTCTGAATTAATATCGGGAATACCAATTTCAAAAGTTTTATTGGAATTTGATTCCCAATGAGCAGATATTGAAACAATGAATTTTGGTTTAATCTTATTAATTATATTTTTACCGATCTTTTTGGTTTCTCTCCATGCACCAACGTCTCCACCAAATTCAGTCTTTTCATACATAAAAGTTGGACCACCATGACTGAGAAAATAGACTGGTGTTGGATTATTGATAAAGTGCTCATCGTCACCATAAACAATTGGATTAATATTAGAACTGACCATTTTATCACTATTACTATTACTATTACTATTACTATTACTATTACTATTACTATTACTATTACTGTTACTGTTACTGTTACTATTTATATTGCTCTTATCGGTATTATTGAGACTATTTGAGTTTGAAGACAGATTGAATAAATTGTTGAAAATTGAAAAACCCTTTCCTGAAAAGCTTCTTGCTGAAAGCCCAGTTGTTGAGTTGGATGATCTTCTAAATAAAGATACACTTATAGGTGTAACAAAACGATTTGTTAGCAAGTTATTTAAATATGGATAAAACAATGCGATTAATAATACTATTAAAACAGTTATAAAGTACATAAAACTTCGGTTCTGAAACTGAAGTGATCTCATTAACTTTCAATAAAACTGCTTATTACTGATTTATCTCATACAGTATTTATCCGCTATGCAAAGAGAACAGTCAAGAACTCAAGATCTTTATATATTCTAGATACTCATCTTGAAATAGTTTATTTTATCTACTATTGTCTCACCAAAACCTGGAGATTACTAAAGCTTACAAATGATTCGAAAGCAAAATTTGGCTGATAAACTAAAAAATGAAGTGACCCATTCAACTGGCCTCAGCTATTATCTAAGAATTTGAAATCAAAAATTCTTATAAATCAATAGAAAAGAACCTTGGTTTGGGCTCGAACCGCTGCTGCGTAAATCAACAGTCACTGCAGTATATGCATATCCAAACATACAAATACATACTCACACTTCCGAATGCGCGCGTAACGTGTAAGGAATTTGCGTCTTCAAAATCAACAGTTGAACGATTTTTGAGCAGCAAATTGAGAAGTCGAAGGTTGTGAAATGAGCTCAAACAGTTTTGAGTCTTCTTTGAAAACAAAGTCAAAGGTAATTGACCAGTCCAATGAGTTGAAAGTTCAATTGAATCTGTTTTCGAACAAAATTATCATTATCGTATCCTACAATGGAGAAATTGATTCAGCCTACCATTTGAAGATTCCAAACTCAGCTTCCATATCCTCCTACAGTTCATTGGATTATGACTACTTGAGAAATGATAATAATGATGGTTCCTCTGACGATCTTGACGCTTTAAATGAGGATTTCAATTATATATCGATAAACACAATGCCAGTTTGTCTAATGGGCGATCCAACAAATCTTAAATTACAAATTTTGTCAACCCAAGTTTTAAAATTAATGATATCTCTAAATAAGAATGAGTCAAGAAATATTATAATTCAATTGAGTTCAAAAATATTCAAGGGCTCATATAAAAACAAAAATGATGTTACTGAAATGGATTTTGATGTCTTATATCAAGTTTTGGATCTATTTAAACAGTGCTATTTATCAAAATAATTATTACTTTTTGATTATTATTGTAATTAAAATTTTCTATTTTTGATTTTCGGTAAATATTATATATACTATATCTTTTGGTTTTTAATAAAAAAAAAGGTTATAAGACAAACCAAACTGCTCAATTCATTGGATAATTTTTCTATTTCAGCTCTAACGCTAGATTTTTGAATCATGAGCAAAACTATCACTCAAAAATAACAGAAAGATGAAAATGGCACTATTAATAAAAATATTATAAAAAGAAAAAAAAGTAAAATTGAAACTTGAAAAGAGAAATAACTTAGAAGTCAATTAATCAGAATCACCAAAAATACTAAAATACTAAAATATAAACTAAAAATTAAAAAAAAATAAAATAAAAAAATAAAATAAAAAACTTAATAAAATTAATAAAATGAAATCATGATGCAGTGAAATTATAAAAAGGTTAAAATAAAGTAAATAAGATATAGATATGGTTGTGATATGTTTTTATTTTGTTTTCCAGATTAATATAAGGATAATAAAGAATTTTTGTGTTTAGAATTTATTTACTTTCTGATTAAATAAAATAACTTGTAGTACTAACAAAAAAAGGGTAAAAGAGATTGTTTACAACATTATATTGAAAATATAATAAATGAACATCATCGAGTGGATAATAATTAACCAGTGTACCCATAATGCATTAATTCATCTTGTGATTGTTCTGGATATTGTTGACCTTGATATTGCTGGTTTTGATACTGTTGATTTTGGTATTGCTGATTTTGGTATTGCTGATCTTCATATTGTTGATTTTGATAGTGCTGTTCTTGATACTGTTGGTCTTGTCCATAATATTCCAGATCTTCTTCTGGTTCTTGATTATTGTCATTCTCATAATAGACTTCATAATTTTCTTCCATAGTTTCCTCATTGACAGGGAATTCAGCTTCCTGATTATTGTCCTCTTTTGTATCTTCATCATTATTTTGATCTTCTTCCAATGATTGCAAATAGATACTATAGTTTACCAAATTTAAATATGCGTACATAAAGTTTGATAACAAAACCTGTTCTCTTATTTCTCGTTTTGGATTTGTTAATTTGATATGTGCCAATCTATAAATTGCCCGCTCTACATGAACAGGAAATCTGTGATCAAACATAATAATACTGGAATGTGTTAATGGAGGTAATGGGAAGCCAAAAGCAGAGTCAGTTTTGAAAACCGTTTGATTCGGTTTTGCATTTTTATCTGCCTCAAATTCTTCGAGAGTATATTTTTTTAATTTGTCTTTTTTTTCAGGAACTTGCAAAATTTCATCAACAGCCTTTTCTTTTTCCACTTCTTTTTCTTTCCCTTTCTCATTTTCATTTTCATTTTCATGTTTCTTCTCCTTCTCTTCCTCTTTCTCTATTTCTATTTTTTCTAATTTTTTATTGTTATCCACTTCTTTTCTAACGTTAAAAGGGTGTTGTTCGACTGCTTGTTTAACGGTTTCTTTTTTTATATACTCTTCAACGTCTTTCTCTTTATCTCTTTTTTTTTGTTTTGATGGCTTTTTAGAAATTCCTCCCGAACTATTTTTTTTCTTTAATTGAACTGGTTCCCCAAGAACAGGAGAAACCTTAGAGGATTCCTTACTAACCTCAGCTGCAGGTTCAAGATGTTGATCTCTTTGCTTTGAATTTAATGTTAGAACATTATCAATCAAGGGTTGATCTGTAGTCTTTTGTTTTCCTTCAATAAATTCATTTGAATGTTTGGAATTGGCTGAAGTACTTGAAAAATTTTCCTTGTCACTCCTGTAATTATTTGAGTATTGTTGCAAAGATTCTTCAAAAGAATTTGCAGTGGGACTTAAAATCACTTGAGATGGTAGAGGATTGGATTTTTCCTCTTTAGAAGCAGAATTAATTCTATACGCCCCAGCCAAGTTCTTATTGGATTTTTTCTTAAATAAGTGAAAAATATTTTTATTTTCTCTTTCTTTATCTTCATTTGGAGAATTAGGTGAGCTAGAGTTACCCATTAAAGTTAAATCATTAGATTGTGATCTAGAAACATCTGAATTTGAGGAATGTAGGCTGTTATTATCAAGTTCATTAATCAAATTTTCAGTTGGAGAAAGCTCAGCTTTTGATGAACCACCTTTTAACCATGCACTTAAACTATTCTTCCTAACACGACGTCTAGGTTTGCTTGGAGCAGATAAATCTGGACTTGAATTATTATTATTGATATTGCTGCCATTGTTATTATTTGAATTGGAATTACTATCAAAATCTAATGTTTTATAAGATTTTTTCTTTTTCGATTGCTTTGCACGATCGGATTTCGAAGACGAAAGATTCGGAGAGGATTGGGAAAACGAGCCGGCAGATTGCAATTGAGGAGATTTAGATGATCTTTGCTTTTTATTATCAATAAACGCTTGCAGCATTTGTGGCAGTGCTTGTTTTAATTTCTTTGAGGTTGATTGAGCTTCATTATTTTTATCTAGTTTGGGTTCAGTCTGAAAAGTAGGGTTAGACGACTGATAAACCTGCTGTTGCGAAAATTGGGTTTGAGAAGGTGAGGGTGATGTGGATGGAGAGGTTATAATAACTTGTTGGGAAAACTGTGGAGATGTTTGTTGAGATTTTTGTAGATTATTGTATCTTTGAAAATTCGAGAAATTTGAATTGTTTTGTAACTGCAACTTTTGTGGTTTGATATTTTTTTGTTTATAGTTGCGCAGATCATTTGAAGAAGAATCTTGAGGTTGAAAGCTCTGGAATCTTGCAGCTTCTTGAATAGGAGGAGATTTATAGTCCCTCTTTCTTGGCGATTGTTGAACTTGATTCATCAATTGTTCTTGAGTTAATTGGTGATTTCTTTCATTGTGCAAGTTCTCCTGTTGAGGATAATTCTGTTGAGAATGACCTTTTTGAGAATAAATTTGTTGGTTTTGATATAGAGATGTCTGTGGTGTTTGTGTATTTTGAGGATATGATTGTTGTTGAGAAAGGTTTTGCTGAGCATATTGACTTTGAGAGTACTGTTGTTGATAATTTTGCTGATGGTTTTGGGATGCTTGTTGATTTTGATTTTGGTGTTGTTGTTCAGGAATATTTTGAGGTTGAGCCTGCAGTTGAATTTGTTGTTTCGGTGGAGATTGAGTTTGATGTGAGTAATTAGCTTGTTGGGGATGTGATTTTTGAAATTGTTGTTGATTTAATTGAGGTGACAGTCTTTGCAGAGCAGTTTGAGGCAGTGGTGGTTGATTAGGGTCATTAGTACGGTGATGGTGACGATGATGATGGCGGTGTCTTTGTTCTTTGACTTCAAAAGTCTTTTGATCTTGATATTTTTGTTGTTGTTGTTGTTGTTGTTGCTGTTGTATATAACGTCTACCACTATCTAAAGACGAACGACCAGAGGGTATTTTTTTCTGCGAAGATCTTGATTGAGATTGAGATTGGGGTTGAGATTGGAACTGTTGTTGTTGGTCGTGTTGTTGTTTTAATTGTTTCTGTCTTTGCAACTGGTTTTGATGAATAATATTTTGAGAGTGAGAAGGTAGAGGATGTCTTTTTAATTCGTCGCTTGCTTTTTTCAAGCTTTTATTTTTATTGAGATTTGGAGAATGAGGTGAAGCGTTGGAATCGATTGAATAATTTTTTGATTTTGAGGAGTTGTTTTTTCTGTAAGTTGTCCATTTACTTCTTTTTAAGGTTGATTCGTTTGATGATAAAACAATTGGGTTATCCATATCGTTATCTGAGTCTTCGGCGGTGTTTTCGTTAACGTTTTTATTATAATTGAAAGAAGATTTTTCCAAAGAGCTTAGGGATTGAGATCTTCTGTTTCTTAAAGTGAGAGGGTTTTTATGGGATTGGAGTTGGGCAGAAGCAGAAGCAGAAGCGGATGACGATGAGGAAGTTTTTGAAGGCAAAGAAATGCAAGAAGAAGAGTTCTGATTTTGGAAAACAGGGGAGTGGTTAATCTCTGGAGAAGAGTATGTGTTGTTGACTGGAGAGCCTTGTGAATCTGAGGAATCAATGGTGTCAAATTGGTCATTATTTGGGGTACAGTCTTCGTTATTGTAGGAGTTAGCAGTGGTGGTGGTGATGATGGGGGTGTTGTTGTCGTTGTTGTTATTTTCAATTTGATTGTGTTTGCTATTGTTGTAGTAGTAATTTGAATGGTTTGAGTTGATTGAAGATAAATCGGATTTGTAACCGATGTTTGAAGTAGACAAAGTTCTGGCCAAAGTGGCAGCGTCAGTAGCAGTTAAGCCAGCGATTTCAGATAATCTTTCCAATTCATCAGTTAAATCCTTTAGAGAAGGTTGGGAGTCTGATTTGAAAGATAGCAATGTATTAGATAGAGTGGAGTCGTCATCGGTTGGATTGTTGGGTGTGTTAGTGGAGTTTTTATCAGTAATCTCGATGTTTTGGTTGGTTATTTGGTTATTGTCGTTGTGATAATTTTGGTTAGTATCGTTAGCTTGGTTGTTGTTGTCATTATTTTCTAGATTGGCAGTGATTTCAGCTACAGTTGATTGAACATGTTTTTTGAAATTTTCTGGGTCAATAGCAGGATGGGAACTTGCTGGGACCCATAATAGTTTTTTAGTATCTATAGAAAAAGATTTTGAAGAAGGACCAGACAGGGATTTTCTTTTAATTTTAGTTGAAATAGATTGGTTATTTTTGTCGTCATTTTGATGGTTATTTGGAGAAGAGGAAGAGGAAGAGGAAGAAGAAGAGGAAGAGGAAGAGGAAGAGGGAAATCTTTTTTTTATGAGATTATTGTCGGCTAAGATTATATCTTCAGAGTCTATGTTAAAAGATAGCTGAGATAATCTTTTTTTGTTATTATTATTGCTGTTATTGTTTTTGCTGCTGTTGTTGTTGCTGTTGTTGTTGGTGGTGCTGAGTAGAGAGTTTAGACTTGAGATACTACTTCTTGGAGAAGTTGAAAGAAGTTGATCATTTAAGGTATTGCTGATGTCATTATTTGAGTGAATATTTGAGTGTATGTTGTGGTTATTTAGGTCTTGGATTTGATTGTAGTTTGAGTTGAAGTCCTTTTCTAGGGATAGATCAGGGTCCCCAGAGGAAGTGCTTGCGCCAATACTTAGACGTTTAAGATTTCGAACTAGGTCTCTTTCTTGTTGAACGACTTCAGCAGCGAGCTCAGTGTTTGATTTCCTAGAGGATTTTCTCTTTGATTTTGAGGTGATTCGTGAAGAGGAGGAGGAGGAGGAGGAGGATGGGGAGGAAGAGGAAGCAGAAGCAGGAGGGTTTGAGTTGTAATTTTGGCCCTGGTTTTGGTTTGAGATTGAAGTAGAGGTGGAATGGTAGGAAGAACGAGAGGAAGAAGAAGAGGAAGAAGCAGGAGCAGAGTAAGGGTTGTAGGAGGTATAAGAGTTGTAGGGATTGATTGGTTTTTTGTTGATATGATTTGAAGCAGAAGAAGGAAGAGGAATTGAATGAGAACGTTGTTTAATTTTGAATTGATGAGGGTAGATTGGGTTATTAGGTTGCAGGACTCTTTTCATTGTTGAGTAAATAACTGGGGATGAATTGGTATTAACAAAATTATTATTATTTTTACTATTTTTACTATTGTTATTTTTATTGTTGATATTAATATTATCATTGTTGATAATATTACTATTATTGCTAATATTGATAATATTAGGATTACCACTGCTACTATTGCTAGTATTAATTGTATTGTTAGTATTGTCGCTACTCATATTATGGAAATTATCATGGCTAGTGCTATTGTTGGTGTTAATTGGCATAAGTAGAACAGTGGAAACTCAAAGAAACCAGATATTCCGTAAACCAAAAAGAAGAGCTCGTCAACAATGAAGGAATATCGAGAGAAAGCAGGCACTGGATCTCAGGTGGATAATAAATAAATACCAGATATTGGATTATGTTGGAGTTGCACGCCAGGCAAAGACAGAAATCGCAACGGTTCGTTTTTCAGCCCAGAATGAAAAAGCGTAAAACAACGCTGCAAAGAAAGTAGAAAAAGAAAGGTCGGCCAGGACCACCGCCACGGAACAGGTGCTCGACGCAGCACAGGTACCGCACTCCTGCTCCCTCGCACCGGAATGCTGAACCACGCTCGTGCTGCGGTGGTGCTGCGGTGGTGCTGCGGTGTGCGCGGTGACGCCGGCAGGTGCGGCTGGACCAGACCTGGGGTAGCGTCTCATCGCCAGCGCGGTCTAGACCGTCTCACTCCTTCTTCAAGTGGACCCAGCAGGAGTCGCTGAGCGCCACCTCCCACTCTGCCTCCTCTGCTTCCCCTGCTTCTTCTATTTGTGTGGTCTGTGTTGTTTCAGAGGTCTCGCCCACACGCCCGATAGTGCCTCTATTTGCACGACGAAGCGGAAGGATGGTCCAGTCTGGTGGTATTAGAGAGTTTTCCGGCAACTCTAGAATGTAGTCTTCGGATTCGCTTGAACCTATGATTGCGTTTAACTCCTCCTCTGTGGCATTATCACTTATAACATTTATGGCCTTTACAACACAGATTTTCTTGCTTTCATAGCTTGAATTAGTGTCAGCCTTTATATCATCAATAGCCTTTGTAGCACCGGCGTTAAAGTTGTTATTTGAGGTTTTAGTGTTCGCAGATTTTATAACATTTATATCCTTTAAGAGAAGATGTTCATCACTTTCATTCCTTGAAGTAGTTGTAGTGTTGGTAAAATTGTGATCGTTATGGTCATTATGGTCGTTATTTGAATTTATAGAAGTATCATTGTGATTATCATAAGTATTATTATCATTAATTGGATTATTAGTATTAGTATTATCAATTGGGCTATTAGTTATTGGGTTATTACTTATTGGATTGTTAATTATTGAAGTATTAATTGAAGTATTAATTGAAGTATTAATTGGAGTATTTCTTGCAGCATCTGCTACAGCATCTCTTGTAGCGTTTCTTGTAGTGTCTCTTGGTGCTGCTGAATCTTGAAAAACTGGAGCTCTACACATAGGACACCTCTGTGATCTCTCCAACCAATTTTTCAAACAGCCTAAATGGATAATATGCCCACACTTTAATAATTTAGGATACAACCTTGTTCCAGTTGGTATATCGATAGTTGTCATATCGTCCCGACAGATTATACATAAATTATCATGATTTTTCAACTCTTCTTCGGTTGCATCTACTAGACATGAATCCAATTTTTTACTGTTCTTATTAAACTCAATAAACTGCTTGGTCTTCTTAATAAACCTCGACAAACTCAAATAAAAGTCGCGGATTAAATGTAGCGGGAAGTTATACGGATCAATCAATAACAAAAACAACAAAATATATGTCAACGACCTTAAAAACAAATGCACAATCTCAATTATATGCAAATAAAATGACTTTTCCTCCAAACTCTCTTCATGTGGATGATTGATCAAATAAACAATCTCCACCAAATTAATTAGACTCTTTAAAATATAGTAGATTATCTCAATAAACAACAAAAAAAATTCAAAGGAGAAAAATATGAAGACATTGGTAGAATTCTTAAATGACTGGTTTATACAAAATCCTATCAACTTTAAATCAACGTAGATCATTAACATAACAACAATGCTTATCCGATTGATAAATAGCTTTTTGAAAATTTTAATAAAACTAACCTCGTACTCTTCATCTTGGTTTTCAATATTATTAATTGTATTGTTTGGCTGATACATGAAATTGATCCGATCAAACAATATCCAATGGAACACTTTAACAAACAATAATAACGCCGTGAAAAAATTAATCAAAATCCCATACTCGTTTCGAAATGTGGCCAAGGAGATAAAACTATTTGTAATCGATATCCAGAGCCTTTCATATATATGCTCAATCTCAATCAATCTCAATGATGCTCCGAAAAATATTATCTGCAACAACCGGACGATCAATAACGAATAAATTATAACAAAATTTGTCAATATAATCAAATTAAATCCCTGAGACAAATATGTAACTGCCTGGAAATAATTCGGATGACTATTGAATCCATGGTAAATACAACTAAACGCAATTACGTTGCTCACCACAAAATATATCACAATCTGCGACTTATGATTCATCAATGAGTATCACTGTAGTTTGAAGACAAGAAACGAACCTATTACCACTACTGATAACAATGATGATACCTCAATGATAACACCCACCTATAACGGCTCTTTATCGTTGTTAAAGTGCTTTGCTAAGTGCACATGATCTCTTTGTCGCCACCTTCTCGGACCGTTCATTCAGATATCTCCGGAATGACGTAACAATCAGCTTTCCGTCCAAAGCTCCACCCTTGCTCGTCCAAAACCGTTGCTGCACCTGCACCAGCGGCACAGAATCCTCACCGGGAGCCTTTCAGTATGCGCACCACCCCGACGGTGCTACGTAATGCGCTCTGCTTGTTTTGCTCGTACGGCGGTTGCTTTTTCCTCCACTCCACCACCATCTCTCCTCCAATATATATTGCTTCTGTATTGCTTCGATATTGTTGCACAGCTCAAGAAAAAGAAATAAGAAATAACATATACTCACCTTCTTCCAATAGCCCTTTCTTGCTTCTTGCCATTAGCTTTTATCTTTACTCTAGCTTTGTCCAATTAATTTGTCATCCGCCCCTCGACTCCTACTCTGATCAAACAAAAGTCTATCGCGTGTATCACCAACTGAGATCACATTTTAATTTCAACTTTACAATCATATAGTTACATCTGCTATTATCTTTTACTACTTATTGTCGTAATTAATCCGCAAATCCACTAATTCCATCTTTTCCATAATGAACTTAGAAGATCCTGTTCAATTCAATATCAATAACAATACCACTTCTAATACCACTAATCCTAACCCTAACCCCAACGCCATCGCTATTGATCACAACATCAATAACCAAATCGATCCTTCTCAACCCTTACCTCAAAATGGAAATGATCTCTTAGACTATCAATACAACTATGCTGACAATTTCAATAAGGATAAAATTTTTGGAACATTGTTTGAAACTACAAAGAGATACACTGATTTGAACCCGGTTGGTATGGGTGCCTTCGGTTTAGTATGTTCCGCTACTGACTTGAAATCAAATGAAAAAGTCGCTATCAAAAAAATATCAAAACCTCTATCAACTGAAATCTTAGCAAAGAGAACTTATAGAGAGCTAAAACTATTAAAAAATTTAAGACACGAAAACTTAATTTGTCTTAACGACATCTTTTTCTCTCCCTCAAGTGACATCTATTTTGTAACCGAATTACAAGGTGCAGATTTATTAAAACTATTAAATACAAGACCTCTAGAGCCCCAATTTATCCAATATTTTATCTACCAAATTTTAAGAGGCCTAAAATACATTCATTCTGCTGGTGTTATACACAGAGATTTAAAACCCTCAAATATTCTTATAAATGAAAATTGTGATTTGAAAATTTGCGATTTTGGTTTGGCTAGAATCCAAGATCCCCAAATGACTGGTTATGTATCAACAAGATATTACAGAGCTCCAGAAATCATGCTAACTTGGCAAAAATATGACACTGAAGTTGATATTTGGTCAACTGGTTGTATATTCGCTGAAATGGTCGAAAATAAACCTTTATTTCCCGGTAGAAACCATGTTGACCAGTTTTCTATAATAACTGAATTACTAGGTTCTCCTCCACAAGATGTTATTGATACCATATGCTCAGAAAATACTCTTAGATTTGTGAAAAGTTTACCAAAAAAGAGTCCAATCGATTTATTTGAAAGATTTAACGACAAATTATCTAAAGACGGTATTGACTTACTATCAAAAATGCTTGTCTTTGACTCAAGAAAGAGAATTAATGCCACTGAAGGTTTATCCCATGTTTACCTAGCAAACTATCACGACCCGGATGATGAGCCTGAGGCCTCAGAAAGATTTGATTGGAAATTTAATGACGCCGACTTACCTATTGATACTTGGAGACTAATGATGTACAATGAAATTGTAGATTTTAATAACCAAGCTTATCTCGATACCATAGGTAATTATGATGATAACAACAATAACAATATAAATATAAATGATAACATGTACAATAATGAGGATCCTCAATACTATTCATCAAATCAATACAACAATCCTTACGCTGCTCAATAGTATCACTTGTTTTAATTAAAATACATTCCACTATTAGAATTCTTTCTTGTTTTCTTTTCTTCTTTTTTTTTCAAATTCGGATTTCAATTACTATAATCTAAACCATCTATTCAACTTCTTTATTCTCTGTCTCTCTTATCATCTATCTATAACTTTAATTCCCAACGAAAATCTCGTTTCTTCAAACTTAAATTCGTAGAGCCCTGATTTAAATTAAAGCCCTCATAAATTAGGGCTTTTTTATTTCACGTTTTCTCTATAAGGGCTCTTGAACCTTATCACAACCGCGAGGGTAACACATTGAATAGTTCTTATAATTTTTTTCAACCCATCTGAAATATACAAATTGTTTTATCTTTCAACTCGAGTTTTCATAATTATCTACAACATCAAGTGTATAATCATAAAACAGCAATATTACAAAAATGTATGTCAAAATTAAAGAACTCTGGTTAAGATAATGCAGATGCATAATCTAATTGAAATTGATTTTACTGCATTGAAAAGATTAGAAACAAATTGGAAACGAAAACAGAGAAGAATATTGCTTATAAAAATTGTATCAATTTAATCAACATTCAAAGAATCTGAGAAATATTCAATTAAATTTTATCAAATATTATTTCAAAAAACAATAATTTAATAAAATTAATCTGTTAAAGACATGAAAATAATATAATTAAATTTAATCTTTAAAAAAATACACTTATTAATTGGCTAAACTTTCTAAATATACATTCGATTTTCTTTATTCCTGGACAAGTCGTATTAAAATTAAAATATCAATTGAATTTCTTAAGAACGGTTTAACTATACTTTCAAAGCAATATTTTCAACCAAATCATATTTAATCTAAAAGTTCAATATTCAAAAATTACAGTCATATTGCAAATTTAAAATGAAACTTCAATATCATTAGCCCTTTGAAAACTACGTAATTTTTCATTTTTCTAACATTTTTTTCATTTTTTAATAGGACTAAAAGAACAAAGAAAGTTGGAATCACCGGTAAATTTGGTGTTCGTTATGGTTCATCATTAAGAAGACAATGTAAGAAATTGGAAACTCAACAACATGCCACCTACGATTGTTCCTTCTGTGGTAAAAGAACCGTAAAGAGAGGTGCTGTTGGTATCTGGAGTTGTAGATCATGTAAAAAAACTGTCGCTGGCGGTGCTTACACTGTTTCAACTGCTGCTGCTGCCACTGTTAGATCCTCAATCAGACGTTTAAGAGAATTGGCTGAAGCTTGAATTATTTATAATCTTTTTACAATTATAACAATTATATTATGTATTTTTTAGTAGATTTAATGGTTTCAAGTTTTCATCTAATTTGTTTGATAATAAACTTGTTTGTAGTTTCTCCAGCTGTATTATCGTATCAGCATTTTATCTAATTATTGCTTCTGCTTCTGCTCCTGCTCTGCTTTTGTTTCCGTTGTTCCACTACCGGTAATGTTGGATGGTAACGGTTATGAACCATTTTACATCCTGCATGTGGTACATACATTATACCACCATATATTCCAATGTGACTGCTTTCTTGTCTAGATCACGCTTTTCAGCACTTCTCTTTCTAGTGTGGAGTATGTTGATAGAACAATCATATAGTATGAGCACGACTGTCTGTAATAGCATCTGTAGATATCTTGACCATATCCCAAATCTAATAATCTATAATAACTGGAAACAATGTCTGAAGCCTTTGTATCATACGCTGCTTTAATTTTAGCTGACAGCAAACTTGACATAACTTCTGCCAACTTGGGCAGTTTGATCAAAGCTGCTGGTGGTTCAATTGATAAAGTAAGTGATGATATTAACTATCTTTAACCAATTTTAGTTTTAATTATATTGATAATCACGATCAGAATTTTAAAAATCAAATAAAACATTAAAAAAGATATTTATTTTATTTGATATTGAAGCAATATTTGATATTCATCTGAAAAGTTCAAAAAGCCTTTAAAGAATTATAACAAAATTATTGATAATAATTTTTACAAAATAAGAGGAGCATTTTACCTCAATTTATATAAAAATTATGGTGATATGATAATAAGAGTTCAACATGTTTTTAAAATATTTTTCTTTGTTTTAAAAAAAACATTAGTATAATAATTTAATATTAAACTGTTGAATAGTCCCGAAGAGATATAAATTGAAGTGAAATAATATCAATTACAACAGCAAAAAATATTAGAAAAGCATTAATATTTTGACTATAAGAAATCTATAATATAGGTATATTTAAAATATCAGCAAAGAATTAATCAGTTTATAATCATATTCATAGTGTTCATAATATTCCAAAGACAATTATTAAAAAATGGATATTTTTAATTTCAAGTGATATCATTGAATAGAAAGTAATAAAATATAAACATTGAATTGGCTAATTAAGAATCAAGTCAACATTCTAACTTGATATAAATAGGATTTGAAAATTTAATTAAATCAAAATTATTGTTAAATCTTTTTATTGTCATATAATTAAAGCGGTTATTTTTCCTTTTTTTTTAATTGGTTATTAAAATGAATACTAACAAATAATTGAATTTTACTGCAGGTTTGGACCGATGTTTATGCTAAAGCCTTAGAAGGCAAAGATTTAACTGAAGTATTATATTCTCTTGCTGCTTCTGGACCAGCTACTGGATCTGGAGCTACTACCGGAGGTGCTTCAACCGAAAGTGGTGCTTCCGAAGAAAAAGCTGCTGAATCTGAATCTGAAGAAGAAGAAGAATCTGACGACGATATGGGTTTCGGATTATTCGATTAGATTAATTTGCATTTCATTACAAAAATTACTACTTTTTATAATAAGTCTATATTAATTTTGTTTAATTTAATTTAAATCACTTTAATACGATTTGATATAATTTACACAGTAAAGCGTCAGTAGAAAGTAATATCTAAATTATAAATTTATGAAGCAGATATCCAATATATAACAAAGATAAATACAAGAAAATATTGACAATTATAGAGTATAAATCAATCAATAAATCGATGAGATTAAATAAGGTAATTAAATAAAGCAGTTGAAAAAAAGACGGGGAAGAAGTAAAAAAAAAAGCTATAAACAAGAATTCATATAATTGATATCAATAAATAAAGATAGTGTTATTGTTGTTATTTTAGTTAAAGATTAATGGATTTATTGATAAAATTGTTTTAATTTTTTCAACCAGCTAATATATTCAGTGTTTTCTTTAGTTTCAGAATAGTAGACAAGAAATTCAGATAAACTTTCATTCAAACCTCTTTTTCTCAAGTAAGACTCAATAGCGAATTGTAAATCGTTATCCAAGTTGGAGAAAGCAGGACCAAGGTAAGGAGGATCCTTTCTGTTAGGGACAATATTTTGAGCTTCTTCAGCGGTTTTATATGGAGTTAAAGAGCTAATCATAAAGTCGACTTCGCCTAATCTGAATTGAACATCATAGGCTATAGCGGTTTTGTCTGATTTCTTTGTGATGATAATGTCTAAATCAGCATAAGATTCTTCAAAAGGATCCATGTAGTCATCTTCACTTTTTTCAGGGTCACTTTCCCCATTTTCGTCAGCTAAACCATCTTCACCAAGGTAGTCAGGAGATAAACCGAGCTCAGCAATTTCACGAACAGAGAAGTTGATTTCGATGATTTCATCGTCAGTTTCTTTGATTAACGAAGAACGATCACTGCCCTCTTTTTCAATCAATTTGAAACCGGAGTTCTGAAGAAAAGTTGGAACTTCGGAGTGAGATTCACCTGCTTCACTTGCTTCGGATGTTTCTAATGTGAGTTCGGAATCTATTATGTTTACCAACTCAGGATTTTTAACAACGGTGGCATTATTTGAAAGAATGTTATTATAAGAGGAAAAATATCTAACGGATGAAGAAGCAATGGAAGGTTTTGGTAAAGCCTTTAATAAAGTGAGACGAGAAGCAGCAAAGACTGGTTTGGAAGCAGCTCTAGAGGCAAAACGAGTAACAGAACGAGAAAGCATTTCGGTTTGGTATTATTAGAGAATTAATAAGATTGATGAAGAACTAGGAGTGTTATTCAGATACGTTCTTATAGTCTTCTTGGTAAAAAAAGACAAAAAAATATAAAAATTTTTCTTTTGTGAAAAATTAAGAAAACCGAAACATGTGACTTTAGGCATACATCCCCGTGAAAGTGGGATAAACGCGCGATTTTGAGCAGCGGCCAATGGACGTTGATTTGATTACGATTTGAAATTGTTCATTGATAGAAAGTGAAGGAAGCAGTTCGATAAACAAGAAGACAAGAAGACAAGAAGAGATTGTTCAGTTGGAACAGTGCTAATATAGAGGTGGAATTTTAGCTGGAGACTCGCGAATCAGTGTTGAAGATGTATCGTTTAGGTAGTTCACTCAGACAAGCGTTGAAGATTGGAAACGCCAACTATAACAAGAGATTTTTTTCGTCGAGCATAGGATTGAGAAAGTTCAATCTTGAATTAGAGACCGAGATTCGAGGCATACTTGATTCATTTCCATCGGCATCTAAATTGTACCAAAATCCTGATGGAAGTCCCCGAACACTAGAAGAGGAAGAATTGAAGAAACTAGGGAAACTTTCGGAGTTGATCAGTAAAAGAGACTTGAAATTTGTGGATGAATGGTTGTTAAGCTCCAAAGAATCGAGTTTGTTCTACAGTAATTGTCAAGACTTAGCAGGATTGGTTCCCTCGTACGATCCAGAATCCAGTGGGAAAATCATAGATAAAATTCCATATGAAGATCCAGTTTCTAAAGAAGTTAAATGGAAAATTGTGAGAGAAAAGAACCAAGAAGGATGGGAGTTCCCCTCGTATTACGTTTTTACGCCATTGGCACTATCGTTGCTATTGGTCATGTACTTTAAACAGGATGAAGGTATTGAGACATGGGCAAAGAATGAATTGAGATTGAGAGCCCAAGAAGCACACGAGGGATCGACAGCAAAGGCAATAGAGTCGCTTAGAGATGACAACAAAACCCCAGAGGAAATAAAAGAAAGAGATGCCCTCATTGTGGAAAGAATCATAGCTGGGGACTACGACAAATTGGCAGGCTTGAAGATCAAGGCCAACACACTTGTCGATATCAAGGACATAACAAACTGATACGACTAGTCGTATTCAAAGAATATATTCCTGTGATTTTCTATAACTATGTACTCAATACACGTCTTACAACACACCACAGCATAAACTCCCAAGCTTCAATTCCTAGCCATCCAGCAAAAGCTACAAAAGCTGCACAAACAACAAAAATGCAAAAAGATTGATTTTGCCCAGGATCGAACTGGGGACGTTCTGCGTGTTAAGCAGATGCCATAACCGACTAGACCACAAAACCAACTCGTACAAGCTGGTCCTTTTGTGTATATTTGGCTCTTTTTGCTCAGTGAACATTCTTCTTCATTCCTCACAGCTGTCTTTTCTGTTTCAGTTTCAGTTTCTCCTTCACTGTTTTGCCTCTGTTCTTTCTTCTTTGCTTCTTTTGCTTCTTTTCTTTCGCTTCTTTCCTTCGCTTTTCTTCACATTCATCTCAATTTCTATCGCTCATTATGGCTGCTGTTGGTAAGTTGCGCTTTTTTCCCTTTTATCGTTTTATTCAATATACATTCCCATTTGATCTTATCTGATCCTATTTGCGATCTGGTTAAATTTCACCTTTTTTTCCTTTTTGCTCGAGTTTCTTTCGTCTCTCTGCCATCCTTTTCTTTTTTTGTCTTTTAGTCGTGTTTTACTAACTTTTGATTTGATAACCAGTTGAAACTATTAAAGAAACTGGTTTAGGTTCAGAATCTTCAAGCTACGAAAACGTTGAATCTCTCAAGGATTCCTCTCCTATCAACCCTGACTCCACTTCTCAGCAAAACATCAAGATAATTCGCCGCAAGTTAAATGGCTTTGTAGGTTTTGCTAATTTGCCCAAACAATGGAACAGAAAGTCAATTCGTCGTGGTTTTAACTTCAACTTTATGATAATTGGTGAAAATGGTCTAGGTAAAACAACTTTGGTCAACACTCTATTCAACAGATCTTTATTCCCTGAAAAGGACCCAAAGGATCCTGCTTCTGAGCCCCCATCTTCTGTTGAAATTGAAACTGTTAGTGCTGACATAGAAGAAAATGGCGTTAAATTACACTTGACCGTAATTAGCGCTCCAGGCTTTGGTGATGCAATTAATAATACTGATTCATGGCAACCAATCGTTGATGAAATCGACCAAAGATTCAATACTTATCTTGATGCTGAAAACAAAATCAATAGAACAACCATCATCGACAACAGAATCCACGCCTGCATTTATTTCATCGAGCCAACTGGCCATTGCTTAAAACCTCTCGATATAACCTTTATGAAAAACGTCCACACTAAAGTCAACTTAATCCCAGTTATAGCAAAATCAGATACTCTCACTGAAGAGGAAATCGCTTCTTTTAAACAAAGAATCATGGAAGACATCAAAACTCAAGGTATAAACATCTTTTCTCCTCCAAAATACGAAAAAGATGACGAAGAAACAATTTTAAATACTCATGAATTAATGTCCAAGGTTCCCTTCGCTGTTGTCGGTTCAACACATGTTCTACAAACTCCCGACAAGAGGGTTGTTAGAGGCAGATCCTACCCTTGGGGTGTCATCGAAGTTGATAACGAAGATCACAACGACTTTATTAAATTACGTCAACTATTAATCAGAGATTACTTGGAAGAATTGCGTGAAACAACCGCTCACATCCTTTACGAAAACTATAGAACTGATAAATTATCCTCCTTGGGTATCAAACAAGATAACTCTGTCTTCAAAGAATTCGACCCTATACAAAGAGCTGAAGAAGAAAAGAACCTACACGCCGCAAAATTAGCTAAAATGGACCAAGAAATGAAAACCGTTTTACAACAAAAAGTAGCTGAAAAGGAAAAGAAATTACAAAAATCTGAAGCTGAATTGTTCTCAAGACATAAAGAAATGAAGGACAAATTATTAAAACAAATCAAAATCCTCGAAGAGAAAAAACGTCAATTGCAAGCCTCTCAAAGACCAACTCATTCCGAGCAACCTAAAGGTCGTAAAGGTTTCTTACGTTGATAATGGTCTCTTTTAAAGACAAGCAAACAAAATGAAAAGAAAATCGATTCTTATTCACTTCAAATCATTTGTTCTTTGACATTATTTCATTTATATATATAATGTTAATACTAACGTGAATGATTTTTTATTTAACCCTATTTTACCCCATTTTCTTTTATTATTTTCTTTAATTTTATTTTCTTTTATCTTTAGTTATTACCTTTTTAGTTACTACTATTTAATCTTTAATTGTTTAAATTTTCATCTTTTTAATTTAACTTTTTAATTTAATTTTTTTAATTGTTTCATTTTTTTTTTTTTTATTTTCTCAACAAATATTTTGAAGATTGAATTCTTACTTTCTTCCTTTATTTAATTGTGCTGTTTTTAATTTTATTCTCACCCTTATCTTATCTTATCTTATAACTTTTAATATTTTTTTTATATTTTAATCGTTTACTTGTTTTATTTTCCATTTCTCATATATATGTTTATCAGTTTTTGTTTTTGTATCAATTCCCAATCTAAAATATAAAATTATAACTATAATTATAACTATAATTAAATTTAAATTTAAGAGAAAAACACATTCAATTAAAATCTTTATACTCAATATTACTTTTTTCAACAAAATAAATAAACCATTGATCGCAATTTTTTATTAAAAAAACGATGTTTTAATTCACACATCATTACTACACAAATATATTATAAACAAAATAACGTCACAGTAAAAAAGAAATAAATAAATAAAAAACAAAACCAATTATAATACAAATTTAATCAAACGCTGTCAATTGACTCAAATGTGCTTTATAATACCATTAAGATAAAAATACAACTCTGATATTCAATTGTCGTCAATTTTTTGAGATGATAAATCGCTCTCTTGTTCTGTTTCAAAATGACTTATTATAAGCTCCTCAATAGCTGGCGATAAATACCTTAACCATTTTGCATCCTTTAATTTATTTCCATCGAAATTAAGAATTTTAAGTCGTGGGAAGACATAGATTTCATTGGATTCAGGATTAACAAAATCAATCTTTTCAAGTTTGTTGGAATTTAATGTCAATATTCTTAAATGTATTAGAGTATCTCTTTTAATTTGAAGAGAAATTAATAAGTTTTTAGATAAATCTAATCTTCTTAATTGAGACAAAGAGCCACCAGTAATTTTCAAAACTTCAATTTTATTTGACTTTAGAGATAACGTTTTTAGTTTATTACAATTGGTAAAATTTCTCTCATTTAATTAGGAAATTTTATTAAAGCCTAAATAAAATTTCTTTAAATTTGCCAAACAATCAAAGTTTTTTAAAATTTTCAAAAAATTATGCACCAAATTTAAATAATATAAATGATAAGAACGAACATTTTCATCAATGGAAAAGTCATGAATTAAATTTACAGATGAATCTAAAAATTTTATTTTTCGAAAAGATTGGGATAAATGAAAACTTGATAATAAATTACGTGAAAGGTTTAAATATTCTAGATTTATTAGAGTTGATAAATTTTCCATTTTAGTAATTTGGTTGGTTGATAGGTTAAGAGATTTTATGTGAATAAAACTTGAAAAGTTTTCAATTTTTGAAATATAATTTTTAGATGAGTTAATGTGAGATAAGTTAATTAGATCAAAAGCAAGATGAAATTTTTTAATTCTATTAAAGGATAGGTTTAACTCCAATAAATTATTCAAATTATTCATGTTTTGTGAGTTATTCAAATCAATCAAATTAGTTAAATACGAGATTCTATTATGAGATAGGTTTAATTTAGTAAGTTTTGGTAAGTTTAATTTTGAGAAATAGACAACAGTTATCAGATTTGAGGATAGATTTAAAAGTGATAAATGATTTAGATCAGATAAATTTTCAATTTTTGAAATGTTGTTTTTCACTAAGAATAGTTTTTTTAGGTTAACTGGCTTTGATAAGTTAGTGATGGCGTCAATGATATTATGAGATAGAATTAAAGTGGATAGGTTGACTAGTTGTTATAAATTTCGAATGAAAGAGATTCTATTGAAAGATAGGTCAAGATACTTTAAAAAAGTCAAGTGATTTAAATTTTTAATGGTAGATATTTCATTAAAGGATAAATCTAGATGATTTAGATGGATTAGGTATGATAGGTTTTTAATTTCCCTAATTTTGTTATTCCCTGGGAATTTTCCTGAAATGATTAATTTTTGCAAATGGTATAGAGTCGATAAATTTTGAATAATGGTGATGTTGTTTTTTGAGAAATTCAAGACTTTTAGATTTCTCAAGTTGGGTAGTTTATAAATTTTAGATAAATTTGATTTTGTGATGTTTAAATGAGTTAGATTCAAATGGGGAGAAAGTAGCACAAAATTTGAATTTGACGGGTTCCAGCTCGAGTTTGAATGTAATTTTTTCAAGTTGGAGCATTTAGTTAAATTATGTAAATAAGAATTGAGAGTTCTAAGAAGTGAAAATTCCATATAGAATCTGAACAGTGATAATGGGTCTGAGTTCAATTAGGTGAACAATTCAATTAGATTGTTCAAAGGGAGAATTGAAGGATTTGATTCAAAATTGTCAAATAAGCATATGGAAAGAGTTTTAATGTTTGTCTTTGGAATTGGGAAACTTTCTAAAAGATAAACGTCTTTAGTGGTGAGGCTGTTTGCAAATAGCCTAATATCCAAAGTGTGTGTATTTAAAGAATTCTGTTGAATATGCTGCAAATCGCTGGAAATGATTAGGACTTTTGTTCTTTGGTTGTGCTTGCTGTGGTTTTTATTCAAGATAGTGTGTGAGGAATATAATTTCAGTGAGGCCATATTTCCAATGACCATGATATAATGCAACGAGAATAGCCAAAGTTTGTCGTTGTACAAGTAGAAGAATATTTTCTGGATTAAACCATAGGGCAAGTCGACAAAGGTGGTTTGAGGCCTATTTTCATTTGGAGAAAGCAGAGAACAGTAGGCTGTAGAGGAATTGGCACCAACATCACCGGCACCACCGAAATCAGCAAGAATAGAGCTCTCGACAAAGACTCTCTGCTGTCTGGCTAGATGTACTTCCTGTGTACCCCTGGTGGGCCTGCTGAAGGAACTGCTGGAGAGAGGCACTTTTGTTGTTTCTTATACTGCTTCCTCTACACAGAGAGCTTTCAGCAACAAAAAGAAATCGTTACAGACAGGATTCGAACCTGCGCAGGAAAATCCCAATGCCTAGGCTGCTAACCGCTGTTTAGCAGGGCATCGCCTTAACCTCTCGGCCACTGTAACGGATCTGTGCTGCAGAAACATGCGTATGCTTTGCCAGGTTACCTAGACGTTGTTCACGCAATAATCACGAGATAATCATGTGACTTGGTGGCCAGCTTTGGACTTTGCACTATTTAGAACGCTAACTATATCCTCTCAAAGGCAAAGGCAAGGTAGAAATCAGCTACCTCTGCTTCCTCGCCACTGATGCCGTACTTTCCATCGCTTCTTTTCAATCCTTCCAACATCTTTGGAGAGAAATTGTTGAACCACTCGGGAATCTCTTCCTTGAACAACTCTGCAAACGTCTTTTTGTAACGCAATTCCAATCGATACTCTTCTGCGATTGCTCTGAAACTCTCAAAGGGAACCACAAACTCTGGAGCGTTTTCGACTGAGTCCTTTAAGTAAAAATAATACACATTTCCCCATGGAGGACTGAAATCACATTCTTCATTAGGCACCTTTGGAAACGTCACCGAGTATATGGAATTTCCCCATTTAATTTCTTCATCATCAAACGTTTCCGCTTCTTTGATGGAATTCACTGTGGTTTCCTCTTCTTTTGGAGGAGCAAATGGATCATCATTCTCAACGTCATCTTGTTCTTTTCCCTTTCCCTTTCCTTGTCCTTGTCCTTGCTCTTTCTCTTTTGTTTCCTCCCGATCTCCACCAGTGTTGCTGGAGTTCTGTTCCTCAAGAGACTGTTTTTGCATTCTTTCTTCTTCCAACTTTTGCTTTCTAGCTTCATTGTTTTTTCTTGTAACTTGAATTTTCTGAATTATAAAATCAGAACTGGGAATGGTACCAAAAAAATACCCTCCAACTTTCAAACTCTTTGAGACATTTTCAAGCATCATTCTGATTTGTTCCTCACTTTCAAACGCATAATGAAGACAAAACTGCATCGAAACAGCATCCATTGGAAACTGAATCTGATTAGGAATATGTCCTATACCCTCTAAAATGTCTGGTATTTTAGTCTTGAATGGATTAGCCGTCACAAATGTAGCGCAAAAGCTTCTGTATCTCATCCCAGTGTACCTGGAAAACGCCTCCTTGATGGAATAATCAGAAATGTCGATACCCAATAACTCTGATATCTTGCACTTGTTGTACTTGAACAAATCGCCTCCCTTTCCACATCCAATATCCAACACTCTATCGCCTGCCTTGATAAATCTTCCAAACAACATGTACTTGATGGCGTTGTTGTAATTCCTCAACTTAAACGTCGACAATTGCTCTCTCACAACATTCCGGGACTCCCTGGTGATCTTGTTGTAGTGGTTCTTGATCAACTGCCCACTGTTCCTGATGTTCAACTGGTTCTCCCTCCTTGCTTGTTGGATTTCTCGCTCCTGTCTCTCTTCCTCCTGTCTTCGCCTCATCGCAGCCTCTCTGCGTTGTTGCTCCAAGTTCTTTCTCCGGGGCTTCCTCACCCGATTGCTATGTTCCACCATAGCTCATAAGATACCAATAGCAACAATACTGCTCTTCCAACACTTTTCTTCTTCCCACTGAAAAAAATAAGACAAAAGCGACAAAAACCAGAGGCCGAAACGGCAAATTCCCGCCGCCGGCCGCTGCCTCCAACTCAGATCAAAAAGTCTTCCTCTTCTCGGTTTATTCACCTTCAAAAGACCAATAACTGCCATCGAAATAGACTGTAAGATGCTCTTATAAGCTCTTACTTATTCGTCGTGAGCCTTCTTTTTTTTAATCTACTTACTCTCCCAGTATTTATTTAAATGGGGTTGAATGCAATTTTCACTCTGTTCTTCAACAATGTCGTTGATAGTGGTGCTTCACTTGTTGGTCTTCCTCTAAATTCTAATATAGATTCTGCTTCCAATCCAAACTCCAATTCTAATTCCAATTCAAACTCAAATCCAGACTCTGCCTCAAACTCTGCCTCAAACTCTCAAAATGCTGCCAACCATCTGGAAACTCATCGCAAAATGTATTCAAGACCTTCACTAGGCCTCTTCCTATTCGGTCCTTTAGTTCCAGCTCCTGATTGCAAAAATTGCATTTTATTTCTATCCTCTTTACAATCTTTAATCGGTCTAGGTTTTATAACAATTGGTAGAAATTTATATAAAAAAAACTTAGTAATTAATAATTACCAAAAAAGGTTCTTTCCAAGACTAATTAAATACACAAATTATCTGGTTGGTTCTTCTTTAATCTTGTTGTCGTCTCTAGAATATTATAGAACTTTTATATCCTCCTACGATGCTTACATTGAAGACTTTAAAAATTATAGAGCTCGCTGTTTAAAATTAAATTCTCTCATAAGTAACGATATCAATCACCCAAATTACGAAATCTTCAACTCTTGGTTTGGTCCTTTAAGTTATAAACCAATTCCATTTGACGAATATCTACTTCGAATGGAAAATTGGATGAATGTATCAAACTACATCTTGCAAGCAAACCGGAAAAAGATCATCCCAATTTTGTTCCCAAAAGTCCTAGATAATCAAATCATCAAAATTCCTGAAGGTGAAGACATTTACTCAAATTCCTTCTTAAAAGAAAGAATCAATCTTTTAAAAACCCATATAAACTCAAATGATAAAAAAAGTTTGAATATCTTCAACCTAACTAATAGCATCCTACTAAATTTTCCCTTGGGTGTTTGGACTTCTTATTCGGCTTTTTTAAATAATCCAATTGATAACTATTATAACCTAAAACTCATAAACAATAATTTTTATAAACTGTTTCTCGATCAGCCATTGACCTATATAAATAACCATCCGACTGTTAAAGAAATCCATCAACTCCATAATGAATTAATCGACAGAGAACCTTTGGAATTTAATGAAAAAATCATTGAATTATTGAAAAATAACTTTGATACTTTTTGGGAAATTCATAAACCTTCTGATGAATTATTAGACGAAATATCATATAAAGTGCGATTAATTCCAAGATCTCCAGTTTATAATTATGTAAACAACCCAACCGATGAAAATGGCAATAAATCCCATTCCGAAAATTCAATAGAACTTAATAATAATAATAATAATAATAATCATAATAATAATAATCATAATTATAAAAATGAAATAAATGCAAAAATCATAGAAATAATAGATAATAAGGATCAAGATCAAAACCAAGATCAAAATCAAGATCAAAATCAAGATCAAAACCAGGATGAAAATCAAGAATAAGAAAAAATTATCAAGGCTCATATATTCAGTGCTATGATTTGCCGTTATAGATTGTTTTATAGTTTTGTTCATATCAATGTTTATAATTACAATTATAATTTAATTTAATTTAATTTAATTTAATTTAATTTAATTTAATTTAATTTGACTTAGTAATCAGTGTATTAAAGTAAAACAAAACGGAAAGAAAACGAAAAAAATGTATACAAATTAAAACAATAAACGATAAACAATAAACAATAAACAAACAAGAACAAGAGAATTGAAAAAAAGAATTGAAAAAAAGAATTGAAAAAAAGAATTGAAAAAGAGTAAAGAAAAGAAAAGAAAAAAAAAAAGAAAAGAGAAGAAAAGAAAAAAGCTATATAAAATTACAATAAATATCATATCCACCAGGACGTAAAAGAAATAACAGTGAAACCAGTTAGCAATATAATTCCGCCAATAAAGGTTGCCTTTTCAGTATCCAAAGCGAATTTTGCACAAAACCCAGAGAAGACTATAATTAAAATCATTGGCCAGTCAAAGACTAGAGACATTGAGTCCTCCTTCATTGACCAACCTAGTAAATCCAAAATTGGTAATACAAAACAGAGAATTTGAATAGCACTACCCATGGATACCCCAATAGAGAGGTCAATATTGCCTTTACAAGCGGCTATGAAAGCAGTAGTGTGTTCTGGGACATTACCAGCTATTGGGACAAGAATTAAACCAACGAAAGTTTTTGAAATGGAAGAGTTATCAGTTAGATTTTCGATGGAATCAATGAAAAAATCAGCCACGGGGGCCAAGAAAATGGAAGAGAAGCATAAAGCGATTAGACAATCAAGAAGCCTAGGGTTATCGAAATCATATTTTTCAATTTTTTGAGATGTTGGTGAAAATAATGAAGAATTGTTTTCAAAATGTTTTTTGGTTTTAATTTTGTTACCAGTGTTATTGTTATTGTTATTGTTATTGTTATTGTTATTGTTATTGTTATTGTTATTGTTATTATTGTTATTTTTGTTTTTAATCTTATCAGCGTCAATCTCTAATTCATTACTACTGGAAGATGTTGCGCCATAGTATGGATCAGGGAGAGATAATAAGTTTGTAGTGTCATTTGGATAATCACTTTTTATAACAGTTTCCACGTCGTTTTGAAAGTGATCAGTGCCATGATCGCCATCGTCATTTTCAGGGATATCAGCAGATTTTAGTTTGAGCCGGTTATTTTGGTTTAGTTTTTTTTCATTTAAAACAAGATAGACATTGTAAAAAAGATAGAACAAATAAAGGATTATCATAAATATTGAAACCCAGCCTGAAATTAACTGTTTTTGAGGCATGTAGGTTGGGGGATCATCATCAACAACAATTGTATTGCCGTTGGTGTCAATACTTTCAGCATTATTATTGAGGTTTTTTGTATTTATAATGTAATCATAAATGACTCTGGGAAAGACCAACAAAAAGCAAGATAGTAGTAGAATATTTGAATGAAAAACATTGTCAAAATAATTAGTTTTCAAGCCCTTTATACCAGATACCAAGAAACAACTGCCTAGCACAAACAAGGAATTTGATATGGTGGAGCCTACTAAGGAGGTTATAACTAGCACAGCGTCTGATCTTCTCAAGGAAATAAAAGAGATTATCAATTCGACCAAGTTGCCAAAAGAAGCATTTAGAATTCCACCCAACACTGGGCCCACATGGGTTTCTAGTTTTTCAGTAGACCAACTTAAAACAGCAGATAAAAAGACAATTTGAAAAGAATTTAGAAAGCAAATCAAATATATGTTCCAGTTTAAAACCCCAGCTATTATGGATATAAGCAAAGTAGTGAGGAAGATCAACCCAATTATGCTTTGCACTCTTGACAAGGAACGTATTAGATATAACATTAGAGGATTATGCAGCAAGGTCTCTTCTTGGGATGTCTCTCCAAATATTCTGAGGCAAAAGAGGTATTTATAAGAAAACACCAAGAAACCACTGCTGGAACACTTCCTCAAAGCAGAAAATGAGGCAGAAACAGCAGCAAGGAGTTTTGGTGATGAAATAAAAGGAAGAAAGAACCACCGCCGATCTCGGTAGGTGAATGCGGGTAAATGCGGTGATGCATTGCGGCCACAAACTCGCGTAGCAGTCTGCAGTTCGAGTCCTGCATGGGCATTTTTCGGGTGAGCATTTCTCTCTTTTGGGGCCTTCTGTGGGAGTTTCGTCTCGCTTTGGGTGGTGCCGCTGCTGGCGTCGTCGCCACAGTCATTTGTGTTCTAGCCACTGCTCTGCTTGTGCTGGAGTTACTGGATGTGCTAGAACTGCTGCAGTTGCTGGAGCTGCTGCAGTTGCTTTGCTGTGGCGAGGCGTCTCACAGCCCAGTTCGTGGCCTGTTTGCTCTTCCTCGTCTACTGCCATCATTCGCAATTCCACCTAGTTCTGTCCATCTTTTCAACCAACTCTGCAACTGTCGTACAGTTAGCTGATATGTCAGTATTTCGTCTCTGCAATCTCACAAAGGCCTGCTATATCCATTAAAGAGATCGATTTCCACATACTACATGCTATTAGATACAAGATTTTGCTTATAAAGTTCTTCTAGTTTTCACTGCATCAGCCAACTCTTCTAACATATCAACAGTGGTTTCCCAGCTTACACAAGCATCTGTGATCGAAACACCATACTTCAACTTGGATTTCCCTTCTGGGGGAACCTTTTGATTGCCCTCGAAGATATTACTTTCGATCATCACACCGATTATTTTAGTCTCGCCTTTAGCAATTTGCTCACAAACTGACTTGTTAACCTTTGGTTGGTTTCTGTAATCTTTACTAGAATTTCCATGCGAACAGTCGATCATCAATGGTATATCTTTGCTCTTACTTTTGATTTTGGAAATTGATTCTTCGTCATAATTGGTTCCGTTTTTGCCCCCTCTTAATATAATAAAGCAATGCTTATTTCCTTTTGTAAATGTGATTGATGCTAATCCGCTCTTATTAATACCCATAAAATGATGTCCGTAAGAAGCAGCTTGAACCGCATCCAATGCTACATCAATGGAGCCATCGGTACCATTCTTAAAGCCAATTGGAAACGATAGCCCAGATGCCAACTCACGATGCAATTGAGACTCGGTAGTTCTGGCTCCAATGGCTCCAAACGATAACGCATCAGCCAAATATTGTGGGGAAATTGTATCCAACATTTCAGACGCAATAGGGATCCCCAAATCAGTTATTTTCGAAAACAAATCTCTAGACACTTTCAATCCCTTATTGATATTGAAACTTTCATCAACATCCGGATCATTGATCAATCCCTTCCATCCAACTGTGGTTCTTGGTTTCTCCAAATAACATCTCATGACTATAACTAATTCATTCTCATGCTTTTTAGCTTCTTCTTTTAATCGATGAGCATAGTCCATTGCTGCAACTGAATCGTGAATCGAACATGGTCCAACAACAACTAGTAATTTGTCCGATATATCTATTAATATATCAATCGAATCCTTTCTGCCTTTGACAATCGTTGAGATCGATTTCTTGGATAACGGAACTTCTCTTTGTAACAAAGCTGGAGATACCAATGGATCGTACCCAAAAATTCTTAAATCATCGTATTCTTCAGGACTTGGTGTTTTGGATCTAGAACCATCTGCTCTAAACATCTATTAACCATTGATTTGTTAGTACTAATTCCTCATGGATTGGGAAACTGAAAAGTTGAAAATTCGATTTCTCAACTTTTCCAATCTTGGATTTTCACTTTTCAATGACATCAAAATCAAACTGCTAAATTGCTGCAATAAATTAATCACATACAGGCACAAAAGACATTTTCAAATAATATATGTAAGTTTAGATTAAATATTACAATGTCCAGCTTCAAGTGTACAATGTAAATTTGCAAAGGGAAATTTTCTCTGCTTGTTCTTCTATTCTTAAATACTTTTTGAGAATATTCTCAGGAATTAGTCATAAATTAAAACATCTCGAAATTTCAAAAAAACGTTTATGGGAAAAAAATTCCAGCAATAATTTTTCAGTACGCTGAGTTTCGGGTTCATTCCGAAGGCTGTCAACCGGAACTGCATCTGCGGCCCAACAACAGCAGAACACATCCGCACCACTGGTTTTTCCTTCTTTATGACTGTAACACCACCAATCAAAAATCGGAGCGAAACAGAAATATATAAAATATGTAAAATTTATAAAATTTATAAAATATGTAAGCTGAAAGACATGAAACAAAAAAAGGTCTTAGAACACATCAATCATTTGCACCTCCTTTTCAGGTTCCTTGAGCCCTGCCTCCATTCGGGGCTGACTGGCTAATAGCTCTCGTCTTATTTCTGGTCCAATGTCCTTGTGGAATCGTTGACGAACTGTCTCTAAAAGAAAGTCTCGCTGGTCTTCTGTGATATCATTCTTGTATCTTTGAGCAAATGCCAAAAATGCCTTATGCCACACTACAGGCAATGGGGGATGTTTCCTCTTCAATGCCTTCAAATCTGGTTCAAGCTCATCATCTCTCATATTCAAGTCTTCATCATATTTATTTGTTTGTTGGATTAATCTAAAGTTCATAAAATAAAACACCAACTCATCAATTGTTTGGTATGGCAATGCGTATTTTTTTTCCAATAAAACTCTTATAAACACTGTGGTGGTTGGCGAAAAATCCAATTTCAATAAATGTGTCAATGCAGTAGCAGAATGTATTGGAGGTACTGAGACCTTTGATAATATTGATCCAACTATAATCGCCTCTCTTTTGGTACATCCTGTCTCAACTAGTGGATATAAAAATCCTTTGAAAAACCCAGCTGGTTTATACAATGATTTCTTTAAGGAACGATAAAGATGGTAGTTCAATTTATTCTGTTCACTATCTTCGATGTCCTTTCGGACTCTATCGAGTAAAACCATTTCAATGAATTTTTGGGCACCTTTTGCATCCAAATTTGAAACAAATAATTTTGTTGCTTCATAACATACATTGGGAGTCCAACTTTCTGGCTGAGTGATGTACAACAAATCCTCCCAATTTACTTCTATGGGCAATCTTTTAAATATTTTAGGCAATTTCCCATGTTTCCATGTAGATAATAACTGTCCTAATTTAGAATAGGCTGCAATAACTATTGGTGGAACTTCCACAGCATTAATGGGGCCCTTCCCACTAGCGAGAATTTCATCTCTTTCCTTCTTTTTAGCAATTTCTGCTAAAATTTTATCTGCTAAATTATATGATCCATTGAGTCCATCGAATGTTGGACCATTCCCATTAAGATACCTATCATATAATGCAATGTCATCGCCATCTACTTCTTCGATTTCTTCTTGTTCAACATCGCTGTATTCCAATTCTTCTTCTCCAAAATCATAAAAATCCCCATTATTATACTCTTCTTCATTGGCTTCATCTGATGCATAATCCAAATCATTCCTTATTGAGTTGGATTTCCTATTCTTCCTTTCTTCAATTTCTATTTCTTCTTGCTGCTCCTTTGCTAATTGTAAAATTTTTCCAGAGGTCACTGAATCAATGTATTCCTCGCTGTTATCATTATCATTATCATTCTTTTTCTGTTTGGCTATTTTTTTGTTTCTCTTTCTATACAAGCCATCTTCGGTCAAATCTTTATATAAAGGATCATGCAGTAATTTGTTTTTGTTTTTGTTATTTGATACTGATATTTTGCCCATTTTCGTCTAATGCTGGGTGATATAAAATTATTGAGTTTTTAATGTATGAAAAATTTCACATCAACAAAAAAGAGAAAAAAAATAAAAAAAAAAATAAAAAAATAAAAAATTTAAACTCAAAATCTTAGACCTCTGTTTCCATGACACACCTCTATAACGGGGTCCAATTGACTACAAACCCCCTGCCTAGGCTTTTTCTTGTGACTTTTTTTCATCCTTTCATTTGAGGAAAATTTAATTACAATAAACATTGAATTTTCATTGCAAAAAAAAACAAAAAAGGAAAACAAAGATAAATCATTCAAGCGAAAAATAATTAATTGAAGTTTAAAAGCGTTTTCAATAAAAAAACAATATTAAAACAAATCAAAACAAATCAAAATAAGTTAATCAACTTTTTTTTTTATCTTCTAAATATAATATAAATGGCAATTAAAAGATCGAGGTCGTCAACTGTTGACACTCCCTCAAAGAATGATGGAAATTCAATAGTTAGAAAGTCTAAAAGACAAAAAAATTCCAGCGAGAGTGAATCATCTACTGTAGTCGCTGAAAATGAGAAAAGCCCTGTTGATGAGACTATTCACAAAACACCAATGAAAAGAGGAAGAAAACCCAAATCTACTACAACAACACCATCAACAAAGGCCAAAATCTTATTAAGTGATTCCAGAAAATCTAAAAGAAATGGTTCTAATTTATCAAAAGGATCAGATGTGACTGGAGAAACCAGTGTTAGTACAATTGGCACAAATGGATCAGAGAAATCAAGTGAAGTTGATAGAAATGGAATTAAAATTAAAAACAAATTAAAAACAAAGGAGAAAAAGGAAAAGAAAGACAAAAAAGAAAAAGCTGAAAAAGCTGAAAAAGTTGAAAAAGGAGACAAAAAAGAGAAAAGGGAGAAAAAAGAGAGAACAGAATTAAAAGAAAAAAAGGAGAAAAAAGAGAAAAAGGAGAAAAAAGATGAAAAAGAGAAAAAAACTTTGAAAAAGCCTGGAAGAAAGCCTAAAAGTGAGAAAGAGGATAAAAAAGCTGAAAAGCCAATTACTCCTAGAAAGTATAAGAAAAGGGATATTGAAACTGATGGAAAAACTACGGAAGAAATTGTTGAAGGCAATAAGATTAATGGTAAAACTAAAAAAGATGATGAGCCAGTTACACCTAAACCCAAAAGACAAAAAGTTGTTAAAGAATCACCCAGGTATAAACCCCCAATAAGAAGATCAACAAAGAAGACATTGAACGAAATCCCAGCTGGAAAGACTAAAGAATTGGATGTATTTGTTTGGGGAACTGGATCGATGAGTGAACTTGGGTTAGGACCAAAAGTTAAAGAGGTTAAGAGACCTAGATTGAATCCATTTTTATTAACAGATAAAGTTGGAGTTGTTGATTTTGTAGCTGGTGGGATGCATTCATTAGCGTTGGATAAGAATAATCAATTATGGTCATGGGGTACTAATGATAGTGGAGTTCTTGGTAGAGATACATCAGGAAAGGAAAAGTTGCGTGATATTGAAGAAGGAAGTGATTCTGAAGATGAGATTGGAGAATTAAATGAATCTGAATCCACTCCTGGGTTAGTTCAAGAGTTGCCATATGACCCTAAAGTATTTCCAGATATCAAGATTGTTCAATTAGCAGCCACTGATAATTTATCGGCTATTTTGTATAGTACAGGAGAAGTATTTGCTTGGGGTACATTTAGATGTAATGAAGGAGTATTAGGGTTTTCTGAAGATATTAAAATTCAAACCAGACCTACTAAGATTAGTGAACTAAAAGATATTGTCAAGCTATCATCTGGGAAAGATCATATAATAGCATTGAGTACTAGTGGACATGTATTTGGATGGGGTAATGGACAACAATATCAACTAGCTAGAAAAGTGTTGGAAAGAACTAGATTAAAGACATTAAGACCGGCCTCATTGGGGATTAAGAATATTGTTAATATTGGATCTGGAGAGAGTCATTCGTTTGCCATTGACAAAAAGGGCGATGTTTATTCGTGGGGATTAAATCAATTTGGGCAATGTGGTACTGAAGAGGAACTTGAAGATAATTCTGTTGTTATGATACCAACTAAAGTTGACGAATTAAGCGGGAAGGATATTATTGAGATAGTTGGCGGTGAGCATCATTCGCTAGCGTTGTCTAAAGATGGAAGTGTTTATGTGTTTGGAAGATATGATCTGAAGGAGATTGGAATCAAGAAAGATAAATTGCCCGAGTATAGTTATAAGAGCAAGGGCGGGATTGTTAGAGCAGTTCCATTACCAACCAAGTTGGAAGATGTGCCAAAATTCCGTAAGGTTACTGCTGGATCTCATCATTCATTTGGAATCAGTGAAGATGGAGTATTATTTTCATGGGGATTTTGCGATACGTATGCAGTTGGTTTAGGACCATTAGAAGAGGATGTCGAGGTTCCTACGAGAATTGCTAATACTGCTACAAAGGACCATGATATTCAATTGATCAGCGCAGGAGGGCAGTTTTCTATAAGCGGTGGATTAAAATTGAGTGATGAAGAAGCCGAAAAGAGAGAGGATAAATATGAAGATTAAGACAAGAACATGAAGTAAAACTAAAAAAACAAAAAATGAAAAAAAATAAAAAATAGAAAATAAAAAAAAAAAGGAGAAAATGAAAAATGCATGAATTAATTTTTTAATTATTTTTTTAATTATTTTTTTAATTATTTATTTATTTGTTTGTTTATTGAACTATTTATTTATTGAATTTTTTATTTTTTTTAATTGTTTTTTTTAATTGTTTTTTTTAATTGTTTTTTTTTTTGTTTTTTTTTAATTATATACAATATTTTTTTTTAATAATTTTTATATAAGAAATTTTGTGTATTGAAATTTATATTATTAGTTATTTTTTATAAACGATATTACGTCTCAAGTTGGGGTCTAGAATCAGACAAAGTGAAAAAGAACAATAGAAAGGGTGTTTTTTGGGGAAGGCGTCTCCGGAAGTGTCAAAACGGGTAATTTCGAGTTGATAGGAGAGATTGGAAAGATTAGAGAGATTTAAATGATTGGAAAGATCAAAATGAAATGATTGGAGAGTGGGTTTTGTTTTGGTTTAAATGAAATTTGAAATATAGAGATTTCAGTGAAATGAGTTGATAATGAGGAATCGGATAAATGAGATCCGGAGAAAGAGAAGGAAATGAAGTGAAGTGAAGTGAAGAGGTGAAGGATGTCAAAGTAGTAAGGTATTTTATAGCAGTCTAATATTTTATAGATAAAGAAGTGATATGAAATAGTATAAAATATATAGTATAAAGTAGTAAGAATATTATGATATGATTTTAGATAATACATGATTTAAATAAGGATTTAAAAGTAAGGAAGTAGATATGTGTGAGTATGAGTGTTGAGTGTTGAGTAGTTAGATTAGATTAGATTAGGCTAACATTTAGTAGAGCTAAAAGTTGCTTGTGAAATAAGGAAAATGACTTAAAATCTTTTCATTTCATTTCATTCCATTTCCACTTCCATTTCCATTTCCATTTCCATTTCATTTTAGTTTAATTTAATTTATTTTAATTTATTTTAATTTATTTTAATTTATTTTAATTTATTTTAATTTATTTTATTGATTGAATGATCATTTATTTTGAATTTTAAGCTAGAGTGAGAATGGAAAATGATTAGAATGAGATATAATTCAATAAAATGGATTAGCAAAAATAAAAAAACACAAAAAAAAGAAGTCAAACTATTGATTAGTGTTTAATGTTTAATGTTTAATGTTTTGATAAAAGATTGAAAAGCACAAACAAAAGGAAAATCAAAAGGAAAAAGCAAAAGCAAAACAAAACAAAATGAAATAATAAAATAAAATAATAAAATAATAATGAAATACTTAGAAAAATTAAAATTAAAATTAAAATTAAAATTGAAATTGAAATACGGGCCTGAACCGAAAAGTTGAAATGTTCGGAAAGATGAAAAAAACAAAAAAACAAATTGATCTTGGGGGATTTAAAATTGGGCTGGTGGTGAGAGTGATTAAGGATAAAGGCCCAAACCAGTACCAATTATTAAATCCAGCAAGTAGAATGGTGACAAAAGATTGGCCAAGTTGATAATTTCATTGCCATTTTGATAATGATCATGATGTTGGTGATTGTAATTACTGTAATTAATGAGAAAAACAGCAAGTTGAAAAACAATGTTCATTTGCAAGAGACCTTGAAGAAAGATTACCTTAAAATTGAATAAATGACTTTTTGAATTTTAAGTTTTTTAGCTTATTACAATTTAAAATTTGTTTAGGAATTGGCGAATGTGAGGAAGAAGAGTACAAGAATATGTCATTACGATAACAGGTCGAATTACATTTTAGTAGCTTTTGTTAGGAATTGTTAGGTTTTAGTTAGCTTTCATTCTGAGGCAGAGAGATGAAACGAGATTTATAGTGAATTGATGAATTATGAATAAAAATTGCAAATTGCGAATTGCAACTAGCAAATTAGCAATGACAATAGGCGATTAGGTGAGAGACGAAAAGACAACAACCAGAGCAGAGGGTCTGAGGTTGCTATCGCGAAGCTGCCCCCTCAAAGCTGCTCCGGCGAAAGGAGCACGCGAGCCGGGGATCCGACCTAGACACGGGGGTGCGCACGTTTCCGCGCTGTGGACACACCAGCGCCCCCGGCAAGAGGCCCACAAGCAGACCGGGAAGGCCAGTGGCGTGCCCACAGCGCGGAAACGTGCGGGATGACGTTGCGGAAACGAGCCGGCGGGCTGGGTGCTGTATGTGCAGGCATCTGGGCGCACGCTTGCAGAGGGAGGGTGCAGGTCCAGGGGAACCAGCCTGGCGGAAGAGGAGGACAAGGCTGGCGTGGGACGAGAACGGACGGAAACGAGCTGAAAGCGGAGGACAGAGAAGGACGCGAAGACGAGCGCGATTCGGCCGCAGAGCAACGGTTATCAGGCCGATAGCCGCTTCAGAGGTGCTCGCATTTGATTTGTAATTGCTGTTTTACTTATTATTTCATTCTCATCAGATCGCCAGATTTCGCAGTAGCTCCACCCAATAGCCATATATATCCTCTGTTATCCAGTCTCTACTCGTTGGCTCTTAAATACCCATCTTTTGTCCTCTTTCTTTCTTCTTGATTTGCTCCTGCTCGTTTCTCATCCATCCAAGAGCAGAAATTACCTGCTAACCATCTTTGTTTTTGACTTTGTGCCTTTTATCTCCCTTCTACAAAGTCACTTTATCACCATTTCTTGATCCAAACCTATTCGACTAATTCTAATTTCACAATCTCGCAACCTTACTCTTTCATATCCCATAATCCCATAATCCCATAATCTCATATTCCCACCATCCCATAGTTCCACTGACGAGTACAAATATAAATACAGTTCAGTTTCATTATTTTTCACTATTTTTCATCAGTATATTTCACTATTTACTTTACTCTATTTCACTTCTTTTCACTTGAACTGACTATTTAATTTATTTATTTATTTATAATTTATTATTTACTCATTACTCATTACTCATTTACCCATTTAACCAATTATTTGTTTTCGCCATTAACATCCAGATTTTTCATAATATATTTACTCATTCCATCACTGCACACACCCTGATACCAATACAATACTACATCCTTTCTAAGTATTAACCAACACTTAATATTTAGCGTTTTTATCCCCCAATAATTATGAATTATCCTCCATCTCCTATTATTACTAGATCCATTTCAAAAATGTCTTCTAATAATAATTCGTCCAACAACTCCTCAAATAATTCGCCAAACAATCTCAACTACTTCAACAACAACTCCCACAACTCTCACAACTCAAACAATAACTCACCCAACTCTCACAATAAACCCAATATCATCAACTCTAACAACACCCCAATCAACCACCAAATCTCTGGAAACATCCCCAGATCAATCATCCCTACTCGAAACTCGTCAAACTCTTCCGTTCAGATTCAAAACCACCTCAACTACACTACAAATTCCCCTATTCAAAACTCTCTATCAATCTCCCCTGTTTTCGCCTCTCTATCAAACATGAACAATGAAAACATTATCTCCCACATAGATTCCACAAATAACTCCTCCCACTCTTCAAACACAAACGCCTCTACTAATGGCCAGCTCTCAACCTCCTCTCCTGCTGGCATTGCTGCTGCTTCTGCCGTAACCCCCGACAAGCTTGCCAGACTTCTCTTATCCCAAGGCCCACTAGCTATTCGTCACCTAACCTCCCATCTAGCTTCTGCTATCCCAGGTTTCTCTCAGCTCTCTTTGTCAAAGCAAAGAAGACTCATCATCGCTGCTTTAGATGCTGGTGACCCTAAAACAAGCTGCATCTTTGAAAAAGTTGGCTGGGGTCAATGGGCTGCTAAAAAGGTTCCTCAAGATTATTTTAAAAATAGATTACCAAACCAATTTGCTCAAACCTCTAATAACATTCTAAATGGAACTCCAAATCTAAACACTATTAATAATATCCCCAATATCAATACTAACGCTGCTAACAACACTACTAACACTAATAATACCACCAACAATATCACCAACAATATCACCAATAATATCAATAACACTAATAATACTACTTCAAACCCCTTATCAATCAATAATCTAACTAACCCAATCATCCCTCTTATCAATAATAACAACACTCTTCATGACTGGGAAAAATTAAGACGCGAGTCAATCACATACGACTCTATAGACCTACACTCTCAACAATTACCTTATTCTCCAACTCTAGATTCAATCAGACAACAAATTGTTGGCAATGACAACTCGGCGTCAATCTTACTAAAAAGTAACGAAGACGCTGTCTTTTCTTCTGACGAAGAAAACTGTGGTGATGATGACGATATCAACTCATCTCCTTCCTTCTCTCCTCGTCTTTTACCAAACAATCTACCAAAAACAATCTACCAAAAACCTCAATCAATTTCAATGTCTATTCCTATCCGTCGTCGCTCCTCAATGAATTCAAAAGTTTATGGCAAACCAAGATTCAAAAGTAGATTAAACTCTTTTAATAATCCAAATACTTCCACCAACACAAACAACTCTACTTCCAATAATCAATCTAACAATAACCCTTCTAATTTACACAACTTACCTTCAAACATCAACTCAAATACCTCCTTTGAAATCCTCCCCAACATAGACTCACTAACTAATCATAGAGGCTCTTTTCCAAGTGTCTTTGGAAGACAAAGCTCAATTAGAAGTTCCTTAGTCACTCCAAACATCATCTCTCCAGAGAATCATTTTACTAATGACAACATTCCCCAGAATAATGACAAAGATGAATTACATCACTCAGACACTGATGAAGAAGACTGGCGCTCTATTGGCGCTGCTTCTTTACGTCGTGGTAGTTCAAGCCCTGGTCAGCCTTCTTCATCTTCTGTTAGATCCTCTGTTTCTCCAATTAAACGCGAAAGCTTTAGTGCTCGTGAAGAGGATGCTGCTTATGCTTTAGTCAATTTAGGTGGTTTCTCTAAAAGCTAATTTTCCTCCTTTTTTTATTTTTTTTTTATTTTTTACATATTTATGTATTTGGTATGGTATAACGGTTTTTTTTTTCATTCATTTTGTTTTTGGGCTTGATTTTTTTTTATTTTTTTTTTATTTTGGGTTTTTTTTTTATCAATCATCACGATTTCTTATTCCTATGTCTATCTTTATTGTTGTTTAAATTATTGTTTAAATTATTGTTTAAATTTGGGTTTTACTTCTTGTTCAAGTTTGGAATTTTGATGAATTTTGAAACAAAACTGTTAAGTTTCTTGTTCTATTTCATTTTTTTGTTTCCATTCTATTCTACTTAATTTGGTTTATTGTTTTGTTTTGTTTTGTTTTATTTTGGGAATTTTGTTTAATTCTTTCATTTTTATTCGTCTGTTTAGAATTATTTGTTAATACTGGTTTGATTTGGGTTTACATTTTTCTATTTTCTTTTATTTTATTACTTTATCTTATTTATATCTATCAATCTTTATTCAAATCCTTATTCAAATCCTTATTTAAATTTTTATTTATTTCTAATATCTGTTTTTTATCTTATATACCTCTTTTATTCATTTATATATTTCTATTAAAGTTTTAGTTTCTACTATTATTTTCTTTATTACATTTCATACACCTTATGCTTTTTATGATATTTAATTCTCTTTTTTTTTTTGTTTCTGTTATTGGTTTACTTTTTTTTTTTTGACCATTAATTGTTCAAAGTTCATAAAGAGTCATTAACTGGTTTTCGTTTTTTCATATCTTGGGGTTCAGTTTATTATTGTTTTTACTACGCTTCACTTCATTTCACCTAATGTCTTAATTTTTATTTTTGCTTTGTTTTTTATTTTTTTTATTTTTTATTTTTACTTTTACTTTTACTTTTACTTTTGAAACTTGATATGCTTGAAATTTGATATTTTTCAATGCACAGTGATATAAACTTTATGTCAGTTTCTGGAACTCAACTGTTCAAGGTTTACTTTAATTTTCAATTTTTGTTTCAACCAACCAGACTCATATTATCAACGATATAAATACATCCTTTGTTTCTCTTACAACATATAACAAAAAATAAACATCTCATCACCAAATACTCTTTTTATTGCATCTCAAAAATCCAACTTTTTGTGCTCCCTGAGCTTCTTCTGCTGCTTCTGCTGCTCTTGCCTCTTTGGGCGACGGTGGCAAATTTTAGAAAAGGTGAAATTTTCAACGGTGCATGGCGAAAATTTCAAATATTTACTCAATTAGGCAATGATCTTTTTTCGAAGCGAGAGTTTCCCCGATCGGGTTCGACTTTCCTTTGTGATAATCGAAGACTATTATCGTTTCTATCAAAGATATATAATAGACACTATAATCGATGGCACTGCAGGCAATATAATAACTCCCATAATTGACTATTGAATTGTTTTTTCTGTATTTTATACTCTTATTCCCATCTGGATCATCAAAATTCAATTTCAATCACAACTCTAAGCAACCATAATGAGCGCCCTTAAAGTCGAAGCTGAAATCTACAATTTTGGAGGTAGATTGTTAAAACTATCTCACGAATCGTTAGTCAATAATTGCTCTATGGGTGTAAACTTGTACTTACCAAAACAATACTACGAAGGCAAAACTAAGATTCCTGTTTTATTCTATTTGGCAGGTTTGACATGTACTCCAGCTAACGGTTCAGAAAAAGCATTTTTCCAGCCTTACGCAGATAAATATGGTTTTGCTGTTGTATTCCCTGACACATCCCCCAGAGGTGTTAAAATTGAAGGGGACGATGAAACTTGGTCGTTTGGTACTGGTGCAGGATTTTACGTCGATGCAGTTCAAGAAAAATGGAAAAAAAACTACAACATGTATTCCTACATCCTCAAGGAATTGCCAACATTACTAAAAACTAAATATACTCAGTTGGATTTTGACAATAAGTCCATCACTGGGCACTCAATGGGTGGATATGGTGCTATAATGTTCTTTTTGAGGAATCCAAATGAATTCAAAAGTTGTTCAGCTTTTGCACCAATTTTAAATCCCTCAAAGACCAATTGGGGTATCAAGTGCTTTGGAGGCTACTTGGGTGAGTCTGAAAGTGATAAAAAACTATGGGAAAAATACGATCCAGCAGAAATCATTTCTTCAAACTCCTACAAGGGCCCAGTAGTCCCTATTTTGATCCACCAGGGTGTGAACGATCCATTTTACAAAGTCAAGGGCGACTATGACTACTTGACTCCCAACGAGTTCCTCGAGAAAATCAAAGGCTCCAACTACGAAAAGGATGTTACCTTGAAGTTTGTCGACGGTTTCGACCACTCCTACTTCTTCATCTCCAGTTTCTCTGGTGAACATGCTGCCCACCACGCCAAATATCTCGGTTTGCTCGATTAACTAGCTAGCCAGCAGAGCACCCCCAAATTGTAGTCCATAGTAGTCCAGCATCAGCTCAACCTCAGCTCTGCGCCGGTTTTAAAGTAGCGTAATTCCAACACTCCCACGATAAATACACATTTCTTCTCATTTCTTCTCATTTCTTCTCATTTCTTCTCATTGGAAACCACTGCCGGCTCGGCCAATCACAGCGCGCCAAAAATCGCCGCGAAAAAGTGCATTTACCCGTTTTTTGCAAGATCTCCAAATTTCTCAACACAGTTTAAAATTCAAACCTCCATCCAATTGAAGGTTTTGATTATTTTCTGACTGTTCGTAATCTGTTGAATCCATTATTGTCTGATTATATCTTCCTGTTTTCTTTCCTTTTTCAAAAGCTTGTAAATAAGATCTCTTTCTTTTTGATTATCCTTCACTTGTCCCAATTATTCATCCCAGCGACAGCTACAATATCACGATAATAATATTCTTTAATAATGGCTCCACCTGCATACTCTGATATCTCTAAAAACTCTAATGGTTTATTGAACAAAGATTTCTACCATTTATCAAAGGCTTCTCTTGACGTTAAAACTGTCGCCCCCAATGGTGTTGCTTTCAGTCTTAAAGGTAAAACTGGCAAAGACGATTCCATCTCTTCAAATTTGGAAACCAAATATACCGACAAGGCTTCTGGTTTGACTTTAACTCAAGGATGGAACACTTCCAACTCTTTAGATACCAAGATTGAAGTTAAAGATGCTGGCGCTCCAGGCATAAAGGCTGAATTTGTCTCCAGTGTTGTCCCATCCGGTCCAAAAGGTGCCAGATTAAACTTATTCTTTGCTCAGCAATCTGTTAGTGCCAGAGCTTTTTTCAATTTATTGAAAGGTCCAACTTTTGTTGGTGACATTTCCATTGGCCACGATGGGTTTTTAGCTGGTTCAGAAGTCGCTTACGATATTGGTGCTGCTAAAGTTACCAAATACAGTGCTGCCGTTGGTTTCTCAACCCCAGTTTACTCATTCTCTGTTACCGGTTTAAACAACTTGTCTCTTTACCAAGCTGCTTACTACCACAAAGTTTCTCCATTTGTTGAAGCCGGCGCCAGAGCTACTTACGATATCAAAAATGGTGCCAACGCTGGAAAGCCAGTTGCAATTGAATTTGCCACTAAATACTCTTTAGACAGAACTGCTTTTGTTAAAGCCAAAATTGCTGATTCCGGTTTAGCTGCTTTATCTTACTCTCAACAATTAAGACCTGGTGTCACCTTAGGTATTGGTGCTTCCTTTGATGCTTTAAGACTTGCTGAACCTGTTCACAAATTAGGTTTCTCTTTATCTTTCTCTGCTTAAGTTAATTAGAATTTTAATTTCTTAATAAATACTGTTGATTTTCTTTGATTGTCATTTCTTTAAATGCTTTACTCAAAAATATCATTATATTCTATTTAATATTCATCTAAATGCTTTAATTTAATACTGTATTATTGTTTTATTTGACTTTTCATTTTTATTATATTATATTATCAAAAGAATAAAATTAAAATCGCCAAAAATGAAATAAATGAAATAAATTCAATAAATTACATGAGAATTCAAAAGAATAAAAAAAAATTAAAATCACAAGATTAACTGTATAAAAGTAGTAAAAAAATTAAAATCAAGAAAAAAATAATTTGAATAATTCAAAATGTAAATAATAAAATAAAACAAGTAAAATAAACAAAATAAAAAAGGAGCATAAAATCCATTTTAACTAAAATTTAAAAGTAATTGATAAAGGGCAAAAAAAGGTATCTAATATACATAAAGAAAAATAAAATTTTATTCTTACTACATGAAACCGACAATAAAACAATAAACGAATAACTCTTGAATTTATTTAATCTTTATGCTTTTCATATTTCCGAGTTTTTCTCCTGAAACTCCATTGGGGATATTATTTTTAGTCAATGGATTGTTATCAATATTTTCGGTTTTGATATTAATGTTGTTTTCAATTTTAACATTGACACTATTAGTGCCATTAGCCAGTATAGTATCATCGGGTTCTCTTAAGAAAAACGCTGTTGAAACTGATTTCTTCTTTGGTCCAGGAATCTTTCCACTGGGTGGAAGTTTAGGTCTGTTATTTCTTTGTTTTTGAGGTAAATCTTCATCTTCCAAAACCGTCATTTTGCTTTCATCATTTGTGATCAATTTATCTTTATTCTTGGGATCCTTATCAAATCCAGCATTATTGAGACTATTCTTATAATTTCGAAGATGTATTATACGCGATTTTTCAAAACATTTTTCAAAGAAGGGTTGAATTAGCTTGATTTGTTTGCCAATATCGGCTTTTGTTAATTTAGGATAAACTTTGGTGTCAAATTCATGTAGCTCCACAAAATTACTGGAACTAGTTCCTTGTTGATTAAGATAAGAATTATTCAATCTAGAATGTAGTAAATGTAAAGGAATTGAAGACGTTAACAATCCAAATTCTCTATCTAATCCTAGCTCTCTAAACCCAAAAAAGTCTTCACCGAGCTCATTAGAAAAATCACCAGTTAAAAATTGATCACTATTGTCATTGAATTGAGTTTCATTCATCAATCTGTCACCTAGTCCTGATAATGATGGCCTTAATAAATCTTTCAAAAAATTTGAAAGCTTTTGCTTCAAATCCACAAGCTTTCCATTTTGTTTTAGGATTTTTTCCTCAATGTAAACATAGAGATCATCAGGTTTATCAATTCCGTTCTCGACTAAAGTCGTCAAGATAACTTCACGCTTGGATTTCTTTTTATTTCTTGAATTTGTCTCAAAATGCGATTTGAAAGTTTTGACTAAATTATTAAGAAAATTGGTAGCAACTTCAGTTAAAGTTTCCACTGCTGCTGGTTCGGTTGATTCAAATCCATTAGCCATTGCAATCTTAGATATATTTCTTTTCATAATCGCGTACATTAATTTCGGATCAAAATGTTTTTCATATGTAGAAGAGTATCTAACCATTGGATCAATATCAATTTCTTTCAATTTTTGAAATTCAGGAGGTTTCATTTGAGAGTGATGTAAGAACTGATTCTGTTGCATTTGTCGAATTAAAGATATTTTAAAGCATGTTTTTCTTATGAGTTGCATTTCATTGATGTTAGCTAGTACTGTTTTGTTTAGTCCATTTTCTGGCGATCCGAAATCAGAAAGTTTGGGAGCAATCTTTTCTGAATTGGCTTGTTTTTGTTGGCAAATAATCGTATCCGCAATGATGTTTTCTTCTTTATTCAAATCTTCTGGTGTTAAGCCATTATATGAGATTGGAGGCAACCCAACCGAATTATCATATTCAATTAAATACAAATCGTTATGATCATCTAGCAATTCAGGAGCAGTACTGCTTAAAATTTCGTTGGTGACATTTTCGTCTCGAGATAAATTGTCTGATCTTATATCTTTCAAATAATTTTCAAAGTTTATCATTTTATTTGATTTTCTTAAAAGAGCTTCTGACTCAACATTCAATTTGTTATTCTTAAACAACTCCGATCGTTTGAAACAGTAATCCCCTCGTATTTTGGAAGTGATATTTCTCCAATCTTGCAGCTCAATGTCATCGTCATCATCGTCATCGTCATCATCGTCATCATTGGGATCAATGTTATTATTATCTATAATATTTGTATCATCGTCGTCGTCTTCAGGTGCTGGAGAATCAAATGAAGAAAATGGAGTACCAACTGTTGACACAATATTTTGGGATTGATGCTGTTGAAGCAAATTCAAATCAGTATGTTTAGTGCTAAGACCAATCGGAGCGCTTAATCTTGAATTTTTAACAGGTCTAGAATGACCATCACTTGATCGCTTGACACCTTTTCCTCTTTGAGTGGATTCTCTAAGCTGTTCGAGATTATTAAGTTTTTCCAATTCTTCTTCTTCTCTTTCAACATCGGCTCTGTTTCTAACGACTATATCAGGGATCAGTGGAATGAGCGATTCAGTTTTTTTTCTCATTTCAATTGCATGAATTCTTAAAGGATTACTTGGTTGTGAGTTATAAGTTAAACAATTGGACCAAATCAAGAATAAATCATCAAGAAATTCTTGTTTTGATTTATATTGGTAGGTTTTTAGTTTTTTCAAAACAGTGTTTAGCTCCATGGGTTTTTTGATAAAATGAGCATAATCCGGAGCCTCTTTTTTACTGACCCTATTTAAAAAATGGACTGAATGCTCTGTGTAATTTCTCAATTCTGCGACGACCTTTTCGCAGGCCTCATAAAGTTCTTCTTGACCAATTTTATCATCTGAAGCCCATTTGGATCTATTTTTGCGAACGTCGGAGAACAAATGTCTTAACTCTCTGTTATTAAGAGGAATCATGTCTCTTTTATCTTCGATTCTACTTAGAAGATGTTTGAGGGACAAATTTGCAGCACCCAAGTTCATAGTTTTCTGCTTTACTGAGACATTGCTAGTCTTTTTGGAAGTCTTTTTAGAGGATTTAGAAGTCTTTGAAGAGTAGAGCATGGAGTCATTTAGTATTTGGTTATTGATGTTCATGGAGATATTTAGGTTGATTGAAGGTTTTGTGTTTGAGATTTGCTCGTTTAATTTTTTATCACTTTCTTGTAATTTTTTTCTTTTAAGGAGATTTTCCTTGTCTGCTTCAAAATTGTGATAAGTTTTGTTAAAGTTTTTGATAATTTCAAACTCTCGATTATTATTGTTGCTTATGTTTGAGTTATTGTTGATATTATCAGTTGATGTGGTATCTCTTTCAGATTTTATTGAAAGTAGAGTGTTCGGCACTATTAAAGAGTTGTCAGGGATTATTTTGGATATGCTAATAATGGATTGATCTGAGATTGTAGAATTTTCAAATTTGTTATTGTTTATTTCGTTTATTTTTTCTTTTATCGAGGTGCTAGAGAGATTAATGATTTTGTTATCGGGGTCTAGTTGTAGTATTATGATTCCATTTTTTTGGTTGTATTTTTTTAGTAAAGATGATTCTGGAGAGTTGGGCAAGTTATTTTCAGGGAGTTGATTAGTATTTTGGTTTTGGTTTTCATTTTCATCAGTATTATCGTTATTTTTATGTTCATCGTCGTCGTCGTCGTCGTCGTCGTCGGCGTCGGCATCATAATCATCGTCATAATCATCATCTTCATCTCTAATGGGATTTACGATTTTTTGGGTGGATGAATTTTTGATTTCAGATACAATTTGATGGTCATTGTTGTTGTGATTAGTTTGAGATGGATTTTTTTGATCATCTTGATCGTGTTCATTATCGGTATCAACCTCAAAGATTTTGAATTCGTCTTTATTTATGGTGTCTAAGAAATCGTTTTTTGAAGATAAGGATCGCACTTGATCCGAGAAATCGTTTGGAGGATATAGTTTGTTGTAATAGAAGTAGTCAATAGCCTTTTCCCATAGAAGAAATCTAATTTTCAAGGCCAAAGATTTTGAGAAAGTTAGACCTTTTTGAAATTTATAATTTGAGATTTTGTGTGTAATAAGATTTTGAATATTTTGGATATTTTGGATATTTTGGATATTTTGGATATTTTGAATAACTGGGACTGAATTTTCAGCTTCTATTTTGATATTATTGTCAGTAGATATAAGAGTGTTGGTATTAGAATGGATGTTATTTGTGATGATACCCTCACTAGTTTCATTACGAGTACTTGGGATATTGTCGTCATTTTCAGTTTTAATAAAAGGTTTTTGATCTATGTGATCTTTTTGAACAGAGATATTGGCTATGGGATCGCTTGCAGAGGCACTTTCCAATTTTATTTTCTTTCTTGGTAGCTCAGAGTGTGTGGTATCTTGATCAATGCCTTCGTGTTTAGGGTTAGCACTATCTTTGCTGTTGTGGGTGTCTTTCTCTTTATCATTGAAGATAATGGAAATTTTGCCTTGCATAAAGTAATCCCATAGAACTCTACTCTCTTTCTGGGAGTCCTTTTGCTGGTCATTGTGCGAACCAAAAATGAGCCTGAGAATGGCAGATTGCTGGTTGTTCAAGTACAAGCTGAAGAACTTCTTCTCAAGATACAACTTCTTTGCAATTGGATATAGTTTGTGAACATCGTTAGATTGAAAAATAGATAAACTGGCGTAGTTGGACGAGTCCATGGTCGAATCGTATGGCTGGAGTAGGAAACTCTTCTTGTGAACAAACAAAAGATAGCAGCACAGTGGATGGAGACCTAGGTCGAGTATAACAAAGCTGAAGTAGCAACGATTTAGAGCTGGAGCAGTATCTGAAGCAGACCTAAGCAGTTATGTTGGAGCTGGGCAGAAAGCGTCTTTTCGCCCACAAAAAAAGTCGCTCTCAGAAAGAGACGGAGCACTTCTTCTGCTTCTTCTTCTTCACCAACCTGATCATGGGAAAGACCACCAAGAAGAAGGGCTTGAGCTTGCAAAGCGACATCGAGCGATTGATGTTTGCCTGTGGCGACGTTTCCAATCCTTTGCCCGAGACTGCTGCTGCCTTGGAGAGCATTCTTGTCGAGTACATTGTGGACATTGTAAGTGCTTCCTTGCTCCAGCTCCAGTTCCAGCTCCTCTACTAACAGCTCTCACTCCAGAGCCACCAGGCTGCCTTGATTGCACACACCTCAGGAAGGTCCAAGATCAAGGTCGACGATATCCAGTTTGCGTTGCGAAAGGACCCCATCAAGCTCGGCAGATTGAACGAGTTGATTGCGCTCCAGAAAGACATTCTCAAGGCCAAAAAGGCCTTTGACGACAAGTTTGGCACTGCCAATGCTGCTAACAAGAAGGTTTCTTTCAAATAGTATATTATGCTATATATCGACGAACATTACGTGTGTTGCAAGACAAAAATCAGGTTGGAACGCCAAATTCTGGGAAACCAATGCCCTTTCCCACTCAGTAGTCCAATATCTTCTTACTTTCAAAGTCTTTGATTTGGGGAATTGCTATCTCAGGAAGATAGTATATCTCTCCATACTCATCGATTCTTTCTCTGTCCTTTTCGGATATAGTGTATATCTCCCCAACGTTTTCTTGCAATAGCAAGATTACTTCTTTTGCCAACTTCTGTAAGCTGTGTGCCTTTGTAATCTGTTTTCTTCTGATCAATGCTTCGAGCAAATTGTTGCAGTCTCTCTTCGACTTTTCCAATCTCTCCACCAATCTGCTCACACTATTGATCAAATATTCTTCCTCATACACTGTGCCCTTTTTACCTCTGGCTTTCTTTCGCTCTTCTCTGCGACGGTTTTTCACTGTTCTTCGTGAAACTCCTGTTTTCGCTGTACCACTTGTTTTACCTGTGTATCTTGTGAAAAACGATTCCTTTGTCGATGCCATGGATTCAGCAACAGAAACTCCATCAGGAATATCTCCATTTGCTTCTCCCAATCCAGTGTAAAAAACATACAAATCCTGCTTCTTCTTTTGTCTCAATTCCCTCAACCTCTTCAATTGGGAATTGATCTGTCCCTTGAAATCACTAAATAGCTCAAGCAATGTTCCAAACCCATCGTTCAATTCATCGTCAATAACTTCCAATAACTCCAACCTATTTTCCTTAATAACCAACAAAATAGCCTCATCAAAGTAGTATTCTTTACAATACAACTTGCATGCCTCAAGAAGATTATTTCTGTAATAATATTCAATTTTACCGGCATCAAAATACCTATGATCCTCCGTCAACAACGTTATCAATCTTTCATAAACATCCTCTTGATCATCGCTATGTTCAATAATCGAAATGGCTTTGCTCCATGCTCTCCCCATAATATATGATTCAATAGCATTTCTGTAATCATTTAACAGCTCATATGCTAATCCACTCTCAATATACTCATGCTCTTCATATAAATACTCGGCATAGTATTTCAATATCTCATTGAAACGTATGCTCTCATATTCAAATAGCTTGAGTGCTTCTGTATATAAATTGTGGTTGACAACATAATCATCTATTTCCCCATTAATATCATCCTCACTTATGTAATCTTTATTATTGCTTTGTTTCTCCTTGTATATCAAATATAGATGGTTTAACCCTGAATTATAGTTTTTAAGGTAATCATCAATCATGAACTTTCTCCTAAGTTCTTTATTGATATATAGCCTATTTAAAAATGGCAAATACTCCTTGGGATCCTTTTGTGACTTTTGAGCAATCAATAAAGTTAAATTTATATAATAATAGCTCAACGATACTTTATAAAGATAGTTGACATCTTGAAGGAAACATAAATATTCAATAGATTTTTCCAATGCATCTTGATCTTTGATTTTAGAAATCAACTCAAATGCTTCTTTGAGATTAGGTGGATTTTGACATGCATATGATGTTAAAATAGTCCTTAAATATTCCTTTTCATATTTGGCTTCGGACAATAATACATTCAAAATAGCGTTACACACTTTATTAACCTTAGAATCTTCAGGGGGTTTGTTTTCTTTTTTGTCCTTGATATTAGGTTTTTTATCGTCTTGAATCGAAATCGTTCCCATTTTATTTGTTATATTAACAATATCTTCTTTTTTCTTGCCTGCTTCATCATCTATACTCAAGGACTGTTTGTACTTGGTTTGTGTGACATCTTCTTCATGTAAGCAAGAGATGAATAAATTTAAATTATCGACTTTTCGGATTTGATTAATGAAATATTCAATATTTTCTAAAAATAATTTTGGATTATAATCGTATAATATATCGAAATCAATTCTATTGGTTTTGCATTTTAAAAATGCTGATGCATACTTTTTATTTTCAATTTGTTTTCTAATGTCATTTAAAACCATTATTCTAGGATAAATAGTTTCAAGATTTCCTCTTGGAGCTTGAAGAACAACAGACGACTTTTCTGGTATAACAGAAACCAACAATGATCCACGCTCTATTGATCTGATTCTTTCATCGTTAGGATTAAAGTTATGAATGTTATTGTCATAATGTTTATCAAGTTTGCTGTTATTCAAATCAAAATGATTACTGTTGTTATTGGTACTTTTCTTGTTGTCATCCTTGATATATTTGTTTTCAAAATTAATATCTTCGGGTTTTAGAGTAAGCAATTTAGCATTTAAATGGAAAAATTTTAATAAATGCTTTGCTGTTGTGAAGATTAAATAGGTTTCGGTTAATTTGAATGAAGTAATTGAAGTGGTAAATTGGTCATCATTTAAATACAATTTACCATTTTTGGCTAGACCAAAACATATGTATTGATCATCGTCTTGGTTAAGATAATTTTGCTGGTCTTGCAAATCGTATTCAGAAGTGAAGTTTTCAATTTTAGGCGTATTTGGGTTCAATTTGGTTAGTTGATAATCAGAGCAATATTCAGGAAATGTGCAAATTTCAGTAATAATTTGATTTTCAATGTCATCAAAGACGTAAACATGGCCAGAAGAAGTTTGAAAAGTCAATTGGTCAAAACTCAAGCCTGGTTTTATAGCAATTATGATTTGTTTTTCTTTCTTGAAAGTTTGACCTAGAACGGGATTTGATAGATTTGAGATATCAATGAATTGGATTAAAACATCATTTTTAAATTTGGAGTTCATCAAGACTGCAATGTGATTGTTATTAATAAAGCTGATTTGTCTAGCAAAATAATCTAAACTAGTTGAGATGTTTGAAATTAAATTTGGAGAAGAGTGAGGATCAGTATCATTTAAGCTTTTGTGAACAATATAGATTTGATTTGAATTGGACAAAATTGCAAAAATCTCGTTTGATTTAGAAATGGCAATATCCAGAATATTTCCGTCAGGGATCAAATATTGAAATTGGTACATTGGAGGAGGAACGTTTAAGTCACCGAGTATGGTGAAATTTGCTCTTTTACCATCAACGACAGCAATTGAACCTTTATCATTTGAAGAGCAAACTGGACCTTCAGTGAATTTATAAGCTAAGTTTATAATTTTGATTTTGTTATTGAAAACAACTAATAAAGATAAAGGGTTTTCATCATGCCAAAGTAAGTCAGTGATAAATGAATCATCATATTGATCGCCATCAAAAATAAATTCTTTCTTTAAATACCAATGATAGTTTTTAGAAGTCCATAATTGAACTGAGTTATTATATTGAATGGCTAGGATTTGATTGTTATTATTCCATTTGATTGAATTTATAGTTGTATTTAAAGGTAATCTTAAATTAAAGGACCCATGTTTTAAACCATTTTTTTCGATGAAAATCAAATCCAAGTCGTATTTATTTTGATCAACAGGATTATAATCAGTATCTTCATCCTGAGAAACTGTTGGGGTGAATTTTCTTTGAGTGGTAGCAATAAGAGACGACTGTGGTTTCCAGCTTAAAGTATGTTCTAAGCCATCTAAGGGTTCGGAGATATTTTGCAAGATACCTTCTCTGTTAAATATTCTTATAATTCTTCTTTTATTGTTGAGATTGAGTTGAGATTGAGTTGAAATTGCAAAAAAGTCGCAGTCATCTCTCCAAGAAATTGAAAAGTTATTCAAATCAAAGGGACTTGGTAACCCATTTTGTAAAACGTTTAGAGTTGGATCTCTTATTGAATCTGAATCAGATAAACCTGAGTTTTTAAGACTTTTTAGAATTTCTCTTTCAACCAATTTCATACCCCTGCCTTTGAATTGTGTTTCCTTTTTTCCCCAGCCAACAGAAACATAGTTTAAATGTTTTTCAATTTTTAAATCATTTTTATCATTTAAATGGGCAGAAATAATAAATTCGAAATACCTTGATAGTAGTATCATTTTTAAGTTTAATGTTGGCTGATAATCGTCGTCAAGATAATCGGTATCGACTTCATTATAATCGTTGATTATTAATGTAATAGTTTCTTGGTCATTTGATAATGCAGCAGCGAATATTTTTGAATTCAAAAGACATTCGACATCAAACATTTCAATTTGCACTGAATCTGGATCATATTCATCGAAAGTCGCAGCATTATGATCTAATTGGTTGACATAAGTAATTTGAATAACATCTCCGTTAGCAAAGACTAACAATAGCTGGTTGGACTCAATGAAATTGTTAAACAATAGTAAAGAATTGCTTTCTGGGTTATCAAAGTTGTTGAAATCAATATAGTCAGTAATCTGGAAACATGATAGTAGTCTTGATTTACCATTCTTATAGAATTGATGGATTTCGATGGTTCCATCATTTGAATCAGGGCCCAAAGCAACAGTGATGGAGTCGTCAATTGAATTGAAAGAAGAACCAATTATGGGCAAATCAGGTGCAAAAACCGAGATGGGCTTGATTGTGGACTGGTTGAGACAACTGAGGTTACGCATTTTGTTGAACTGCTCGACAACACCAAAGCTATTCAAGTTTTTTTCATTTACTGGAGAGATGATAGAAAAAAAAAATAAAAAGTCCATCAAAATTTTTTCAGAAACCTTAAAAATAAAAAGCAATGCACTATCTCTAAATCTACAGCTTTTCCCCTCCCAGCGTCTGAGCGTAAGTGGTTTAGTGGTAAAATTCAACGTTGCCATCGTTGGGCCCCCGGTTCGATTCCGGGCTTACGCACTCCTTTTGCAACTGCACTGTTCTGGGTTCGAACTTTCTTCGCCGCAACATTTTAAGTGTAAAAACCGCAGTCACGCCGGTGCCCTTCTCCTTAAGGGAGTAAGCGCCAATTCCCCCTTTGCGATTGGCTCACCGTCGTTTTTTGGGTGATTTCTTTTTGCTGATATTTTTGATCAGATTTTTTTACAGCTGTCGCAAACAGAGAAAATGAGCTCGACGTTGGCAAGATCTCAGTTTTTTTTCATCAAAAACAATTCTATTCTCAGCATCACCAAGAGTTGCTCTTCTTCTCTTTGCAAAGCTTCCTCTCGTCAAGTCAACAAAGTTTCTCTTGAAACTGATTCTGAGCTATGTCGTCAGCCAGCTGCACTGCTCTCTTCTACAAATCAATCACAACTAAGTGCTCCACTAAATTCAACCACCAAGAGGCTCTTTTCGACCAATTCTTTTAACATTGGGATTAGAAACAATGGGCTCAACAATCACACTTTTCAAATCTCGAAGAAAAAAACTTCCAGTTCAATCACCGAAAAATTTTTCAATCGAGGTTTTTCTTCTTTGAATTCCGCTCTTACTTCTTCTTCTACTACTACTTCTGCAATCTACGGTTCAAGCACTGATTCTACTTCTAATCCAAGTATTTCGTTTGATAATTCTCCATCTATTTCCAAGCAAGAGTCTGGTAAAAAAAGAGCTGATAAACCCTTAGTAAACTCATCTAGTTCCGTTGGATGGTGGTTATTAGGAACATCAGGTTTGGTTTTTGGAATTGTAGTTTTGGGAGGTTTAACTAGATTAACTGAGTCTGGTTTATCAATCACCGAGTGGAAACCTGTCACTGGTACTTTACCACCCTTGAATGAACAACAGTGGATCGAAGAGTTTGAAAAGTATAAATTGAGTCCTGAATTTATTCAATTGAACTCTCATATCGATTTGGATGATTTTAAATTTATTTTTTTCATGGAATGGTTTCACAGATTATGGGGCAGGGCTATTGGTGTAATTATGATTGCTCCTTCGGTTTATTTTTTTGCAAAACGTAAAACTTCGAGACATATTAACAGAAGAATGGTTCTGTTGACTGCTTTATTAGGCTTACAGGGGGTCATTGGCTGGTGGATGGTTTACTCTGGTTTAGACCAAGCTCAATTAGATGACAGAAAATCCAAACCAACTGTATCTCAATACAGATTGACCACTCATCTTGGTGCTGCTTTCTTATTGTATATTGGAATGTTTTGGACTGGATTGGAAATTCTTCGAGAAAATTCTTGGATCAATAATCCCAAGGATGCTGTCAAGACATTTCAAAAATTGCAATCTCCCTTATTGAATCCTATCAGAAAAATCTCAATTGGTTTAGTTGCTTTTACGTTTATAACTGCAATGACTGGGGGAATGGTTGCAGGATTGGATGCAGGATTAATTTATAATACCTTTCCCAAAATGGGAGAAACGTGGTTGCCTTCATCAAGAGAATTATGGGACTTGCAATACACTAGAAAGGATGATAAGTCTGATTGGTTTTTCAGAAATTTATTTGACAATCCAACTACTGTTCAGTTGCACCATAGAGTCTGGGCTACTGTTACATTTTTTTCAGTAGTGGGTGCTCACATGTATGTGAATAAATACAAAGCAATTATTCCAAAAAAGGCTATAAGATTAATGCATGGTCTTATGGGAATAGTAACTGCTCAAGCTGCTTTGGGTATCACTACGTTAATCTATTTGGTGCCAATTTCATTGGGTGCTTTGCATCAAGCTGGTGCAGTTGCTTTGTTGACTGTTTGTCTTGCGTTTGCTGCTAGATTGAGAAAACCAAGATTTCCAATTATATTACTTATTAACAATTTAAATAGAAATCTTATCAAGAAGAATGCTTCCAAGATTAAAAACTTATAGATAAGTTTATAAATAAGGTGATTGTTCATAATTTGTTATTAGTGTTGTTCATAAAAGAATTTAATGTATTAAAAACTTGATCTACTTTAAATGATCATTTAATTTTCTTATTTTTTTTTGTTTAATACTCTTTTTCCTTTTTGTTTCTTTTTCTTTTTCTTTTTTTTTGAATTGTTTTTAGTTATCCTGGAAGTTTATGATCATTTAAGTTTGTTTTTTCGCAAATTTAAAAATATTTTATTGTCTTTTTAGTTCTTTGAGTTTAAGTTTCTTGAATTAAAGTTACTTGATTATTTTATTTTTTGGTTATAATTTTTTTTTTTGTTTTCTTTTAATAAGTTTTATGAGTTTTTGATATTTTAAATGAATTTCTGGTAATGATCATTTTAAAGTAATTGATATAGTATTATATAATTGTAAATAGTTATAAAATAACCAATAATAAAAATGAAAATCAGTAAATTACAAATAGAGAAAAGAGGAAAAAAAGCGTACAAGAGAGTTAAAAGTGGAGTGATTTTAGAAAGTGGTGAAAGTAATAGTATTAATAATGATAATAATAATGAAATTAAGCCAAATAAATAAATGGAAATTATAGAAAAAAGCGAGCAATAAAAAAATAAGAAATGAATAAAAACAAGTGGATGAAAGTAGAAAGGAACTTAACTTGAATATTAGAATACATTTAATATTTTTTTATTGTTTATAATTTAGAGATTCTTTTATTTGATAGATTTGGGGTAAATTTTGATAGTTAATGTTCTAAGATCTTCAAGTTCCCGGTTATGACAACGTTTTCTAGAACAGAGCCATTTGGAATATCGATTGATTGACCATCTTGACAAACAATAATGACGGTACCCTTTAAGGTGACATCTTTGCCTAGTTTGACGTTACCTGTGATGGTTAAATGATCCAATTCTAGGATGGCAGGCATGTGTGGGATTCTGGATTGAAAGTCTTTGACTTTTTTGAAATGGGAGCCCAATTTGATCAAGGGAGAGCCACCGAATCTTGAGGGATCGATTTTGAGGGCGCCATGTTGGAGGTAGAACAAGTCAGATTTGACAAGCATTAAATCTGAGCAAGTTTTGACAGGCAAGAATCTTGATCTTGGGACGACGATACCATGGGCATTGTTAAAATGTCTAATAGCGGCACCAACAGCGGTCTCTAGTTGAAGAACGTTTGATTCCAAGCCGTTTACGGAGATTGTTTTAAAGTTAGGGATGATTTCGACGTCGAGGGAGTTTAGTTCGATTAATCGTTTAACTGCTTTCAAGTTGATCCACAAGTTGTTTGTGTTAAAATTTTTGAATTTTTTGATTGATTTGAATTCTTCGACGTGTTCTTTGGGGACCTGAGCGATTTCTAGTAAACGAACTTGACCGTCGTAGTTGATAAGAGTACCACCTTTAACGTCAGCTCTAGTTTTATCGGTTAATTCCATGATATATTCGGCGTTAGTGTCCAAGATGTGGTTTAGGATGTTTAGATCTACAGTGGCACCTAAGTTGTCACCATTTGAAACAAAGAGAATTTCTTTGCCTTGATCGATAAGGGAGTCTAGTTCGCCTGAGGCAGCAAGAGCTTCGAACAAATCACCATGGCCAGGAGGGTACCAGGAGTTCAAAGGGTCGTTGTAGTTTGTTGGGACAGGTAGTAGGGAATCTTTAAAAACTCTTGGGAATCTTGATTGGTTGAAAGTTCTGATTCTAATTCTGTGGCCTTGATATTTTTTGATCAAGTGTTGAGTGTCCTTATCAGTGTTGAAGGAGTTCATTAACAAGAGGGGGACGTCAGAGTCATATTTTCTATTCAAGTATTCGATTTGTCTGACGGATAAATCTAAAAAGGTGTTGCCATCTCTTACTTCGATAACGGACTTGGGACCAACACAACCCATGGAGGTACCTAGACCACCATTTAGCTTCAAGACGGCTAGTTTTGAGAGGTTGTTATTTGTGCTATTGTTGTGATAGAGGGAAGAAGGGGAGGAGGCATTGATGGACAGGATTTTGTTGTAGTGGAGGACTTCATTAGGATTTGGAGATTTGATTTTGTCCCAAACAAGGGTGTTGCCAGAGGCTTTGTCAGAAAGGTAGTTTCTGAACAAGGCGAAAAAGTTGTCCATTTCGATTTCAAACTTTTGTCTCAAGTCTGGATCATCATCGGTTAGAGAATCAGATAGTTTATTTAAGGCGTTTCTCATTTGAGAGGCAGCAATTGTAGTAGCAGTGTTTTCAAAAGCGAAAGCACTTTGAGACTTTTCATGTTTTTTTGATTTGGATACGGACAACATTTTCAAAGAGAAAGGGATATTAGTATTATTATTAGTATTAGTAGAATCAACGGGTGTAAGAATAGGAGAGGATTGATTGTTTAAGTTGAGTAGAGGTTGAAGAAAAGTAATTGAAAGAAAAGATGAAAAGAAAAATAAAGAAAAGAAGAAACTGAGAGAGGGGGGGAGAAGAGAGAAGAAGAGAGAAATTGTTGGATATTTATAGTGGAATTAAGGTAGACGTTGTAGAAGGGGAAATTTTAAAATAGTGGATAAGAACAAGTGATTTAAATTGAAATGTAATTGAAACTGGCAAGTGTTAAAATTGAAATGGAATAGATTGGATTGGATTGCAATAGATTAGGTTATTTGAATGAGTGGAAAATCGAATATCGAAATGAACCAAAAACAAGAGAAATGGTGATTATAGAGAATTGAATTGAATTAAATTGAATTGAATTAAATTGAATTGAAGTCAATTGAGCATAAATGGATAAAAGCAAGAAAAGAGGAAAAGGAAAGAAGAAAAGAGGAAAAGGAAAGAAGAAAAGAAAAGAAAAAAAGAGAGAGAGGAAGAGAGCAGTTGAGTTGGGTGGTGTCTTAGATATTTATACCAGTGGGAGCACCGAAAGTGCTGAGTTTGCGGTTGTTTGTTCGCTCCTCCAACGAACGGCTGCGTGTGTTCGCCGACACATAGCGACTGCCACAGAGGCCGTTGCCAGGAACCGGGAGGGTGAGCTGGCCACTGCGGCAGCGGTCTAGATTTTGGTCCAGCAGCAGCGGGCAGCAGGCAGCGGGCTAATAATAGCTGGCCGCGCTTGCAACGTGGGTGCTTCCTCAAAGCACGGTGCCAGCAGGCTGGATCTACTTGCAGACGCGTTTTCTCTGGGCGCCGGGGCTGCAGACCGCGCTGCCGCACCTACGCGGTCGAGAGGGAATGACCGCTGCTGCTGAGCTCAGCAAAACCGGCGCGAACCAGAGATTGAGTCACGTGACTGACTGGAAAGATATAATAGAGCAAGGCTGGGGAAGCATTGCATGATAAGATAAGAGAAGCAGAGGAATCGCACACATGGAGCAAATCATCTACCATCCCGTATTGCTCAGGCTTGAGAGAGTGCTTCAGAGCATTGAGGGCAAGGACAAGATTGCCAGGCTAGCCCAGTATCTCTCCAGATACCTAGCGTTTTACTACTTGGGCCAGGGCAAACGAAACCAGATCATTTTGTTCACCAATCTTCGAAACACCATCTCAATCATCAGAAAATATATTCGGTTCTTTGAGTGTTTCCAGTACTTGAACAACATCAACGACATTTTCCGCTCAGGAAACGACAAGATCGACCTGATTGTCAAGCATCTATCGGTGATCAAGAACTTTTTCTACTTTTTCTACCTTTTGTTTGACTCCATGTTTTTTTTGAATCTGCTCAAGATGCTCAATTTGAAACGGAAAGACTTGAGAACCCTCAGGCATCTCGTCAACATCAACTGGTTCATGGGAATCTTCTCGAACATCTTGGTCAACATAAGACGGCATGTCATCAACCACCGCAAATTGCAAAGTGCCACCGGGATTGGTAGAAGCAGCAGCGAGGACGACCAGCTCGAGGTGAAGAAATACTTGGACCGGTGCTATGCAGAGCGACACTCGATTCGAAGACGCCTTCTCTGGGACGCCCTTGATCTGGCTATTGTGGCCAGCCGGTTGAACATCGTCAAGGTGAACGAGGGCTACTTGGGGCTCGCTGGGGTGCTAACGTCTGTTTTGGCTCTCCAGGACATCTACCAGAAGTGAGCAAATGGTGAGCCAACCAACGCCATGTTCTGCCGCACACACATGCACATTGCCCATGTGCCAGCGCAGCGGGTTCTGTTGGGAGTGGACTCGTTTCGGAGCGAGACTTCGCTCGATTCTTGCAGTTTTGCATCCCAAAAGACAACGCCACTGGGCCGTCTTGGGCCGCTGCGATTGGAGCACGGGCCAGCACAGGCCTTGCAACACAATGCTCAGACGCACCAGATATAATGGTTTATGCTCCACATCCACTCCATACACTGTACCTTCTGTGCTTCATACGCTCCAGGCTCCAACCTCTCTATGCCCTCTATGCTCCAGAATATATTCCTATTGTAGACACCTACACATCTCTCCCATATTCCCCCCGTAGCTTCCACTTCTTACTTCTCACTTTCTTCTCTACTTTGGACAGCTATCCTTTGGAATTTGAATTCTCTCTTGAATTCCTCCCACCTCTCACTTTTAGTTTTCTTTTAAACTTGTTTAAGTTTCCCATTTCCCTTTTCTTTGATCTATTTTCAAATTCTCGTTCTTTTCTCTTCATTTTCCTCATTTTCTTCTTTTCTCTTCATTTTCTTTCCTGCTCTCCCTCCAATTCTCAATCTTTTTCACTTCAATCACCTTTTTTCTTTCTCTTTCTCATTCCCACCTCTTTTTTTCCTTCTTCTCTTGTTCTTTTCTTTCTCTCTCTCTTTCTTCCCTACCATCTTCTACTAATCTCCATCAATCAATCTAATTAGTTTTATCATCTTCACCTTCACCTTCATCTCCACCCTCACCTTATTCATCTAATACTCCTCTGGCTAATCATCATCGCTTCTAATTCCCAATCCTTCTACGATCTTTTAATTCCCTACTCAAATCCTCAGACCCTCAAATTGTTTCCATTTTTACTCTGAAAAATCAATCCCATAAAAAAAATAAAAAAAACCAAATCATCCAAAAATCATCCAAAAAAAAATTTTCGTTCTCTCTCTATTTTTTTTTCTTCGTTTTAATTCATCAATTACAAATTCCCAATTACAGTCTATCAAGTGTATTTATTTAATAACTAATCTTTACTCATTTATTATATCTTTATCCACACTTTAATTTCAATTTCAATTTCAATTTCAATTCATCCAATTGTCATCCAATTGTCATCCAATTATCATCCAATTATCTAGCCCTTTCTTTACTTATATTTCTAGTTTTATAATCTCAATTATATACACGCCTATACTTACCCATACTCACCCATACTCATTTACTTATACTCATTTAATCACACCTCGTTAGACTTGACTATATCTATTTCCCTCTTGTTCGTGTTTCTTGCTTGATTTTTCACTCACTCCTTCATAAATGCAAAGTATCTCCTACCAATTGCCTTATAAAATGTCCTTCACCCCAATCATACCCCAAAACTACATTTCCAACAATAACAACAACAACAACAACAACCAATATAACCCCAACATTAACCAAAATAACCAATTCAACCTAAACAGCTACAACATTCCTACTCACAACCATACAAACTCGCAAATCAGTAATCCGGACGACGATTACTTTGACGATTTGAATAACCCTAACATTATCAACCACCCAAACAATGCCTACCTAGATTACAACAACAACAATCAAACTAACAACAACAACAACAACACAGATTACAATGACTACCAAAACTTGAATGACCTAAACAACCCTCTAATCAGCCAATCTTTACCAAATAACAACAACAACATTACCGCCGACATTAACACCATCAACAACATTAACAACCTCAACAACCAAATTAACCAAATCAACCCAAACAACATTGATAGCCCCCTAATCAAAAACCAAATAATACACACCCAATCCCAATCTCAATCCACATCACAACCCCAACCTCAATCTCAATCCTTTATTGACCAATCTCTATCCCCAAACCAAATCAACAGAAACCAAATCCTATCCTCCTCCTCAAACGACTTAATTGGAACTTCTGCTCCAAGCAGAACCGTATATCTAGGCAACGTCCCCCCTGAAATTACTCCCGAAGAATTGCTTGACCATGTTAGAAGTGGAATCATCGAAAGCGTTCGCATATTACCCTCGAAAATGTGCGCCTTCATCTCTTTTATAGACGAATCTTCTGCTCTTCTCTTTCACTCAGACGCCATCCTAAAAAGATTAACCATTAAAAACAACGATATCAGAATTGGCTGGGGTAAAAGCACCCCTATAACTCCCGCCGTTTTAAACGCTATACAAAGAGATGGTGCTACAAGAAACGTTTATCTAGGTCTCTTACCTCACGATATCACTGAAAATGACTTGAAAAACGATCTCATCAAATTCGGCCAAATCGACACCATAAAAATCCTCCCCGATAAAGGCGTAGCCTTTGTTCATTTCCTATCAATCCTAAGCGCTGTCAGAGTCGTTCAACAATTGCCTCTAGAAGAAAAATATGTCAACAGAAAAGTCTTTTACGGTAAAGATCGTTGTGCTTTCATTACAAAGACTCAACAGCACAATGCTGCTCAATTCTTAGGTCTCGCTCCAGGCATGGAACACTTGGTTACTGCCGCTGATAGAGACTTTATTTCAAATGCCCTAGTCCAACAATCTGCTGCCGCTGCTGCTATAGCCACTAGTGCCGGTGGTGCCAACAATTTGGGCAACAGAACTGTCTACTTGGGTAACCTACATCCTGACTCCTCAATTGAAGAAATTTGTAACGTTGTTAGAGGCGGTTTACTACAAAATATAAGATATCTCAACGAACGTCATGTTTGTTTTATAACTTTCATTGATCCAATTGCTGCTGCTCAATTTTTTGCAATGTGTCATCTACATGGTCTAACAATTCATAACAGAAGAATTAAAGTAGGTTGGGGCAAGCATTCTGGTCCTTTACCAAACCCAATCGCTCTAGCGGTTTCTAGTGGTGCTTCAAGAAATATTTACATTGGTAATATTGAAAAAGATCTAGAAACGGTTTATTCAGAAGCAAAATTAAGAAAGGATTTCAGCAAATTTGGCGAAATCGAACAAATCAACTTCTTGCCTGAAAAGAAATGTGCTTTTGTTAACTTTACCAACATAGCCAATGCAATTAAAGCAATCGATGGTATTAAAACAAATAACGACTTTAAAAACTTTAAAATTAACTACGGTAAAGATCGTTGTGGAAATATGCCACGTCAATTTCAAATTCAAAATTCAAACAACAATAACAACAACAACAATAATAATAATAATAATGGTGGCTCTAATAACAACGCTTTAAATCAATCAAATTCTCAAATTAATTCATCAATCAATAGCAATAATAACAGCTCAACAAATTTAAATCAAGCCAATTCCCAATCAAACACATCTCAAAATTCGTTGATTAATACTCCAATCAATGGTTCTCTGTCAAATTTAAGTAAACAATTAAATGATAATGATAATTGATTTTCTTTGAATAAATTTTAAAAATAGAATTACAAAATTTTAATTTGAATCAAAACAAAAATCCTCAAAATCTTTTGTTTTTTATTTAAAATTTCTTATATTATAAACCTATCATAATATGATTAAATTTAATTCCAATAACTTCTATTTTTATTTCTTTGATTCTTGTTTAACATTTCACTTTTTAACTTATATCTCTTATTTTTAATTATTTATTTTACTTTTTTTTCTTTTTTTTCTTTTTCCTGTTTTTTCCCTCTTTAATTTTATCATTTATATTTTTTATACCAAAATATATTTATTGTTCCATTGAACAGATTTTATTGATTGCCTTTCCTTTTTATATATATCTATTTTGTTAGTTATTTTTTCAATTGTTCCATTTTAATGTTTTAGTTGACTCACTTTTTATTTTATTTTATTTTATTTTATTTTCCTTTACTTTACTTTATTTTATTAAACGTATTTACTTTTTTTTTTGTCTCTCTTTTCTTATTTTAAAATGTTTTCTAAAAAAAAAAGATTTCTTTTTTGTTTTCTCACTTTTATTCTCATATTATTACTACTATTACTATATTTTTCTTTTTCAACATCTTCTATAATCGTTGATACGAAAATAAATTTTCAAATGATAATCATCACCGATGGTTTTTACAAGTTATTTAATTAATTTGATTTTCTCTCTTGTTTATTGTTGTTATTTTCGAAAATATTATTTCCTTATTTTCTCATTTTCGTATTTTCTTATTTACTTATTTACTTAATTTCTTAGTTACAATTGTAATTAAAATTTCATTGAATTTTTTTTACCAAATTTAAGATTTTCAATCAATTTAGTTAAATTTTCCTAAAAAATTTCAATTATTCGGGACTTAATCACAAATGTCAGTAATTTTTCAATACTTTTGCTTTTTGATCCAATTTGATCTGTTTTTCTTTTGATTCAATCCAGAATTTTCCACTTTTTGGTGGATTTTTCAAAGTAAAATCAAGCTCAGTGACAATTTCAAAGTGATGGATGTGCATTTATCACGTGTCTAAATGACCAATGATAACGTGAAACCTTTACTTGTCCCTTTTTTGCAGGGAAATCTTTTCAACAGCTTGTGCAACACTGAAAAATTGACCAAATAATCAAGCACCAACGCTAAAAGCTCAACAAAAATCTCTGGAGATACCAAATTAGACAAACCAGTACCTATCTTTCTTTTTTTCAACCCAAATTATCCTGGCATGACTCACCAAACCCAGCCTAATAATCAGCAGAGAATTTGGCAGTGAAAGCCACCAAAAGAAACATCCTCCTGGTTTCTTTGACGCCAGTGCAACGGGCCTTCTCACCGGATCAGGCAGTATCCGCTTGAAAAGAGCCTTGCTGCACTTTACAACCACTTTTTTTCTGACTCGGCGCTAGAGCAAAACTAGACAAACTGACTCGGGAAGTCGAGATCCGGATCATGTGCTTCTATGGATTTTGCCCTCGAAATTTGGTTGGATTTCATTGCAGCCATACAAAACCGCGCCTGCAATACCCACAAGTCACGCGCAGGTCAATTATTCCTATCAACTTGATGTCTTTGATCTTTAAAACGGTTTTGCATTTCCTGTCAAGTTGCATAGTCGTTTATAAATTAGTCAATTTAATCAATGATTTTGACTTTCTATTGATTTTTAGGAAAAAAATGTTATTATTCAAGCAAAAATCAGATTATCAAAAGATTTATTATTTTCAACTATTGTAATATCATCACTATAAATAACTGCTAATAACACCTCTTTCTTCTTGGTTTTCTGTGATTCTGGTTTTTTTCAGTATAGTTGCTTTTATATATATTTGTTTTCTAAACTTTTTCTTATACTGAAAGATCAAAATGGATTTAGAAAAAAATAATCGCATTGATGTGGAAAATGTTAGCTCCTCATCAAATGTCGTTCATAATATCGATAATGACAAAAATGACAAAATTCACGAAAAATCGCAATTTTACCAAAAAACTGACAATTTTTTCTTATTTCTCAAAAAGGTTTCAAATAAGTTAGATTCCTTTGGAGTGGAAGAAAGAGGCATAGAAAGGGTTCAGCCCTTTGAGAGAACCACAAACAAAAGAAAGGCTATCTTGCAAGTGATTGGGTTATGGTTGTCTGCTGCTGGTGGTTTGTCATCAACTTCTTCATTGTTGTTAGGTTCAGTTGTCTTTGGTCTTGGTTTGAAAGATTCATTTTTATCGGGTATATTAGGTTTGACTTTAGGTTGTGCAATTGCTGGTTATTGTTCAATTATGGGTCCAAGATCCGGCTGTAGACAGATGATCTCTGCAAGACTATTGTTTGGTTGGTGGTTTGTCAAATTTGTTGCGTTATTTTCTGTTCTTGGTGTTATGGGTTGGTCTGTTGTTAATTCTGTTGCTGGTGGCCAAATTTTAACTTCCGTATCTGATGGCAAGATTCCAATTGAAGGTGGTATCACAATTGTTGCTTTCATTTCTTTAATTGTTTCCATTTATGGTATCAAGCAGCTATTAAGAGTCGAAACTTTATTGGCTTTTCCTGTGTTAACTGCTTTTCTCTTATTGTATGTTGTATCAGGCCCCAAAATGTCCTATCTCCCAGAATCACACTCCCATGGTGATTCTATAACCATTAAGGGTAATTGGTTATCTTTTTTCGCTTTATCCTATGCTTGTACTTCCACTTGGGGCTCAATTTCTGCTGATTATTACATTCTTTTCCCTGAATCAATTAATGATGTGGAAACTTTTTTCATTACCTTCTTTGGTATCTTGATTCCTACTTCCTTCGTCAGTTGTATTGCTTTAATTTTATCAAACATTGCTAACGCTTATCCTCCATGGCTTGAAGCTTATGAAAATCTTGGAATGGGTGGTTTGCTAGCCGAAGCTTATTCTCCTTGGGGTGCTGGTGGTAAATTTTTATTAATGTTATTATTTTTATCTTTAATCTCAAATAATATCATTAATACTTACTCTGCTGCCTTTGGTCTTCAATTAGATGGAGGTTGGTTGGCAAAAGTTCCAAGATTTCTTTGGGCCATCATTCTCACCTTGATTTATTATGCTTGTGCTATGATTGGTAGAAACCATTTTGCCACCATCTTAGGTAATTTCCTACCCATGATTGGTTATTGGATTTCAATTTATTTTATTTTGTTGCTTGAAGAAAACCAAATTTTCAGAACAAAATGGTTTATTCATCTTTATACCAAAGAATTTGAACAAGCAAATTCAGATTCTGATAATTATATTCAATCACACCAATCTGAACTTCATAGTGCTAAAATTACCAAAAAGCAATGTTACAACTGGGAAATTTGGAATGACGCTAGCAAAATGACTAATGGTTTTGCTTCCATGGGCGCTTTTGCCTTTGGTGCTGTGGGGGCTGCCATGGGAATGGCCCAGGTATACTATATTGGTCCAATTGCTGCAAAATTTGGTGAATATGGTGGTGATCTTGGTATGTGGTTAGCAATGGGTTTTTCAGGTGTGACTTATCCATTTTTCAGATACTTGGAATTAAAAAAATTCGGTCGTTAGTTTTTATTTTGATCTTTTATTTTTTTCAACAATGATATATAAACTTTTAAAAACATTTATATTTTTTTTTCGATCATTTCCATTATTCTTTTCCCTTTATCTCTCTCCTTTGAGGGTTTTGTTTATTTTATAATGATTGCTTTTTAATTGTTAATTTTATTTTTTTTCTGTATATTATTGTATTTTTTTGATTTAATTATCTACTTTTTCTGTTATCCAACAGAACTCAATATAAAGTGTCCCAGTCCCTTAGGATTTCTTTATCGTTCAATAGTGGAATAACCCCATTTGTTTTAAATAAAAAAAAAATAATTCAGCTTTTTATGATAATATAAAGACTAGATTCAAATTTCTCAATTGATAATAACACAATAAACCAGTGACTGTTTCTTTAAACCTGCGGTACAACATGGGAATTCAAATTATTTTAAAACACTTAAGAAAAAATCATCATACAACTCATCAAAGATTTGCTTGATATGTATCACCAAATAGAAAATGCTTGTAATTTCATCACAATATCAAACAGTGAAACAGTTCAACCATACATATCCAAATCTATCATGGTGTCTGTTGATAAATTCATAGCAGGGAAAGTCTTTGTTGAAAAAGCAAACAAAATTAACAAAGAATAGTCATAAGAAAGGATTTCATCGTATCAGAAATGAAACCTTCTCATGTTAAAATGTCTCAGTTTTAGTCTAAGATTACTCTATTGAAACCACTTCGCTATGAATGTTTCAAACAGGATATCTTTCATGAAAACAGATACTGAATTAAAACATGAACTTTTTGCTCAGACCTCCCCATAGTTGATTCCTAATCATGATACTTCATTAAAGTTAATTTTCCAGTTACTCAATTATAGAGGTCTTCATTGATTATAAAGGTATTCTTTCATGCTGATTCGGGGAGTTTGATGATGCTTTCTCAGGGAAATCAGTATTATTTTGAACACCCCAAGCATAAACTTCTAACATTACTTGAAAAAGGCCTAATTCAAAATCAAGTTTACATTTTATCTCACATAATTTAGCATTCTTCTAGTTAAAGAATATAATAGGTAAGAACATTTTAATTTTAAAAACTATGTAAGTAAAGAGAAATTGAAACAAAAAAATAGGGTTAAAAAGATAAAAAAATAGAAGTGGGCAAAAAATAGGAAAAAAAATAACTGAACCTTTCAAACACAAGAATAATCTAAACAAAAGACCAACTACCAATTCAAATCAATCAGTAAATGTTACCAAATCCAGCTCCGGTAGCTTGAAATCCTAATCCAGAATTATTAGGGTTAAATCCAGTTAAAATTGGAGCTGCTGGCTGAGGAACAGCTAATGGAGCTGGTCCACTAGTCAACAATAGCTGATTACCAAAAACTGGTGTGTCTTCATCTTTTTTTTCTTTTTCTCGTCTGATAGTCAAATCTTTGAATAATTCATTGATTTTATTATTTTGTTCTGTTTTGATTGATATTTCGTATGGTTTGATGTAATCACCCAAGTTGTGCAACCAAGATAACTCTAAAACAAAATCGTATTCAGCCAAATTATAAGCAACGTATAATAATGCAACAAAACATTCTCTATTTCCAATTTCAACAAAATATTCTAACAACTCATGACAAATTTTAGTTGATTTAGAAATAGTGACAGTTTCAATCAAATCGGTCCATAATCTATCTTCTTTTAATATAGAAATTGCTTTGTTGTACTTGTTATTCTTGCGGTAAAGATAAGCAGAGATTTGTCTAAAGAATATCAATTCATGCTTCTCTAATCTATAAGCTAAATCTATTGAATCAAATCTATCGTGTGCATCAATTGTTACTCTTAAAGTTTTGTAATCTTCTTCTTCGATTAATAGTTGATGATATGCTTCATTGACAACTGAGTTATTCTTATCCAAAACAGATATTAAAAATGGTTTAATCATTGGTAAATTGTCAGACTTTTGAAAGATTCTAACTACTCTTCCAATGTCAACTCTTACTACCATAACAGAAAGCAAGTCAACAATCAAATCTGGATGTTCATTCATGTAGAAATTGATTCCTTTGTAGTAAATTTCTAAATTAGAAACCTTGACAATAATCTCTTTGAATTGTTGGTGATCAAAAGCATCTGCTGATCTATCAATAACAGCTAACACAGCGTTGTCCCATTCATCATAGTGACAGTAAAGGAAAATCAATTCTGGCCATAAATGAGCTTCTTTGCATGCTTTCAATACTTTTGGAATGTTTATTCTAGACCAAAATAGCTTAAGATGTTCCATAGTTTTAGCAGGAATATATTTGGAATATAATATTGCCAATTCAGTAAACATACCCATATGGGCTCTTTCTAACCCAAGACCAGACTCAAATAATGAGATCAATTCATCAAAATAACCATTAGTTTCATAAATTTCAACCAACTCTTCTAACTCATCAGCATCAATGATAAGGTTCAAACCACAAATTTGAGCTAGACGGAACTCTTTACTAGCAATACAAGCAGTATTAACCTGTTTCCAGACTTTGATGTTTGATGCTTTTCTGGCACAATCAACGGCCTCTTGATATTCCTTCAAGTAAACTAAAGTGCTGGCTAGTTTGGAGTAGTTGGAGATGTTTTCGTACAATAACTTTGCCGCTTTATAATTTTTCATATCAAACAATTTGTCTCCAATATCTTGCGACTGGGCAGTATTAGTGCTATTTAAGAAAATAGAGATTTCTTGTAATTGATCTAATTCAGCCAAACATAAAATCAATTCACCATCAATCTTACTTTCACTCAAAGTCTGTCTTGCCATTCTAAGATAAGGAACTAATTCTTCATACTTTCCAGCCTGTTCAGCAACATCAATAACATCTGAATAATTGGATGGATTATTGGATTTAATATAAGAACTAATAGCGTTGTCAATTCTAAGACCATTTAATTGAGCAGTACCTAATTGGAACCATAAATCAGTTTCATCAAGTTTCTCTGCATACTCTTCACCTCTATCTAAAGACATGATATCTTCAATGAGAACTTTCATAGCATCTGCTTTTAATTCAAACTTATCATAGATGTGGAAGGCTTCCTCATTCAATCCACTTTCAATACACAAAGGAGCAATTTCCTTTGCATCATACCTATCCAACTTTTCAACGTACCCCATCACTTTAGCTGGATAGGCCTTGACAGCAGTTAAAATCAACAAACCTTGAAGTGAAGCATTATCATTAAAGGTGGAATCTGGCTCAAGAATAATTTTTTCTAATAATTCAATCAATTCCATTGGTAAGTTATTGTCCATAAATGCTTTAACAGCTATTGACACAGGGTCTGGATTAGTCAATTCTGGAATAGCTGTACCAACAAGTTGATCAATTAATTGTCTTCGGTACATGTTTTCATCACTTAAAACCACGCTATATAGTTCCAAATCAGATCTTTCCAATAAATACCTGGCTTGATATTTAAACATCGAGTTGTAATTTGTGATTCTGATTAAATCTTCATCATTCTGACCCTTTGAGTAACAAATATAAGCCAAGTATGGATCTCTTTTTTCACAATATCTACCAACCTCAACAGTGTTATATAGATTATTTTCCTGCAAAAATTTTTCAGGATTGTTGTTTGAATCAATATAAATTTTGGCAAGCGTGTTGAATAAAACAACATCCTGGCTGCGTTGATTTAAAAGACCTTCTAAATATGGTAACAAAAGTTTTAATCTATTTCTCTTTTCAACAAGCTCAACTAATGCAGGCAAAGGAACTTGACCCAAAACACTAGCCAAGAGATTTTTGATAATGTTTTCATCGCAATCAACATCCAACAAACCAGCAACAACTTCAGGAGTTCTTGATGGATTAACCTGTTGAACATAAACTTCAATAAACTTGAAAAATTGATTCTTGTAAAGATATAAAACTAAATCATGAACAAAATTGAAACGATCACAAACAACGACTAAAGGCAACTGATCCTGTAGTTTTTGTTCTTTAAGGAAGTTTTTAACCTTTTCACCATTATAATAGTTATTTTCTCTAACAATTCTTTCAACTTCTTTAAATTGACCCAATTTGCAAGCAGATTGAATATATTTGAAGACAACATTTTCATCTTGACTTAAATTGACAATTGAAGCTAAATAATAGTACAAACCCTCACTGCACTTGAACTCTTCAAATAATTTAATTAAAGAATCCGAACCAATTAATTCTGAATATTTGGTGGCAACTTGAATAACAATTTGTAAGTTTTGAGCAATATTTTTATCTAACAATTCTCTAAGACATGCCATTGATTGTTCAATGTTAAGCTGGCCAAAGTAGTTGATTAACCAATCAATTGGTAAGGCTTCAGTATGAACAATACACCTTTTAATATCTTTCAAATCAGTGTAGTTTTCCAAAGCTTTTTGAAACAAACCTGCACTTTCACATAATTTAGCGACAGTTGGTCTATCATAATGATTAAACATATTATTAGATAAAATTGCTTCAGCAACTTGAGGAGCATGTAGCAAGTTAATTTCCAATAATCTTGTTTGTAAACGACCTTCAGATGGTTGATCAGATTTCAAAGCTTCCAAAAGAAAAGCAGTTCCTTGCTGAATAAAATTTTGAGAAAAAAAGGAATCAGTAACTTTTTCGACGCTCAAGTCAGAATTTGGATCATTTGAGATAATACCCTTGGAGAATAATTCGTTAGCAAATTCAACAGCCTTGTCTGGATTTGATCTTAGAACCATTTGAGTCAAAGTTAAGAAATTTGGTTTGAAATTGATTTTTGTGCAATAAGGAACAATTTTATCAAATTGGCCTAATTCAACTAAACAAATAATAATTTTATTGTTCAAAGAAGGAGAAGAAGTCAAAGAATTGCTATTTGCAGCATTGTAGGAACCATTTGAGTTTTCGATACCAAGAACATCATTGCCAACACCAAGATAGATTTTTAAAGCTAAGGTTGTGTCATGAGGCTTAGTAATATCACCCAATTCTTCAGAAAATGATAGTTTTGATTGAGATAACCAATTTTCAAATAACCGTTTTTTATTTTGAGTTAAAACGGGTTTAGCCAATTCAATTGATTCATACTTGTTTAATTTGTCGTTGTCTAATAAAATTGAAAAGTATTTTAAAATTGGAGAGATTTGACCAGGAACAGGTTGAATATTTTTCAATTTGTTAATAGTTTCCGGGGTTCTTAGTTGGGGAGAGGAAGCAGCTAGTGTTGCAGCATTATCGTATTCACCAGCGGCTAAAGCCTGTTGAAATTGTTGATTAAAAATGTTTTCACAGCCAGGAAAGTTACCTCTTTGCGCTAAAGAAAGCGCCAAGTTGACATTTGACAATTTATTTAAGACATAGGGAATAATGGTGTTTTTATTGATATCAATTAATAACAACTGAGATTTTTTATTAATTGTCAATAAACCATTTTTATGATTGACAGCTGTGAAAATAGGATCAATGGAGATTCTGTTGACAAACAAGTTTTGAGCAGTTTCTACATCATACAAGTGGATAAAACCATGTTTAGATAGAATATAAATGATACCGTATTTTTCAGAGACTTGACAAGAGATTGGAAAATCGTTAGCAGCATCTTGAGGGAAGAATAAGTCTACATTTTTTTTTTGATAAGGAGGAAAATTTGCATCGTGATCAATTTCGATTATATGAACATGGCCATTATTGGACGATGAAGAATTTACATTGTTAGGTTTATTGGCAATGATAAACAAGGAATAGTTTTTGAAAGTTGCAAAATTGGAGACATGACCATCGATAATTTGAGAAATGTTTCTTTCTTTGGAAAATAATTGAATTTTACCTAAAATTTTACCACCATCTTGATAAATTCCGTTAATTGCAAACCAGGATAACTTCTTGTTGGCCGAGATATTAATGATTTGACAATTGTTCAAAGCCTGATTTTTTTGAGTGAGCAATATAGGAGCAGAGTTTAGTTTGACAGCATTCCAAAGATATAAGTTTATATTTGATACCATTACAATATAACTTGGATTAATCCATTTCCAAAATAAAACGGTTTCGTTTGGAGAAGGAAGGGTGTAATTGTTTAGTCTTTTTTTCTCAGCTAAATTGAAAATTTGCATTGTCTGGTTTGACTTTAAACCAATAATTAGTTCATTTGGATGCATAATTATACTATCAGCATTCATATTTTTTTTAATCAAACTTTGGGGTGATGGCAAAGCATCGTCATTAGTTGAGTTGGAAGATTTCAAGGGAATAATTGAAACAGAAGAATCATCTTTAATTGAAATACAATTTTCAGATAAAGTACAGTTCTTGAAATCAATCTTGGATGGATCAACTGAATAATCAGATACTAAATTTGTTAATTCAGTAAATTCAATGGGGAGATCATTGGACATGATGGAGTTATATCAAGCAACAACTATCAGACTCTAGAGAAGAAACAAATCAGAAAAATGATTTCTGAAAGAATTGAACAACAGAAGTTAAGAAAGGAATTGATATAATGAATCTAACTGATATGAGAGATGCTTTGGACAATTATTGGCAAAAGTTAACAGCCCCTAAACCAAAAATGAAAAAGCATGAAAAACTGCCACCTCAGCGTCGATTTGTCCAAGAAAAACGCGGATTTCGGCGCTGAAGCAAAAACAGACGACACCAGCAGGACTCGAACCTGCGCGGGAAATCCCAAAAGATTTCTAATCTTTCGCCTTAACCACTCGGCCATAGTGCCTAAAGCAAAAGCTTTAATGCTTGTTGTATTTTTTACTCAAGCAAATAGCGGCTACTTTTGTTTTAGGATGCATATATATTTTTGGATTCTTGAGATGTTTTCTACAATTCCACTAGAACTGATTGTTCAATTGCCAGCAAGACGCGAAGAGGGTGTGATATTTCTGAAAGTACATTGTTTTGATTCAGATGCAGTTTTCAATTAGAGTTATTGACGTAAGATTACAAAAGATCATTATTTAATGCCAGATATTTTTTATTAATTGTTTCAAACTAATCCTAAATGCAGAATAGGAGAATATATTACTCCTTTTATTTTAAATTTTCTTAGTATCATTTATTACGGAGAGTTTGAAAAATTAAATAACCCGGCTCATATGGAACTCAACCGAAATCAAACTCTTAGAACTTTTAGAACTTTTAGAATTTGTTTCTCCGACAATTTTGATTGTCAAAGTGCTTTCTCAACTTATTTATTATTGCATTTAGTGCTTTTTTCGATTCACTTGACTTCTAAACCAATACACCCAAGACTTAATCAAACAATACATAGAGTTTATAAATAAAATTTCAAGTCATTTCAAAGATGCCACCTGTAATTAATTATTTCCGTTCAATTAATTTTCCAATTGTTTTATTATCTGATTTCAAATCAATAGAAAACCTCTTTTTACTGTGTTTAATAGCTAGTTCATTTCAGTGATTACCATTTAATTTCAATTTATAACAACTTATTTTGGTTTTTGTTTAATTGGATTCAGTTAACTATTTAGATGCATTTCTATAAATTATTTTTCAACAACGATATTTCAGGAAATCAAAAGAGAATATATCTGGAAATATTTTAATGTTTGCTTTATAATATCATCATTTATTGTTTTTGAAATACTAAATATGCATATTTGGAGTTACTGAAGGTTAAATTTTCTTTTATTTTTCAATTTTTCATCTTTTTAATTTCTAGTGGTGTAAACTTTTCTGGACATACCAAAATTTAAGTGATATACAGAAAAGCACAATCAAATTTTGAAGTTATAGTTCAATGGGAATAATCTTTTCATGAGTATTTTGATAAAATTATAATTTCTAATTAAAATGAATATAATCAAGGCAAAAAGGTAATCAGTTTAAACAATAACGTTAATGGTGATTTCGGTAATCTTATAGTTTAAAATTATTATGATGGATTGAACTTACTCTGTTTCCCCTCCTGAAAATATATCAAAGTCTGAAAACTATAAATCGATTCAAATTAGTTTGAAATGATTACTCAAATAGCAATTAATATCATTTAATTATTTTCAACTAGGATACATCAATTGATTAATGAAATTGAATTCATTAATTGCTAAACTATCATCTTTCTGAAATTGAAAGATATACCTAAATCTAAAATGTACAATTGTTTTTATTAAGAGAAGTTACTCAAAATAATTACCTAAAGATAAATGCATATAATTCAAAATGATGGAACTAAAAAGTTGCAGCAAATGATAACAATTCTGGTTCAAAAACTGAAGAAAATTCATAAAATTCATCCACATAAAGGATATCTAAAAACCACAGTGGAAGTCAAATTATCGACCTAAAAGTTCTTAAACAAAAGAATCCTGATGACATTGAGTTTTCAAAAAATAAAATTTTGGTCGTAAATGAAAGCTCAATGTAATATTTGAAATGGATAAAACAAATCACAAATCTAAAATTAATCAAAAGCAGGTAAATCATACAAAAAAATAAAGCAGTCTTTATTTGGTTCTTTCCCCTTATATTTAAATCATAGAGTATAATTCAAGAGGGTTTTATGTCTAATGCATCCCAACATAGATGAAAGTTTTCAATGACAAACATACAATACATTAATAACAGAGGAAAGCCATTTATTTCAACATCTAATGACTATTGAGGTATTATTAGAGAAAAGCCCTTTGAGTTGCTTTGCAGTTGTAGTAACAACATAGAGAAAGTCCCACCAAAAGAAAACCAGTGTAATATCTTTCAAAAAGCATGGTTTTCCTGGTTTAAATATTTCAAAAGTATATATTAAATCAATATTTTGGCCATAAAATAACAAATAAACTCGTTTTACGATTTTGGCACTATGGCCGAGTGGTTAAGGCGAAAGACTTGAATATGTTCAAGCTATCTTTTGGGATTTCCTGCGCAGGTTCGAGTCCTGCTGGTGTCGTTTTTTCGCTTTTGCAACTCCGCGGTAAATAAAACAAACTTTTCTGCTGCTTCTGCTTCCTCCAGTTTTCTTTTCTCCTTCCAAAATGCCTTCATATCCCCCCAGCAGCTACAAAACACCCTCCTTTCCTTCCTTGTATATGCCAGGTTCTAGAGGGTTTAAATTTGCCTTCCTCTACCACCTTGCTGACTTTTGGCGATTCACTTTTTTTTGGTCGTTGATCTTCAACAATTTTGTTTATTTTTTGGTTGCAGTCTTCGCCATTCTCAATCTTTCTAACAAAAACTCTGCTATCAATTCTCAAGGCTCTTTTAGTAGTGGTTCTTTTCGGAAGATGAAAAGAAACCTCTTTGCGATTAATAAATTATTGATAGTTTTGCTATATTTGTTCATTGCATCCATTCAGGCGTTCGTTGCTAGCTCCATAATATCTTTAATTATAGGAACTATTTATCAGTCCATTTTACTCAAAATTTCAACTTGGATTCCTGTGACATGGAGTATGATTCAGATTTTGTTTGTAATTATAACATCTTTACCCATTACTTCTACAATTTTATAGTTTCGAATAATCTTTCATTTTATACAATACACTCGTTCTGTGCCTATAAATATCTTCATTCAATAAAGTTTTTATGTACAACTTCTTTGCTTGAAACTTTTAGTGGTTCCTGCTTTATCTCTAAATCATCAAGCAAATATGGTGGATCAATATTATCATGAATCAACTGCCCCTCACTTTCTAACTCATTCAATATTTCCAAATGCTCAGTCTTCAATGATTCCTTGAACACTTTCTTATTAGCAACTCCTGCTATTCCATTGTATGTAATTTTTAAAACATCTTTATTGACTGCTATTCCGCTTCTTTCCATCTCTTCGAATATTGGAATCAAGTTAATATATTCTCTTCGATAATTATTGCACTTAATAAACTGCAAATAATTACTCAAATCTGGCTCAATTTCGTAATCTGATAAATTATGCCAGAGAATATAAACATCCTCGATTGCAAATGTCGAAAATGCTCTCAAAGTATAATTAATTGTTTGATGGTTAATAAAATTTTTGTGGCCTCTGGGTGTAACTAACATACTTTCAAATATATCTCGCACCTTTATTGGTTCAACAATATTTCCATATGCTTCTAAAAATGAATTCAAAATCCCAATATCGTTTTCTATTTTTAAATCCATTTTATACATGGCATGCAATTGTAATATCCCTTCTTCAAATAATAACTTTCCACAACTTGATATTAAAAATTTATAATGCTCTGTATCTGGCTCGGGTGTTCCATATAACCTATTATATCTTTTCATTTGCTGAAACACCAATAGTGCTCCCCTGGGATTATTGATGTACATCAATTTCTTCAAAACTGCTCCATAATCTTCAAATGGAAACTGAAAATATTCTTGTAACAACCCATAAACCGCCCAACAAATCTCGTCTTCTCCATTTCCCTTGTATTCAATGAAATAACAAATCAATGTGTAATAAATATCATAATTTAGTTTATTATTTAACGACAATCTGTAATAATAATTTGTTTTACTATTTTCCTTATCTATTTCCAACTGATCAGACAAAAACTGTATTACATTTCCAACACAATCAAATTTTAAAAATGCTTTCAATACACTGTTTAAACTAATCTTATCAATAGTATTAACTGATTTTTCAAATTTTTTCAAAAATTTATACTGCTCTTTCAAATCCTCTTCATCAACAATGATTTCTGTTGAAAAGGTTTTCTCAAAGATTTTGGGAATGACTTTTTTGAATTTAGTATTGTTAGAATCTACCCAATCCATTCCACTTTTAATACTGTTAATAAATATATCTTGGGCATCTGTTAGCTTTCTTAAATTTTCTTCTTTACTCTTACCACTTCTAATTTCATTTAATAATGTTTCAATTAAAAGATAATATGTCCTTATATTTTCTTCAATCAGATATGTTTTCTTAAAATGCTGAATCAACTCATTCACAGAATCCGAATGCAGATTTTTTATAACTAAAGTTTCTAGTAAGTGGTTTAACGTGTTAACATCTAAATAACACAGGCTCCTGTGAAGAGAATGGTAATCAACCTCAAGACTATTGTAATTCTCAACTTCCTTCTCCTTTTCAGTCTCCACTAGCTTATAACTTGAAACCTCTTCAATTTTATTTAAAAATCTATCATTTCTTGTTAAAAATCCTGGTTCAAAATCTGTCAATCGGTTTAGCTCCCATGACAATACAATATCAGATAATGATTTACCCATTTTGTCCCTTTTTATTGTGCTATCAATGTGATCTATCAAGTTGATACCCAAGCTTTCCAATTCTTTAAATTTAATTGAATTCCATATCACCAATTTTAAAAATTCTTCATTGTGTATTAGATACAAATGTTCCTTGTCAAATTTAGCATTTGGGAAATACCTTGGAATTAAGTTCGTATTGAAAATCAATTTTGTCTCTTCATTTAGATTTTCATCTTCACAGATTTGCAAGATTTTTAAAATTATTTGTAGATCATCAGATATTTGCTCATTGCTCATAAAAAATGTAATGAACCTCAATAATTCTTTGTTGCTATAATTTAAAAGGGCATAATCAAAATCAATGGAATTACCATTATTATAAATGTTTGTTCCACTGTCTTGAGTTTTATTGACATGAAGCTTTTCATAGTTATTAAGAATAATGAATAAGTTGAACATTTTTAAATATGAATCGACAAATTTTTTTTCAAGTTGATCATTTTTCAATGAATTAAAAATCTTTAAAATTAAATTTGAATTAATATATATAATGTTGTTTGACTGAATTAAATTTGAAACTTCAGACAAATTTAATAATAAATCTAAATTGTGAGATTGAACTTTAAAATTAAACAAATTTTCAGTTATTTCAAATAGTAGCAACTGTTTAAAGTAATTTAAATCGTTGTCATCTGCAATTAAGCTTGATTTGGAGAACTTTTGCAATACGAATTCTAGAGCTTTAAGCGAATTTTCTTGATTATTAGGGATAAAATTCAAGTATTTAAAGAAAAAACTAAAACATTTGACAACTGTTTCAATCAGATTTATTTCATCTATTTCATATGACTTATAATTAACCAGAGACTCAATTCTCTTGCATACAACTTTTTGGAAATCAATATTTTTTTGAATTAAGGAATATAATTGGGGAAATAATTTGAAATTTTTGTTTTCTTTAGAAATCATCAACTCTTTATTTAGATTAAAATTCAATAAATCCAAAAGGGAAATCAATTGTCTTATCGTAAAGCAGTTATCCAAGTAGTCAATACTTTCTTTGAATCGGATCGGCTTATTGGTATCTGATTTATAATCAGTATTCCAAGTTTTTGCAATATAATCATTTTGAATTTCAATTAAAACTTTGTTAAAAAGCCTAAGAACTGAATTGTTTAATTTTTTAGTTTGTAATGTTTGTATTGAAAAATCTACGATTTGAACAAAAGAATTCTTTAACTCTATTGTTTTTAAATGAAGTTGGATTTTGTTGTTTTCAATATTTCTTGTTTGTTGTTTCAATTGCTCTATTTCTCTTAATTTATTCTTTAAACCAAGAACTAAATCAATTTGTTGGGGCGACAAATTTTTGTAATCAACATCAAGAGTTGATTCATCCTTTGTTTCAAACGTCAATTTATTCTTCTTTGAAAATGGAGACCAATTAATATATCTTTTCAGAACAAAAAAATGATGGTTGATTGTAGTGTAAATTGGATGGTATTGCAAAACGAGGTTGGTATGATTAAATCTGCAAAAGCGATAGCTGAATTGCAAGGAATTTTCGGCATATAGTATTGGCAATCTGGTGCAATTTGGTTTCAAAGAAGCTGAAATTCTGAACCCACTAAAGAACCTATTCATACCGGTTGTTCTCTTTTGTTTTGAAAGTGGTTGAGAGGATTTTAGATTTTTATGAGCACAACGAAGAAAGGGAAAATTTCTGTCCAATCATCAGCTTTTTCTTTACCATCAAATTTGGCGTTCTGCGGCAGGTGTGGCTAGTGCAAGTTTTTTAGAGCCGTGGCAATGGATTTGTTTGTGTTTTTCAGACCGTACAAAAGTAACCTGAGTTAAACCAAAAACGTTGGCCAGCAATATAGTCAGTGTAAGTGGGATATTACTATGGACGAACAAGAAAAAAGTCAAAATGCTGAAAAAGTGTTATTGGCAAAGCACAGAAAAGAGAATCGTGATCTAATTTCAACGATTACAGGATTGAAAAAGCAAGCAACGAAAAAAACAAGAAAATCTATACTAAACAGATGTAAAGATCTACAGGAAAACCTAAGAAAGAGACACGAAATTGAGATTGCACAGCAAAAACTTGTGGGAAAGGAAGTAGTCAGGAATCTTGCCGAGAATTGTTTGGATACGGATGCTGAAAATCAGATTGTTTACAAGGACAATGAATCTCATACTGATAATACTTCAAACAATATTGGGACTTTATTAGTTGGAAGCGAAAATTTTTTAACCGAAAAAGTATCGAACAACAAAAATAAAATCAAAGAGAATAGTAAAGATCCTAAAAATATTTTCCGTGGCACTGTATCAACAGAGTTTCGAAAAGGATCAAAAAAGAACAGACAGAAAGAAAGATTAAATAAGAGGAAAGCAAAAATTGAACAAATAAAAACTGAAGCTCAGAATGAATCCCTGCTTGAAATCAACTTTAGGCAGTTGGAGCAGGAAACGTTTAAAGAACTATTGAAACTAAATAATCTTAGTGAGTTTGAGGTGCCAGCTGACGGAAACTGTTTATTTGCTTCCATTCAAGATCAATTGAAGGAAAGATATCACATAGAATCAAATATTGAACAGTTGCGCTCCGTTGCCTCTGATGTGATAGCAAAGGACCCTGAAACATATGCCCCATATTTATTTGATGAAGAAACTTTGAAAATCAAAGACATTAATGAATACTGCAAAAAGATTAAATTTGGCAATTACTGGGGTAGCGATCTAGAAATTTTGGCAATAAGCAAGTTTTACGGTATTCCGATTACTGTAATTATTGCCGGAGGCTCACCAATCAAGTTTAACGAAAGTTTGAAATCCGCCATTAAGCCCGATTTGAAGTTGGCATTCTACCAACACTCATATGGACTAGGAGAACATTACAACTCTCTACGGGACTACTAGCAGCAAATTTTCACATTATTATTTTTTATTTCAACTCTTTAGTGTGTTTGATGTTTTACCTTGCTGAGCTTTGAAAGCCCATATTGAAATTAATTATTTTGAACTATGTGCTACAGCAGTGAATCTCCATATCTGTAACAGTAAATTGAATAAATATGTTTAAAACAGTCCACCACAACAAAATTAATCCCAGTACATCATTTATCAAAAATCGGTGAAATATCATCAAGTTTATAAAAAAAACCTTTCTCTACCTTAAATGTTTGAAATGGAGATTGACACAAAAAAGAAGATATCAAATGGTGAGGGATCTTATCGAACAATTTTTGTTTTACAAAATCCATCATAAGATAGTAAAGTAGATCAAGATAAAAGAAGGAAACAACCAAAGAAGCAGATCATCAAAATAAGTCAAAAACTGATGTGTGCCTCCCAGATGTCTACGTTCGGTCCCTTGGTATCTCCTCTCAGTGTGCGTGTGACATTCGGTGATCTAACCCAGTTCCCTATAAAAGGAGCCGGCGGTCTCTTCTACACTCTTCTTTCTTAAATACTTCTTGACCTTACTAAGAATTATGGATTCGCTTCAACAGGTTATGAGCCAGATTGCGAATGTTCGCTGCCAAGAATCACAAAAACCAATATATGCTGGTGACTTTACTATTTGGGCTTCTGTCATGCATCTCAAGGCTGATTAGTGTGGTCCGTTGGTGTAAGGCTTCATCAAAAAAAGAGTCATTATTGGAGTTAATAATGATTCAGACAATGGTATTGATAAATTTGTTTTTATTTGCCACTGATGTGATACTCGCGGATTAGCACCTGCTGTATTCCAAAGATGCTATACCATTGATGGCATGAGTGTAAACTACTGGTCAATCAGGATAATTGTTATTGGACTTTTGGTGCTAAGGATGCTATACCATAACCAACTCAGTGATTTGTGCTATAGGGCAAAGCAGACTATCCACTTAAATAACGAGCAGCAGATTTTTAGCAAATCTTAAAGCAGTAGTTTCAAGATAAAGTATGCGGATAGACTTGCCAAAGTATCTTACCCTAAATTGTGCTCAGGACAACATATTTGCTGAAGAAATTTTTCCCATGTACTGACTATGACAAAAATAAATTAGCTGTATCAATAGCTTTGCCCAGTTACATTCATGATGGCGCGACTAGTGGCAGATAGGGGTCAGGGCGGATATCATTTTGAAGGTAAAAGCAGTCCAAAAAACAAATGAACAAGCAGTACAGTCTTATTGATGTTGCAAACAATGACACTTGGCTGGTGAGCTTCTGCCTTTTACAAGTGCATGCTGGCGCACTGCAGCTATGCGGGGCGGCTGCTGCTTCCTGCGATCCGCAATTGTGTAGCTCAAGCCATCTCAATATGCGCAGTAAAATATCCACAGTAGCAATAACGTGTAAACATTCAAAAGTGGTTCTTTGATTATGATACACTTTAAAATAATTATCCCTTTTGAAAACCCTGCACCGTCTAACAGCCGAGTCAGGTCATACTGCGGTTATTGGCGGCTTTATCACTGACATCACTGCTTCTGGTACTGTGGTATCTCGAAGATTGAATTGTTGAAACGTTCTATTCTTGCTTGGCATGCTGGATCTTTGATCCTAATAGCAGCTCTAGCGATAATAAGTTGTGGTGTTCATCCAAACGTGCGATGCAAATTTTATTGAAGCTTCTATTGATAGCTGACTAATGTCATTGCTGTAGGAGCGCTATGGAGTGCCGCGGCTGTTGAGCGAATTGCTGCAAACTGTCCTCAATGCGTGGGGCTCACGGATGAGATTTACGCCAGTGCTACACCCAACACATTCATGATATCAGCTGTTAGTGACTAAGATTGTTCTCGATTGCGGAGACACAACCACTAATAAATTTATGAAGTTTGCCGCCAATGAAAAAAGCAGCTCATTGATGCTGTAACATGATAATTTTGAGCACATGTCCGTTAGTCAAAATGAAGAGTGGTACACTTTTCTCATAGTGGTGGCTGGTTCGTCAGATATCCGCTTGGCTTTTCAATAGCATCCCCATCATCAGCTGTGTCATGAAACTCAATTTGATTTTGTGCACTCTTGGATCACTTGCCTAGGGTGGTGATACTCTGTCGGTTAATACGCTGTTTGCATCCCACCCATTTCACATGCTCTGTGAGAATGAAACGTCAATGTTAGCTGGCATTTGTCATTTGTGCCCAATCCGAAGTGCGTTGATGTCCATTGGCTACCATCAGCATTGCCGAAGCAAGGATTGTATCTGCTGGACAGCGCAATTGTGATGTGTTGTGGCCTGGAACAGCGATGTCAGTCATATTAATGGTAAATCGCTTCTGCGCTGAATATGAGGTTCGGATGCCTACACACTTTGCACTTGTTTTGGAACATACCTCATCTCCTGCATTGTTGAATTTGTGTGTATGTCCGGCATATTGGTTGATCTGCCAACAGATCACCAAATTAAAATCTGGTGGAATCGGAGCCCATCGTGCTTCGCTGAGCAGCAGTTAAGGTGAAATGCCAAGAAGCAATTCAAAGCTCTTAACCACTGCCTGATGTCATTTGACCGCGCCGCGGTAGCGACGCCGCAGGGTCGCTTTGGTGTTTCCTTATCCTTGCCATTCTTTCATCGGTAGCATTCGCTTTTGGAGTTAGTGCTGCTGTTGGTCATCCGATGCACGGGAGTGACTCCATTGCAATCGGTGACAATGATTGCGCAACTGCAATCGGTTTGAACTCACCATCGAATTGTGTCGTCAAAGTTGATGACGCATATGATGACTTCCTTCTTGATGGTGACAAAGATATTGGCGTCGTTAAGAATCAATTAAACTCAAATCAGGCTCTCTCACTTTCTGAAGACATTGGATAAGATGCTGATTTAATCATTGCCAATCACTGCGCATAGACAAAGATGCTTAAGTCAAAAACAGTTGTGACGCAAATAATTTTAGTACTGTCGATTTGTCTAAACGGTGCACAAACGATTGGTAAAGTACCATCGATTGCGGGGCTTATGTAATATATCTGGCTACTGCGAATAGCTTGGCGCTACACCTAATCTCTTTCCTGAGCACCTCTTATGCGCTGATCCTTGTCAACGACTGCCGCAACCAACGCTTCAGAGCTTCATCCACCGGATGCTTTTGCAGCTTTCTGTAAGATGACTTCTGCGCTTTCGTTGGGAGGTTGTAATGCGCTTAGCTCTGTCTAAAAAACGGCAATTAGTCCGACAGGTTGGATATGCTTTTGCTATCGATCACACATGATTCTCACTAAGTGGCTTAGCGGAGTGTTAAGGAACGACATTAAAAACATTGTGCTTTCTCTAGCTTCACCAATGACATTAAATTTTATTCAACCTCATTTGACTGCTGCAGTTCTTGATATTCACATCGACGCTGAAATTGATTTGCTTACGTATTTTAGATTTGTTAATGTCCAAAGACCCTTCAGTTAATTAATGCTCGGCACAACAGTTTATGGACTGATGCAGTCGTTTGATTTCTGTTCTGAAATGGCGCTTCTAGCTCTGCAATGGCTTGCGCTCCAACCAACAGCTGAGCATGGTGTGCTCAATCTCTCGAGAAACACGCTCCAATGCCGTTTCAAATAATAGGTGTATGTTATTACTTTTTGAAAATCATCCGTTTTAATGGTGATTCTGATTAGGCAAATTTTTTGTTTAACGTTGAAAATCAACAATGACGATGTACCTTGGCGTCGCTTTGCTGAAGATCGCGTTGTTCAATGTAGGAACGGCAACTTGGCACAAATGAACACTTAATGCAAATGATGGTTCAACATCTCACAATGGCTGTGAGACATGTCTGGCATCCATAAATGATGATTTTCTTTTAGAGAATGCTATTTGAATGAGATTGCTGTGAGGAGGATCATGATCTATTTTGATTTTACCAATCAATTGTTGATCTGCGGCTTTCTGCAGCAGATTTTCCTCTGAAGAATTGGTGCATTACTCCAGGATGACGATGGTAATATATTGCTGCCGCTTGATCTTTCATGAATGATATGTAGTGTGGATCTCCTGACCATGACTCGCAAATCCATTAATTGTTCATCGGAATGCTGCCTCATCTGCTGTGTTTGTTCGATAGTCCGACAGTGGTTGGGCGGAGATCTTGTACTGGAAACTCAGCTGGTGGCCATTTGTTGCTCACTACTCAAGCAGCCAGTACATTAGACCTCCAAAAAGCACCCTTTAGAGCCCTCTCAATTTCAAGAGCGAAGCTCATTTCACTTGAAGAATCAGTCCAGAAAACAGTGTTGCAATTGCAGGAAATCACCTACTACAGTAAGGATACTGCTATCCCATTTATCCTTCTTGAAAGCAGTTCTTCGCTATGCTTGGCTATCCGATTCAGCATCCGCTCCTCCCCTAATTTATTTACAGCCTGAATTCACTTTATAAAACAGTATGTCATTGTTCATTTTATTATTTTGTAACTTGATGGTCAACGAAGCGATTTTGTTTTAATGACAAATCTGCGCAGACTTGCTGCATTTGAACTTTTCAATAATTGCTTTGAATGAGTGAATTGCTGCTTGTCTTAATTTTGATATTTTTGCCGATTTTGCTCTATATGGTTATCACTAGAGGAATTGGGTTTTAACAGTTATGCATCGGTGTGTTTATATATTTGCTTAACTGGCTGGCGTCATATAATCTTATAAACAAATACACATGGATCGTATTCTTTTCATTCTTTTTTGTTCATATGCTGATACAGTCGGTACTATTTAGTACTTGTTTCTGTTTCTGATTAGTGAAATCGATCTACGTCGTATTACTTCTTTTGTGTAGGCCATCATTTTATAGTAGAAGGCAACAGTGTAGAAAAAGCAGTCGTTAGGAGAAACGGGTGCCCTAAAAACCCTGGTTAAAGAAGTTGCCTAATAACCGTTTTGACGCACATGGCAAAGTAACTGTTCAAGCCGTATGCCGGAAGTGATAACCGAGCTTTTTCAGCGCTACGCACTTGCCAGTATTTCGAAATGTTTCATTTCTTTCCCGCAACATGCACTCAATTAAAAGACCGGAGCGGCATTTAATCCCACGACACTGCGCCCTTGAGAGGATTTTGAGGGACCATTCTTTGCACTCACATGCGGGACACGATTGGCCAACGCGGATGGTCTTTTGGAACATTTTGACGTTGTTTGACAGCGGCTACTCAAATGTTTCTGGTTGCGTCAGTTTGTCAAAGAGGTTGCGTTAAAGCTCCCGAGAATCTCCATTCGCTTCTCCGGTGTCTTTGTTATTACCAACTTTGCTGAAAAATGAAGCCGCCTACCACTGCACTTCCTTGATGATGATGCCGACAGTCACCTGAATTGGTTATTTTGGATTTGCCTATACACACGGTCCGCTATCACTCGGCCGACGTGACGTCTGGTGATCCAAGCGAGATCTCTATAAAAAGTTTGAGGAATCTTAAATTGCTCTTTCTTTTTATTCGTTGCAGCCAATTGACTATACTATTTTGAGCTGAAAGCGTTCACAAAAAAAATATCTTTAAAGAAATTGCCGGCTACATTTTTGAGTCCCAGATTAAACCAGTGACGGTCAGGAGAAAAGACCGGTGACAGGCAACGAGAGACTGGATGTGGAAGTCATGAGCCCCACAACAGGTTTTTGTCTGCTTAAATGCAGATATTAGATTAGGAGTTCAATGTTGTTGATGTTTGTTGAAGAAGCAACAAATGAGCGTTGCCGTTCACTAAACGTTTTCAATGTCTGAAATGAATGCATGGTCTTCTGATAACCTTGCAGGGGCCCGGTGGAGGAGGCACCAGCTGCTGCTACGTTTCTCTAAGCACCACACTTTTGCCAGCCATTAATGTGTTTTTTGAGGTACTAGAAATGGGTTGATGTAGGATAGCTCTTCTATCTGTTTCACCATTTAGGCATAAGATATCCGTTGCCTTGCTTGGGAAAGGCATCACCCGGCTAGTTTCTTTATTGGTGGGTTTGGCTGCCCCCTTGTTTCTGATCTACAGTTTGGTTGATAGTGAAGGACTCCAATTTAAAATAGAACCCTTATCAAAAACAACGAATTACGTTCATCAAGAAATAGAGCAATCATACACAGATGTAGCAATTGGGTATTACCTAGTTAAACCTATCAAGATGAAAGAGAGAACTTGTGACGCAATCATATTGTAGCCGTTGTCATAGTCATAAATATGAAGTAACTCTATCAAATGTATAACAATACGGTAGCATTGCCGACCGAAAATCTAACTACTAATAATAAACTGATATAATTAAGTCCAACAGGATGAACTGGAAAGAAACAAACATCAATTCAATTATTGACGCACCTTCTTGAGATAAGTGAAGGCTGGGTCGCTTTGCATCTTAGTCAACACGTCAGAAGCACTATTTTTGGTATTAGTTTATGGAAAACTATTTGCAACATTGCGCAACCCTTTTCAATGAGACACCGCATTGAGATATGTGTTAAGATTTTCAGGGTGAAGGGGTTGCTGGTGTAGTTGATAGCAGAGTTACTATCACAATAGTAAGTCGGTTTATCAACATTTGAACGAATGAATTTGAAACCAGCATTGAAAACAGAGCATCTTCAACTGCTTCGGAGAAAAAAGGATGCTCAGCTCCAAAAGGCCGGAAAACCACTGAAACCTGTTTTTCGGTGTTGCGAGTAATTTCATTTTGACTAATGAACAAATGATGATCACCAGCAGATCTTGGATCAGCGATGTCTCCGGATTCATGAATGTGAAAGTATCAACTAATTTTCAACTGCTAAAGCTGCTTGTGATGAACTGTTGATGTGTTTGAGTTTGAAAATTTTATCCCTCGTTTAGCACAACATATATAGATCGTGCATGGAACAATAGGATTTCCACGCAGTTGTTCAGCAGCAACAGCACATTCGTCCCCTAAACAAGTTGCAGCAGAAAGCACCGACCCAGCAGTTTATCTGTAACGTTCATATTTTTAGGCATGTACCTCAGAACGATGTGGTTTAAGTAGCACGTTCTATGGGTTGATCATCATTGAGGTAGCTCCCGAGTGTGACTCATTCATTTTATGCTTTTGAACGATGAATTTGACTTAGGTCTTTATTAATTCCAAAATATCTTGGTTTCATTGAGGGACATCGATTGCAAAATTGAGACCCAAAAATACTGCAAGTTCTTTCCTATCTTCGATGCACTGATACATGATTTCAGCAGTTTCATCATTGCGGCTGATTGACCTCCAGCAATAGGCCCCATTACTTCTAATTGAAGCGTGCAGTGGTGTTGGGTCTTTGAACAGTAAACCTCCTCAAGCCCAGCTGAAACATTTTGAGTCGCAAGCAATTGGACAGCATTAATGATTTGCTGGTACCATCAAAAAGGGACTGCTTGAGTGCACAAACTATCTTGTGGAATGTGCAATTTTTGAAAGGATACTCAGAATTAGCAAATTCAAATTGTTGTTTCAGATGATATTCTGCATCAGTATCACTACTATGAATGCAGTTGTCCAATCATTTTAGGAGCATTCATTGAGATTCTGGCTGGAAATGCATGAAGAAGTCTAACTCTTTCATAGTTAATTATTGCAATACGTCACTGCGTATTATCAATGTCCTCAAGCGACGAGTTGCGTTGAAGATCTAGGCTGGCTCTAAAAAAGTCACCAGTTTGCATTGACCTCATTGCAGAATCCCAACGAAGGCTACCAGGAGTTTTTCTAAAGGGAAGATTACCTATCGGTAAGTATTTCCATGACTCATTGTCCGGGGCTCTGCTTTGCAAGCGACTGTGCAGGTCGATTCGCAGGATTTGATCTATCAGTATGTGCAACTCAATATGCACCGGCCAAATATCTCACGGGGTATTTATCTTAATCGATTACTCTTGTGTCTCTTGTAAACCACTTACATTACATATGAATAAAATGGTGATTTTGATGGCAGACTTCGTTGGTTGCGGCGCGATGGTCCATATTTGATTCAGCACCAGTACTAGCATCAGGCACCAACATTCTCATCAATGCATGCAACAGATCTCGTTGAATGGAACTTATTGAGATTGTCACCGTCCCTCTCTTCATCATCTGAGCTGATGTCACTACATTTATCACTTTCATTGGTGATAGTATTTGATGAGTCTACTGAAAGACATTGCGGTTGTGTTATTTTTGTCATTATCAGCAGTGACAAAATTATTGGCAGTACCACGAGCAGCAGTAGGTGTAACTGCTGCTGCTGACAGAATTGGTTTTTTGATGGCAGCAGATAATGGAACATTAAAAGGAAGCTTCGTTTGGTCAGAGCGACAGTAGGAACTAACAGCAAAAGAGCTTTAATGTCAATTGTACATTCGGCAGCGCCATTCTACTGATGTCGTGGCCAGCAAAGGTCGAAGTTATTTAGATTATCTGAATTAGTTTACTTGGCGTGTTTGGGGATGCTGGCATAAACAGCTGGTCCAGACCTCTTCATCGTAGCTGCAGTCCACTGTCTTAAATAAAATAATTTAAAGGGTGTAGTCAACGGAGCGCCGTCTTTCGTGGGAATCAACCTATTCAAAAACACTGCGCCTATGGCTGCCTCATTCCACAATTAATCAAATCATTAGCATCAATCAACAATGTGCTGGATTTGTCACGATTGCACCTTGCCAAAATTTAGCCACGCCATGTTGAAATGTCTCATAAGGATCTGATTTTGAATGATTGATCCCTTCAGATTGTCGATAATGTTTGAACTGCTTGGATGCAAACTGGTTCTCGGATCTGTCATTAGGATTCGCTTTATCAGTACTGGTTGGGTAAATTTAACACAATGTTCCACTTGTCAAGAGGTAATGATCCTGTGACATTTGCAGCAACAAAATCAAACTTTCAGTAACCATGAACAATGGTGAGAAAATAGCGATTTTCATCAAGTGCAGCAACTGGCTTTGGTCCAAGAATCTGAACATGTAAATACCAACCAGAGTGGTGGGCTGTGTGGTGTAAGTCTTATCAGTAATTTAACTTCTTTTTTTTTGACAAGACTCACATTCTGGGCTGCCAGGAGCCGAAAATCCAAATATTGTGACTATTCTTTTGCTGCAGCCTGAGCTGCTCGCCCAAATCTTCGACGCCACTTTGCGGAAATTAGCGCAACAGGAGATGAGGCAATGACACATGTACATCATCTTGAAGCAGCTTTGTTTCCAGCTAATTTGTCATTGAAAAGAACAAATCATTGTTGAATAAGAACCATGCGATTTGTTGCTGCAAGTATGATTTCAATGAAACTTTTTCCATCGGCCGCTTAAATTACATTTTTCAATAATTCACCATTTAGAGCATGACAGTTCCAATATCTTTGAGATCAACATTAGTGTCACCAATATCAGCTATGTGCTCTCAATAAGGAGCCAAATCCGAATACTGGTCGGCGCTAGCAATCGTACGCTGAGAAGAACCAGAATTATAATAGAGTAGTCTAAACCTTAGCATGAGCTTGTTAGATACTTTCAACGACCATGAAAACAGTCATTGATCAGCTTTTGAATCCTGAAGAACGGCCACAGCAGCAGAAGCAGCAGTTGGTGTTCATCATCCAGCGGGAACAGGCTTGTGGTGAAAAACACTCACGAACCAGAAGTTTTTTGTGTGACAGTGGCAGCAGGTTATTTATTTTCGTATTGGCTCCTTGAATGCTTCATCAACTACAGAGGCAAGCCCCGTTCAACCGCAGCTGCAAGCGAATGCATTAACACCAAAATGATAGCCCAAATCCGTTGCACCAGTAAGTGGAATCCGGTGAGGGTCAGTAGATTGAGTAGGAACCGTTGTAACGTAGGTGGTCTGTACAGCAAATCCGGCATTGAGATTAGCGGCGACTTGATACCCATTGTAGACCTTGAAAATATTTTAATACCATTCCTTAAAGAAATTATTGTAATCCCTCATGTCGGATAATTGATTTTGCCACTCTCCGCAGGTAGGTGTCCTAGTCATTGTACGCGCGGCCTCTACGGAAGTGGATCTGTAAAAGGGGTGCAAGCTAACTAATAGTCAACGGCCATACTTCATATTGTATTGCATCTCTCTCCGCGCAGCAAACGCTGATTTGCCAATATCTAACTTAATGCAAAGAAAAATCAAATCAATTTTTCCTTTGTCTAAATCAACATCAACAACAAGAGTAACACCTTCTTTAATAAGGGCTTAAACCAATGGCTCAAGCTGCGCCGCACTAAAATTGGAGGGCGATGGGAAAATAGGATAGTCGACAGCATCGATCATTATGTATGATTTTTGCCCGCGATCATTGACAGTTTGGCTCATAAGCAGTTGTTGCAAGCTCTTAGGAATGAATTGAGTTGAAATCGTATATATAAAAGGACAACGCAGAAATGGCCGCCAACCCTTTCTTTACAAACTAGGTTAAAGCATAGACCTTCACGGGAGCGAGGCAATCGTAGACACAGAGGGGAAATTGAGTTATTTTCGATGCTCACAGCAGATTTCCGACGATGGGATTCAGGTAGTCAAACAGCTTAAAGGAAAAGGAAACGACCATGCGCGTCGGCGGGGCGGTAATCGAGTGTGGGTGAACATCATAATCACAAGTGGCCTGCTCAGCTGCGCAGTGCAGTTGGTCCTAGGCTGAATCACCTGGTTCTACGTTGAACCATCTTTTGGTACAAAAGTTGGGTGGTTTTGAACCACTGCCATCTGGGATTCACTAGGGAGGCCCTTCTTGACTTTGAAGCGTTGAAGCATGGCAAGCTGTTTTGTTCTATAAGACAAAACTGCTAAGCTGCGTGTTCGTTTGTTCGCAATCACTTATTTCTGAGAACCATTTTTCTTGCTATATTCATGGACTGCAATGTGCTCAATCGCTAGACATGACAACGAACTTAGCAAAAATCAACTCTATGCGAATAGAATATAAAAGGCAGTTCATTGTTATACCAACTTAAAGAGTTTAATAATGACAGAAAAACCCGGTGAATCAATTGAGTTTTGACCGTTGTAGAAATGATATAACTACAATAATTCAATAAAGTGTACGTAGTTACAGTAGCATACTTAACAAAAAGTCAATGAAAGTCCAATGATCAGATTGATTTCAACCGCTTGAAAGCAAAGCAGTGCTTGAACAATCTCATCAATGAAAGCAATTCGTTTCATATTTGATCACTGGAGCGCTAAGCCGCTCAGTCATCATATCAACAACATTAGTTTCGGTATCAACTTTTGCAAAAGCAAACGCAACATCGCACAGCATTTTCATAAGATGATATCACATTGAAAATGATTGGACTCACTGTGTTTGGTGGGATGGTTAACCGAGATAGTAGCTGTGTTGTTATCATAATACCAAATTATTTTATGAAGGTCTGAGTGAATAAATTTGAAATGCTGCGTTGAGCTGACTGCTTTTTTGATTGTTTCAATAGGTGTAATATGTTCAGCGTCGCAAGTGAGCACGGCCACTGAAGCGTGGGTTTTGCAGCTTCAAAGAACTGTGGTTTTACTAATGAAGAATGTATTTCCTTCAATTGAGTTTCGTTCACAAATGTCTCCAGCCCAATCAGTGTCAGAGTATCTAAATTATCCTGCTGATGAAAGAGCATTGTAATAATCAGTCAGTGTTTTGAGTTTCAATGCCATCACACACATCCAGCGAAAATAAAATGGATTTGGATGATGCACAATGATATTGACTGAGTAACGCAGATGCAAATTAATATCTCACGGTGAACTATTTGCAGCGAAAAGCAACGTTGCAATGAATGATATTTGATGTGATGTTTTATCGGCATCCAACTCATAGCCATCAAATTTGCGAAACCTCTTGGATGGCCCAATCAGCGCTGGTGTAGGCTGCGAAATAAACTAAATTATTTCAAATTGATGAACCGTTATTGTGACGCTGGTCTGCAGAGGGTTCAAAATGCTTTTCTTACTTTGAGCAGCGTGATGCCCAGGAAGTCGTCGCTGAATTACTTGAAGAACTCTCATTTCTATCAATAAACTAAAATATGATTTTGGCAGCTCCACTTTTGCATCTGATAATTCAGCAATAGTAATATCAGTCACAAAAAATTGAAGCCTGCACTGTGATTGCTTTGTGGTTAATAATGGACTGCAAGTTCAGTTGAACCTCTTTGCAATCCAAATCACTGGTGATCATTAAGCATTTTTGTTTAGCCACAAAGAGAAGAAAGTTGGAATCCATATATTGACTTGTTTGAATTCAAATTTTATGGATCAGGTTTAGCATTAAGAAAAAAAGGACGTTCCTTGATGCCATTTGCTGCGTGGATATGACCATAAATGAATGCGCTGATGACATCCATCTACTGAAGCACGAGTAACTTTGAGACTGTAGCAGCAACAAAGGCCGTGGAACTTTCATTCATCATTAGTGGAGTATTCAGCTTCGCGAAATCAATTCGTTCAAGAGAAAACAAACATGAGCTACTTCTCTCGTTTTGCAACCTCACAATTGCAGCATAGTTTCATTGTATAAACGCAACACCGGCGAACAGGTCTTACTTAAATAGGAAGATTATACAATAAATAACTACTGCTCTCAAACATTGGCCGGAGCTCTGATTAAGAAGCAACTTTGCCGATTGGGTCTGCAGGAGATGGTTACTCCGTAGTAGCTGCATTAAAAGCACCGGCCAAATATGTCAGGGGACTCCTGTCTTTAATGGCATTTCTTTAGTCATATACTAACGAATTAAGTACATTGTCAATCTCATCATGATGCTCTTAACGAGCATTTTGGTTCTACCGAGTTTTGCCATATCTGGTTCAGGACCAGTGCTAGCATCAGCGGCTTGAACATTATCATCAGTGGTTGCAGCAATTGATTTTGATTACAATTCATCATCTTCCACAGCAATTTCTCCATAATCTTCTCAGTGGATGTCATTATATGCTACTTTCAAATTGAATCTTTTACTTGATCTGTCGTCTAAAGAAAGTGCTGATGAATTATCTTTGGGATTCATAGCAGTGGAGTGATTTCTCTCTTTAAGCGTCCTTCAAATGCTGTCACTCCAAATGCAAACTGAGTTCTTAGTTTAGTGGAAGCAAATAATGCATCGCTAAAATTTAGTTTGCGTTCATCCAGGTAACATGAGCAGCTCACAAAGCCATAGTCGGTTTGAAGATTGTACACTCTGTAAGCATTTCGATTGATATCTCGGTTAACATAAGGACAGACGACACTGATATCAGATCACTAGATTTTGCGGATTGATTTGCGGATGCTGGCACACACTGCAGATCGCAGCGCTGTCGAGATATCAGCGGTCGATTTTCTCACATAGAATCTTTGACGTTGAGTAGTGACCCGAGCGCTTTGTTTTGTGCAATTCCAATCCATCAAACGCAGTGCATGAATCAGCAACTCATTTTACCAGTACTCAAAAACTTTACCTTCAATTAACTATGTTTTCGGCGTTGCGATGGTTGTTCCTTGAAAACTTTAGTGACCACAGTTCGATGAGACTGACAATTAATGGACATCTTTCTTTTGATTCGTTCGGATTGACTAAAATGATTGAACGGCTTGAATTAAAACTGGCTGTTACGTCTGACGGTATAATTTCTTTTATGCAGTAATCGATCTGTAAATTTCGTCTAATAAACTTGCCTGGCAACAGCTAATGACGCTGTAGCAATTAGCGTAACAACTTCTAATTATCTGTGGTGAACAACAAAGGTGAAATAATGACAACCTTGATCAACCGCAACAACTGGCTTTGGTCCAACAGTATCAACATGAAAATGACTAAAACGAGCAGTGGCCTGTCTTGCAGATGACTCACTAGTAATAGTGGACGGTTTTCTTCTCTAACACAAATAACCTTCTGAGCGACAAGCAACAGATATGCGATAGTTCTTCGCTATATCTTTTGCAACAGTCTCAGTTGATCTAGCTGAATGTTCTTCTGATTTGTAGTGAATTGCGCAACAGCAGATGGGCCATCAGACAATCATATTATTCTGCAGCTGATCAGTTCCCAGCTAATGGAGCTTTAAATTAAGGAGCATCATCTTTGAATAAAAGCCACGCACTTTATGTGTAGCAGCAAAGAATAAAATTAGATTTCCACCAGGCGGAGCAGAAAAACATTCTTCAATAATCAACAATTCTGAAGCATCAAAGTAGCAATACCTTTGACATCATCGATTGTGCCACCAATACGAGCAAACAGAGCTTACTGAAAGGTTAAGTCGCTGAACCGATCACGCTTTTGCACAATTTTTTGGGAAGCAGCAGAATTATAAATGTTGAAGTTCTTGGAATTGAACTTGAGTTTGCTAGTACTTTCAGCAACGAAGCAAGCAGCGACCGATGAACTTTGAGGGGCTTTAAAACAGGAGCAGAAGGAGAATCATTGCCAGCATCATCGGCTTCAGCGGGAACTGGTCTGCTGCTTGGCACTCACCAGTCAAAGGACCTCTTTTTTTGACAAAAATATCACGTCATTCATTTAGGTTTTGGGGTTTTTTACAGTTTCTTGAAAACAGAGAATAACTCTGATGAACCGCTGCAACCACCAAATTCAAGATCTTCAAGACGTTTGACCAAACTGATCGCATCCATAAGTATAAAACTGTGAAGGTCACTAAATTGAGTAATGTCCACCGCGGCGTAGGTGGTGTCCGAATCAAGACCAGCCTAAGAAATGGCAGCAATTTAGTCAGCATTCTCGGCCTTGATCCGATTGCAATTGAATTTGCTAATGAATTTATTGAAGTAGCTATTAGTGATTGAAGTAATTCATCACCTAACAAAAGTACGTGATCTGGAGTTAATATCAGCAGCTTCAACACCACTCGTAAAATGAAGCCTGTCGATGTTGCATATACGTGACACTATACCACGCAATTAATCAATGATTTTCCACTACAGCGGAAACAAAACCTCCAGTATTCAATGTTTGGAATATAGAATCTAAAGCAACCATAACTTTGGGCAAATCAACATCATGAGCAGAAACATCACCTTTATTAATAACGGCTTGATCAGAACCACTAATCATAGCAGCATTGTCAATTAAAACCAACATCCAACGATAAAACTTGGCAGGATCAATTAGTTTTTCGGATTCTCACCACCAACATTCGAAAAGTGGTTCAAAACATGTTTTCGCGAATGCAGCATTGTATATTAACGTCAAGAGCAATACGAAACAAACAAGCATTAAACAGATCGCTTAACCACTTTAAACAGAAGTCAGTTAAATGACACGGTGTGACGGGAGCAGACCAGTGACAAACACCGAGAAACCCAATATTGACATCCGTGCTGCTCACAGCAGCGTGCGCTGAAAAGGGTCTTTTAACTTTTGAAGCAATCAGTCACCAAAGATCAATTGAAATGACTGTTAAGAACGATACCAGGCCTTGTGGCTTGCTTTCGGGATCGAATGATCGCCCGCAAACATTACTTTGAACCGCTGTCTAAGCCACATTCATGGACTTCAATATAAAATGGGACGCTGCACCAAACTAGACACAAAGAGAAGCAAATGATAAACACATCAAATTTGAAAGAAAGTATGATGCAATTCGAACCAAATCATTGCTTAAAAAAGAAAAACCGACAGTAATACAATCAAGTTGTATCGCTGTAGAAGTAGAATCATCGCCGGCAGGCAAGCAAATAAATGACAATGCTGTAGTATATCCAACCAGAAATCAAACAATCTACAATAATCAGATATATCTAAAAGGTCGTATGATAGAGAACCACACCGAGCAGCCATTGAGTCATCGAAGGAATTGATTCAAGCTTGAGAACATAGTCGCACTAAACCCCATAGTGAACAACACTGCAGCATTAGTTTCAGTATCATTTCATGCAAGAGTGATAAGAACGATTCACATTTCTCTGATAAAATGATAGCTAATTCAAATACGCTTGCAGAGTGCATGGTTGGTAGGATGGTTAGCCAACTTGAATGCATAATCGTTATTGCTAGAACTAATTGGGTTGCCTCCATTTGTAGGGATATATTTGAAGACCTGCGTTGTGAACACAGTGTCTTTCTCCACGTCAGTGAATGCAATGCATTTAGCTTGACAATTGAACAACCCCATTAAAGCCTTCGTTTTGAGTTCCAACTATTCGGCGCTGGATTAAAAAACAACATATAGAGACCAACTGACTCTCGAACATCAATGTCTCCGGCCCAATAACTTTTTGAGTGGCGACCTAACTCAACTGCTGTGCAGCATTGTATAAAACAGTTAAACGATTTAGGCTTGAAGATCTCAACTTCTCTTTAGCAAATTTTATGTTTATCTTCTATCCTAATCCAAGAAATCGACTAAGTAACGGAACCCTAAAACCAAAATCATACCGTGCACAAGTTGCAGAATCAAGCAAAGATGCATCAACAGATCTGTAAAGTGATCATTTTTTATGACGGACATCAGAATCCTCAGTATCAAGCCGCACGTAGTGTTGCGCCTCATCATTGATGTAGCCTGCAAATGAGACGCATCATTTTTGAAGTGCTGAATCAACAGTCTGTCCTATGTCTCTATTGATACCGCAATGCATTCGGTACTAACAGCAGCATGAGGTATAAAACTCTACCCTGCGTTACTTAAGGATTTTCGATTTTGAGCAGTTAACTGAGATATGTTTTGACCAGCCTGAACATTGCATTAAATGATGCCGCATTAATGAAATCTTGCACATATGACCGCAGCATGCGGTGTTGTTCGATTCCTAAGAGATCCAAGTCAGCATGATCGACTTAAACTTTTTGGAACCAAAGCCATTTGATACCATTGACCCAGTTGTTGTACCAGCAGATAGAGATTGCTTGAGTCAATTAGTTAACTCACGTAACTACGTGACGTGTGAAAAACACGCAGCGGTAACAAATTCACCCGGGTCTTTCTTGTAAAGCTAAGCGTCCATTTCAACCAAAAACAATGCAGCTGTCACATCAATTTGAAGATGCTTGAATGACTAAAATGGTGCATCAGCAAAGAGAATCCTTACGTTTTGATAGTTAATTGCTGGATCAAATCGTTCAAGACAATAAATACCATCACAATCAGAGAACGCTTCAGCAACAAATAAGGCTGTTGCAAAATCAGCAGTGGATGCTGACTTGATTGATCACACCAGATGATTGCAACCAAGTCATTTTTCATGTGGATGATTTCCCAACAAGCAGGTGTTGTTCTCAAGCATTAGCTGATGCTCCGATTGACAAGAAACCGCGCTGCTTCAGTGTGCAGAATTTGGTTTAACAGCGCCAAAGAAAATCATGGCGCACCTAATTTTGTTATCGAGAGCCTGCCTTTGACGGAATTTCGTGGCAACTTGCAGATCCATGAAGCAGTTTTTTAGGATCATCAACATCTACTTGTAAAACTGATTCTGTTCCAGCAAGTAATACCTTATAAGTTTCGTCGCCTTAGTGTGCCTCATCAGCACAATTCCCATTATCCCTGGAGATAACTGATTTGTTTCTATCAATTTCAGTTTGGTCTTGTTCATTTTTGTCTCATGATATTAGCTGATGTCAATATATCCTTCATTTCTTTTGAATATATCTTCTGATATCTCGTCTGAGTCAATTACAGTTTTGTTTTCCTGGCTATCAGTAGCAGTGGGTAGATTCCCCTATAGCGCCGACAGCATTAAATGTAACTTTAACAGCAGAAGGAATTGATGGTATAATGGTGGCAAATCAAGAGTTTATAAAATGAAATGTGGTTTCTACATAACCACAAGATGAACGGAGAGCTGCAAATTTCTTACGTGGATTGTACACTCCATGGTTCTATCTACTTATGTCGTAGCGAGCTACACCACAAAGAACACTTGTAGCACTTCATTTTGATAGACTAGTTTATGGTGTGATCGTGGCGTAAGCAGCACACATAATCCGGGTCAATACGGCAGCGGTTGACTTTCTTCTACTACTCAATAGAGAAAGAGCAATGATAAGAGCCCCATATTATGTGGAAGTCAAATTCATGAAAACCACAGCACATATCACAGCTTCATTCGGCAAGAATTTACCAACATTAACTTCAATGAACATTGTTTTGGCTTTTGTCATGATTGGTTTTGCCAACCTGTGACTTACCCATTTTGGTAAGAATCTTAAGGAACTGATATTAAAAGTGTGACTCCTTCTGAAGGACAGATATCGTTGATCATCGTAAATGGAAATTTGTTGTCCGATAGTACACTATGGACTGTTTAATCCAACAATTGTTGAAGTGATTTATTATAATACAGTATCTTGGCAGTAGCTAATGGCTGTGTAGCAATCGCCGCAACAACAACATAGATGGAGGAATCATTAACAATGATGAGAGAATGAAAAATCTCATCAACAGCAACAGGCGGGTTAAGCCAAAGATATCAAGCCGAGGAAGACCAGCCGCAGGGATGGACTGATATTAACCCGACAAATTAATGTTTTGGACCCATTTCTTTTGAAATAAAATTCACATTTCGAAATTCCTGAACCAGAAGTGCCATAGATAGTTGATATACTTTCTGCAACAGTCTCTGTTGCTTGACCTAAATGAACATGCTATTATCATGTAAGTTTGCAGCGGTAGTTGGGGCAACGAGAAACTAATATTAGTCTGGAGGTGCCGTTTTAATACATAATGCATCAATCGGCCAGGCCTAATAATCTTTGAGTAGCAAAAGTCTTTCGATTCGGGGATGCCGCATTGTAAATCAAATTTACACCATGGAGCGGGTCGAAATAGCTTCACTTGATCCACCATTGAGAAGCATCACATTTCGAATACTTTTCAGATAATCGATTTTTCACCAAGACCAGCAATGTGACCGAAATCAATGGTTTAGTTGCTGACCCAGTCTGCGTTCGCATATATATTTTGGGAAGTACTAGAGTCAGGATAGAGGCGTTTCCAATAAAAAATCATTTGCTAGTAACTTTCAACAACAAAGCAAACGGTGAAATATTATCTATGAAAACATCCACCACGGGCGCACCAGCAGACCCAGCGGCTAAACTGATGACGCCACCGGCGCTGGTTGTGGTACCACATACTAGCAAAATGTTCCTTTTTGTAACAACGAGAGAAAGTCATTCACATTTGCATTGGCTTTATTAATGATGGTTCACCAACAGAAAAGGACGCCGTTGAAGCCGAGCTATCAGCAAATCCGTCATCACCAAAATGGTCAGCCAAATCCATTGCATCTCCGAATGATGTTTTGCATCAGTGAGGAAATTGAGTAAGAACCCGTTCAGCTTCGGTGATGTCTGAAACTGACGCAGCGTAGAAGATGGCGGCGCTTTGATGAGGATTGATTACCTTGAAAGTATTCCATTGCAATTCTTAAAGGATGTATTGCAATCCCTCTTGATTCCAGCTGTATTTCGCCTCTTATCAGAAGGATTGGCCTTGCTCATATTATTAGGGGCGCGAGCACCAGTGAGACTGTATATTTTCTCTAAGTCAACTCGTGGACGACCGCCATCCCATCTAATGTACAGGACTTATTGCAATACAGCGGGATCCAATTGTTATTTCGGGACGTATGGACTTTGAGTTCATAAACAACCTTAACATAGTGCAAATCAATATCATCTGCAAAAAGAGCAGCATTTTTGTCAAAGGCTTGACCCAATGAACCACAGCGAGCCGCTTTGAAATTCAAGACTGAGAAATCAACGATGCAGTCAGCAGGATCCATTAGTTTTTCTGATTCTTCTAATCTAGTACTTGCACCTTGGCTCATAACGTCCTGTAGCAATTCAATCTTTATATTGATCAGTAAGAAAATTCAAAAAATAAAAACAAGTAGAGTGAATTGCCAAGCGCATTTAATCCGAACCGCGTTAAATTAAACCACGTTATTGGAGAACGCAGCTGAGCGACACTTAAGGACCTACTATTGATATCCTGTTGACTCACAGCAGCTGTCTCGTAGCACTGCAATCAGACCTCAATCGATCAGGTCAACTGTGTAGCGAACCCATTTTATTACATTGAGCTGGAATCATATATATGAAAGAAAACCGAAAAACGATCAGCAGCCCCTCTTATATCGATCTGTGTTAGATCACTGGGCGTCGCGGTAGCTTAACAGTCACTGGAACAGAGAGGCAGAATAGAGACATACGGGAGCTTCAGAACGAACCGCCTTAATCCTTCAACACGACTTCAGTCGATTAGGTCAATTTAGTTGAACTTTTTAAGAACCCCTAATCCACTTTTCTCGTTAGCGGAACGGTGACCAGTCGTGAATGTCAATCATTCATCCAGCAAAGCGGTCGCGGGCGCACACTAGTGCAGTAGAATCTCAACCACTGCGTTTAAAGAAAAACAGCATGGAGTGAGCATAAATCGTGTTTTTCAAATTATGGCATTCGTGTTACTCTACAATGGCTTTTTGAACCCACCTAGCCTTGAGGCAAAGGGGTCTTTGTCATTGTGCTGCAAGAATGTTACTCCAGCAGTCCGTCTGTCTGTTTGTGCGCAAACTTCATTGTTTGCGAACTGCTGTTACGTTACAGTTATGGACGTCTTTTCAAAACCAAATGGTAAAATAATTAAAAAGATCGTAAAGAAGGAAAATAAAGATATGAAATGAATATCCAAGTATTTATTAATACCAAAAAAACAATTTTGAAGTTATTAAAAACCGCAGTAATACATTCATTGGTTCAGTTGTGAAATTAATAAAACTAGAGGCAGTCAAACAATTTTATAAAACTACTGCAACATCACCATCAGATAGGAAAACAAGCATTTAACGTCCGATATATCCAAACAAACATAAACAGCCGAGTCAAAGCAGAAGGCATTTCAATCATTGCTGCAATATTTTGAGATATTTAGACACTGTAGCGCGTATCGCTTTTGTAAACAGATCAGTAACATTACTATTAGCTTCAACTGTTTCAAGAGAAAAGCAACAGTGCAATACCCTTTTATAGAATGATACCTGATTAAAATATTCTTGCAGGTTCTGCGATTGGTAAAGTCGTTACCAAAGCTAATAACAGATTTGTTATATCAATTGTTAAGTGGTTTATCATCATTTGAACCGATACATTTAAAGACGTCCATTAGAGATTCATGTCCTTTTGCTGCTTGAGTGAGTGTTCAATTTTGTTTTGCAACCCAGCAAGGCCACTGATGCCTTCACGTTGCAGTGTTAAGCAACTGGCTTTTAACTATTGACAAACATATAAGCACCCACTGAGTTTCGATCAGCAATGTCTCCAGCCCAATCACCCTCAGAGTATCCAATTAATTTGACTAATGAAGGATCAATTTAAGAAGCAGTTAATAGATTGAGTTGAAATATCTTCACACCTATTCAGCACAAAATAGGTGAATTTTGCATGGTGCACGAAGGTATAGACTGAGTAACTAAACACCAAAAACGATCCCGCACCGTTCATCACTTGAGGGAAAATGCAAGGATGCAACAAATAATCTGTCAAATAATTATTCATCAGCCGCTTACTCAGACCACTCAGCTTTAAGAAGGGCCGTGCAGGTGATAAGCATCATTGGTGTGGCTTGCCAATGAGACTCATCCAGTTTGAGCTGCAGAGCCTTTAGTCTGACATAGGTGCTTTTTGATATAGATATTCAGTCGCTTCATTAAGGAGGATCAAATGCAAGAAAAGAAATCAAGCAACGCTAAAAATGATTGCTTTGACCGATGAACTGAGTTACGATTTGACATGCCGGACCATTCATCTAATAATCCAAGAATAGAGGCTTTCTCCACAAAGTAGCATAGCATGAAAAGGTTGTTTTTCTTTGAAAGATACTACCCCGCATGTTCTGCTTAAACTCATCGAATTTCAGACAATGGTAGCGCACTGGCAGTTCTCTTGAAACAACACAAATGACATTCTTCGGGTCCAAAAATTGATCTTTGTATAATTCAAACATGTTGAGAATTATCAGGAATAGCGCATGCTACTCACTGTTTCTTCTTAATCTCACCGTCGACAATTCGTTGCAGGAATGGAATTGCCAGATTGATTTGAAAATCGTTGAAAATCCGATCTGCTGAATCGGCAAAAAGGACATGACAAATTCAGACCTGATTTCCGGACTACTTATTTCAGGTGATGAATTCTATGAAGCTGATAGATCCCTTCAGCACCTAGTGCGGCCATGGCAATGTCACCTGATGGTGCTGACTTCAATGTAATCACCCGGCCACAAACAGAAAATATTTTCCAAAGGAAAATTCAACAAACTAATATGTAATGTTAGCAAGCCATTGTCAGAAGCTCCCAGTGCCTTGCTACTTTCCTAGTTGGGTCTGCAAATTTTGGATGTACACTAGTAGCGCCAAGAAGGGCAGCAACCTGTTAGTTCAAAAAATAGCTGTTTCTAATGGAACCTGTTGAATCGCCTGTAGACCAATTAAGTAGATTTTAATTGTGTTCAAGATCTTCTTCGTGAACCCCTTTAGATCAGCAAGCAGGTGTAACTCAAACGTACTAGCAGGGTGAGCAACGGGACCTTGATCAGCAACATATGTAGGTTAAGCAGATCAATTCAAATCGAATTGGTGTTCATTGATTCCATTATTTTCTTTCGTTTTTAAACAACTTTCACGATATCAATCATTAGCATTTGATTTATCTTTGTCATTGGTATCAGTGGATTGATTTCCCTGTCACGCACTAGCAGCGACGAGTCTTGCATCAAGGGCAGACGGAATTGTTGGCTTAATGGCAGCAATTGACGCATTTTTGAAATCAAATTCTATTTGATCAAGCCGAAATAAGTAACTGACAACGACATAGTTGATATAAAGTTGTAGCGCTTATAAGTCTTTTATTTGCGTTGTAGCAACGAAATCCATGAGATCACTGGCATCACCTAGTTTTGTTTTCATGTTTTGATTAGGGTTCTAGGGTTGGAGAACACATCGAGACATTCTCAACTTGAAAATTGCTAATCATTTCAGGTTGAAATAGAATGACAGTGGTGAGCACCGCGCCTGTTGTGGGGCAATCAAATGGATCAAAGGAACTGCAGTCACCAACACTTTATTTCTTAAATAGAAGGAGAAGTTAGTTTTCATAAAGATTGTCCGGGGATATGTCATAATTTTATGATTGCCAGCTTTCACCTATCCCATTTTGGTGAAACTGATAACGAACTGGTGAATCCTATTGGATTTTTCCAAACATAATAAAATTTGTAAACCGAACTGGTCATCAAGTATGACGGTATGGACTATCTTATCAAATAGTGGTGACTCAAAACTAATATTATTTATTTTTTTGGCAACCTTTAATTAATGTGTAGAGATCGCAAAGCAGCAGCATATCTCTAGTTGTCATCAACAGTGGTGAGTAAATAACGAGTTCCATCAACGGCAACAGCTGGCGTTCGCCAAAGAGCTTTAATATGAAAAGAACTAAGACGAGCTGCTCCCGTTTGGTGGACCACTTTTTACTAATTCGGTTGCTTTTGCATTGAAAGAACACTTAGATTAAGAACGAGTGTAGACGAATTGCAATACATCTTCGATATATCGTTTGCAGCAATGTCTCCTGGATCATCTAAATGTTCAAGGGAAATTGTGGTAATGGACGCAACCGCAGAAGGGGCTCCCAGACATTCAAAATATTCTGAAGAACCTCTTTTTCTAATAGTGCGGCGCCCAAAGCCACTTATTCATTTTTGAAAGAAGAGAGCCGGCTTTATCTTTTGCATAATCGATTGAAGTTAAATGTACCGCTTGTGGAGCATATCGTTTATTCTCCTAAAGTCCGCCATTGCGGATCATCACAGTTCCAATACCGTCGAAATTCCCAATGGTGACACTACTCCCATCAATGTGACGAGAACGAAATGTAAAGTTGTTGAACAACTGAGTTTTGGCACAAATGTGTTAGTGAGCACCAAGATCATAACCGATCATTTTGAAGTTCAACTTCCGGTTGGTAGTGTTTGCCGAGCACCTAGCTTACAGTGATATGTCTTCACTGGGCACACATAGATGAGCCACGGCTGCGAAAACGTTGGCTGAATCTGATGATTCAGCGAAGCTAGCTGCGGTGCCAAGAATCCGATATTCAAATGTCCGTTTTTGTGAGAAAGATAGCAAGTCATTCCTCTTGGATTTGGCTATTTGAGGTAATCCTTACTTACACACAGCTGTTCGAATAAGCCAGACCGACTATTAAATGCTTGAGCGCCGAGGTTATCAGCCAAATCCGTTGCATATGTAGTTGTAATATTGGAAGGACAGCAAATTGAGGAGCACCTCCTTCAGCAATAGTGGAATCCGCACAGAAGGGGCATTGAATCTAACATCTAGTTGATCATTCCAGTCGACCTTGAAAATATTCCAATACAATTCATTCAGCGATTGATTGTAATTTCCGTGATTGGATAGTGTATTTGGCAACTTTGCAGCAAGAGGCCGGATCTTACTAACTGCACCTACAACACCAGTAGGACCATAAAATTTCTGCAAGTTGACTGCTAGTTAAAGGTCATACCCTCCATTGAATAGCACCTGTTCTAGCAGAGCACAATTATCTCTTCTAGTATTGAACGGATGGCAAATTTAATCCAAATCAACCATACCTTTTCTGAATCAACATCGTCAGAAGGGTTTGCGTCTTCTTCGATAAAGGATTGATTCAAAGGACCAAACTCAGCAGCCTTGTGATTCGATCCTCAAGCCGCAATAATAGAGTTAGCACCGTCCATTAGTTTCTCTGATTGCAGCCAACAAAGGTTCGCAATTGGGCCCAGATGCTTTTGAAGAGATTCATGATATATTCCGATCAAAAGTAGTACTTGGAAAACAGACCGTGAAAAGCACCGTCAACCATTTTGATTTGTAACTAGATTTGATCAGAGATGGTCACCGGTGGACCCCAGTGGGAGACACCAAGGGACCGAATGTATTCCACCTGGGAGCTCACAACGCAAATGAGCTCTTGCTGTGGATGAAGTCGGTTATATTGTCACCTTTGTTGATGGTTGCCTATAAGATGTCGTTGTTGCTCCAATTGCTACCCGATCATTTGCTATTGCTGGATTGGTATAATATAATTAAAATACTCAACGATTACACAATAAAACGCTCAATTTTCTCAGATTTTATAACTAGGCTAAATTTAAGCTGTTCAATGATTGTTGTCAATCCGCAAAAATGAAACATGAAATGTCTGCTTTTCAAGAGTCGTATCAAAAAGGGGACGATGAAGCTGGACAATGAACAATTATGGGAAAACACAGAAAGTTTTAATTGAAGCTAATGTTTCTGCTCACTTGTCAACTGAAGCTCTGATGGGCTGGGAGTTTCCGTTGTGCTTATTGCCCACCAATCATTGCACACAGTTCATTAGTTTTTTTTAGTTTGTTGATGGCAGAAAATGAAATGCTGTGACATTAGAAGGGTGTGCATGTTCTGTTTGGCTCATCAACTCCAAACTGTTCCGCAAACTACCTTGGAGATAGAAGTGTCCTCAGTGATCTTGTTTGCTACGAAAAGAGTGAGGAGGCCACTGAGTGTGCAATCTTCATTTCAGCACTGATGTTCTCTGTGCAAGTTGTGACTTGGATGAAAAAATATTTTCTTTAGATAGTTTTCAATTTGCTGCATTCAAGCAACAAAATTGTCTTTGCTTAATGTCACACCTATTGCTGATGGTGCTACGGGGGGGGGAAGATTGTCCAGTGCTACTAATCGCACACATCTCACAAGTGCAATTCATTCAGATGATAAATCAAAAGGTATTCCCACAGAGAATCAACAATGTCTGCACAGCAAATCTTGTGATGAAGAGAAAGATCTGACTAATGATTATGAATTGGATACGTAGATATTTGGTTTATCCAATGAAAATGATCATCTAGATGCTGACCGTGACACTGGTGATGAGTCGGATCTGAAGCAACGTGCTACAACTAATAGCGTTTGTCAAGAGAGTTTTGATGACAGTAAACATCAACTTGAAAATATTCAAATCTCTCAAGATATTCCTTCGAAGACGAATCTTCTCCGAATTGTATGGCGGCTACTCTTATTGCGGCTGCTGACGCTGATCCACATTCTTTGCACCACGACAGAGAAGTTGAATTTCACTCAAAAGATAACGCAATGATTGAATTCAATACCTTTGTTTAGCTTTCTTAAGCGTTAGAAAATGACCTGTTTGGTTATTTTTGGGGTGTTGCAATGAGGTCAGCTACAGCCGTTGATCTCGCAACAGCCCGACACGCTGTTGAATGAGATTTCGGTTGTGGAGGTAGTGACTATTCAGAAACAATCAGTTCAGTGATTAGGTATGGAAGCTTCAGAGTGATTTTTGCTGTTGGAGCGACGAAGTCGTTCGGCAATCGTCAGATGATTTGCACGATTGATTCACTTGAGGCTGATATGGACCGCAAAATTAAATTAAACAAAATCTTGCATTTGCTCGTGACGAATATCCTCCGGACGACGGCAAGCAAGAAAAATCATTTATGGACTCAACCAATCTTCTATTCGGTGGTTCAAGTAAATGCATAATGTTCACGAATTCATTTTGATTCAAACAACATCAGCTAATCATGGGGTGTGGTTTCTTTTAAAAATCATAGATAATCCATGTTTGGATTGCTTGGCAATGATTTTATTTTTCCCGCATCGGCAGATGCGTCGGATAACCTAGTTAAATTAATTCTCAGTTCCTTTATGAGAATGGACGATCATGAATTAATTCTTAGTCTTATTGTTGAAGCTGATGTTGTTCAAAGTGAGAAAGGTAGTTCAGTATTTATGGAGTCGTTCGTCAGAGAAATCAGCTAACAGCTGATGATAAATGAAAAATATTCGCGAGCTGCATCAATGGGGATATACCCACAGAAGGTGCTAGTGGAGTTAGACGGCTCTGAGTTGGATCATGAAGAATCCTCTTTTTGCCGATCGTAGTTAGATTCACGCATTCCGCTGCAAATCTTTCACCTTTTGACATTGCTTCTGCTGTGGATTACTTAGTCGATACATTGGGGGACGAGGCAACTTTCTCCTTAGTTGTGCTAAATAAGTGTTAAAGGATTTGATCTCAACTCAATTATGTGTTCGATGTACTAGAGCTTCTTCAGTTGACTTAGTAAATTATCCGACAGTGATTGAGCTGCAGAGACAAATGACCGAAAATCAGTTGCTTGTTATGCGTCCCTCATTAATCATGAGCCAGCTTGCCAATTTTTAAAGAAGCACGGATCAGTGGCTTTGCTGACTTGTGAAGCAGAATAGATTTCACAGACCAAAATGGTCAAAGAAGAAGTGTCCCTCATGGACGTCCTCAAATATGTCACGACAAATGAATATTGCACGATGTTATTTTGTGATGACAATTCTGCTATCGTCGTGGCTAACCATCCCACCAAACGCACTTCCTCCAAACGTATACAATCGGGAGTTATTTTATAAAGCGGTGGGCAATGTTGCGTTTCCAATTACAAGAATCAAGACTAGTATTAATGTTACTGAAAGGTTAAATGACGGGCTCAGCGATCCGGTGGTATCATATTTGAATAGATTGCTTTGAAGTATCAATAATTAAAGCTTTAGGGTATGTTTCCCGTGCTGATTCGCTTCTATCGCTTCGTTATTGTTTGATTGAGCTCTTTTTTATTACGCTAAAAGACTCTTATTCATTTGATTGACTAACTGCTGTGACATTATTTCTTGGAGGGTTAGCATGTGAATAAAATACTGGGACTCATTTTGATCACCAAAATCATTTCGTGGGGCTAGAAAATCACTTGAAACGTTTTTTGATATGGTCAGGTGTAGATTTTTGTACTCTGATAGTTATGTTTAGCGATTGATGTCATATCGGAGTGCATCATTGTAGCTTTTACAGTCATTCGGTGACTGGGGTTCTCAACGGAGCGTTGTAACAAACTAGCCCGTCAACTTTCTTGACGCTCCAAGATATTCAACTGTCTATGCCTCAATCCCTGAAGCGTTGGAAGTGATTTCCTAGTGCAACACGGATCCCATCATTAGTCAACCACTGATTAATCTCTGCAAACCATGTTCTTTTGTTGATGACGGTGGTTGGGCCTCAAACCCACTCAACTAATCTGTGAGCCGTTTTGAGGAAAGCATGTTAAGAACTCGCACATAGTTATTTCTCGGCCTTCGTGAATGGTGGTTTGGCAAACATTGTGAAATGTTTAACAACATTGATGCCATTGTTTGTGATCAATAACTGAGTTAACCAATGCAGTTGAGAGCTGCCCCGATGTCTACTTTCGGTGTTTGGGGTTCACTCATTGATCTGCTTTGGGGGTGCTTTGTGTTCCAACCCAGTTCTTCATGAAAGGATAGCGATTTTCTCCTTGTTGGTTTTTGATATTACTCATCGGCATGCTATTGGATCATGGATTCGCTACAGCAAAACCAAAATTCAACTACTCTCTTATTAATTGATACCGCTTTAAATTATTATTCAATTTCTGTGTCAGTGGTATGGTCTTCAAAATTTTTAGCCGAATTCTTATCACAAAATGTAATTGGTTTATCAATAGTTAAACTGATATATTTGAAGAATCGCATGAGGTGCGCAGCGTTTCTTGAAAGGTGGCGCGACTAAAATGTAATTGACTTCGCAAGTTGGTAATAACACTGAAACCTGCTTTTGCAACTTTCAAGTAACTGCCGTTTGACCATTGAGGGTGTTATATGCAACAACTCTTTTTTTTTCACCAACTTCTTCAGCTGAATCACTGACGGAATTTTCTACTTACCGAACTAAAAAAAGAGGTTTGAAATGAGCAGTTAATTAATTAGAGTTTAGATATTTCATCGCTGGTTTAGCACATCTTAAATAGATCTTGGGTGGTACACAAACACTATAACTGAATATCTTAACAGCCAGAAACAATATCACTTCGATAAGAATTTCCACAAAATTCAACAGTTCCTCATATTATCTATAAGGTGACGACTCTTCCAAATCGATCTCAGAACAAACTGTCTAACATTAAATTTTAATTCAGTTAACTTTCATTGGTCTAGCGTGGGAGTGTGACTCATCTTTAAAATATTTCGACCCACCAGTCATTGGTAAGTCTATATCGATACCAAGATTACTTCGTTACTATTAAAGGCATGAGATTCATAAATACGACCTGCAACTACATAAAGACCATTCATGCCCAACAATAAACACAGATATAATTTAACCCCGTTGATGATTGCATCTGATGATCCGCCAATGATACCATCATCCGCTCATCATCCCAGGACGAGGTGGAATTTGTTCTTTCTATAATAAAACAGAGCATTTTCAGCTGAAGTTCTTTCCAGCCCAATCAATTTGAGAGTGGTATCCATAATTCAGTACCAACCAATTAATGATTGTTTGAGCCAATAAATTGATTTGTGAAGAGTTCAACCTTGCACAGAAAACTCACCGGCTGCTGCTTACTCTATTGTAATTTCCCAGTAATCCCCAGCAGATCCTTCGCCAGAAAAAATTCAACCAACAGGTGAGGTTCCTAACTAAGACTTTCCTGAACCTCTGGGGACAAGAAAGGTTTTACACTCTGTGTTTAGAACTTGGTTTAACAGTGGTAGCGGGAGTAAGTGCAGCAGCCAAATATTTAGCAGCAGACCTGTTTGTATTGGTAAATCTTGATTCACTTGGATACCATTTAAGTGCATTCTCGCGGTCGCAGAATCATCTAGAAATCCTTTTATGGTTCAAGCAAGTTGGTCCATATCAGACTCAGCACCAGTTCTGGCATCTGAAACTTGATTGCCATCACCAGCGGTTCGTCGAATCAAAATCATTATCATCGACACCATCTTTCTTTTCACTGTATTCGCTGGTGCTAAAATATTGATGATCTTCAGTGGACCTATCCTTTGATCGATGGCCTAAAGCAACACCGGTTGGGATATTTTTGTTAGTGGAAGCGGTAGGCCGATTTTGTTCTAAAACAGCCCCAACAAAAAATCTAATTCCAATGCAGACGGAATTGTTGGTTAAACAGGAGCAATTGATGGATTTTTGGAATGCAGTTTGGTTTCATCAAAAGAACAACACGAACTGAGAGCAACACACTTGCTATATGATTTTCATTTTCAGTCGGCTTTTCCAATTGTATCGTAGCAGAAAAAAACAGGGAAGACAGTTCTGTTACCTACGACGGCTGGTCCGACTTCTTTGGGATTAGGCCATAACGGTTTCATTCAATCCCCTTCAGCATAGCCAGATTCATTTTTCTTCCTTAGAGTAATTCAAAAAGGGTACTAAACACAGCGCCTTCTTTCGTGGGAATCAAACTCAGCAAGAATGCTTTTTAACTCAGAGCTGCGTTCGACAATTAATCAGTAATATTAATATTGGTTGATATTGACCTGGCCTCTGTGTCGATTGTGGTTTGCCAATCTTTAGCGTCTTCATTATGAGTCGACCTATGAAAAGCTGACATTTCATGTTTTATTTTTTTGCATTGAGAGAATCACTGAACGGCCTTGAAGCAAACCTGTTTACAACTATGACAAAATCAGCCGGCTTTTCCATTAATCGAAGAGTAAATTTCATATTTTTTTCCAAGTGTGCAACAGCTAATTCTTAGCATTTGAAGCAACAACGTCACATCTACGGTAATCATCAACTACAATAGTGGCAAAATCACCACACTCATCAACAGCACCGACTTGCTTTGTCTCAATATTGTCAGCATAAAAACATCCAAGAGCAGCAGGGGACTGTCTTGTAGACGTCTTATCAAAATTTCGGTCCCATCATCTCTGTGGCTTGACTCAAGTGTGGAATCAAAAGCAGCGGAGATTCGAAACTGCTTGGCAATGTCTTTTGCGACACTCACACCTGGATTTCCTAAACCACCATGCCAATTTGCAGTAACTGAGGCAACAGCGGAGAGGCAGCATGACATTCATATATTTCTTAAGTTGCTCTTTTACCAGCTAATGCAGGTTTGAAGCAAGGAGAGTAATTGTTGATGGAAGACTTGGCCTCGTTGATTTAGTAGCTCGGATTTAAATTTGATTTTCACCGTCGGGATCTCAAGAAAAATGCTATATTGATTCAGCATTGACAATCAACAGTGTAGCAATACATTGAAGATTGACGGTGGAATCACCAATATCAGAAATCTGTTCTAAATGACATGCTTAGTCTCGGAACCACCGAGCGTTAGCAGAAATATGTTGGGATGATCTAAAAGCGAATTTTAATGTTTGAAGTTCAATTCAGCTTGCAATCTTTTCCAATCGGCTAAGCATAGAGCGACGCATCATCTTTCGAGCTTCTGGAACATCAGCAGCAGAATTCAAATAGGCTGGCCCTAATCATTTAGCAGGAACTGGCGCCGTGCTGAACCATCATTAGCCTAATGAAATTTTTTGGGCCCACGATAGCAGGTCAGTTACTTCCGCAGTGGTTACTTAAATGGTTCCATACGAACAAAGACTAATGCTGTGGATGTTGAACTAACGGCCAGTGGATCGTCACCACAATGATTGTGAAAAGCATTTCGTGCGTAGTTGCATCTTTGTGTAGGCCGTAAATTAAGTAACAACTCTTCTGCCGTAGCTGCTGCCCGGGTAAGCAGTAGCATAAATATGGCTGCAGCTTTATTATCTTTGTAGAACTTGAGATTTTTGCAATTGAATTCATGATAGAACTTAAAGTAATATCTCTTGTTGACTAATGTGTGTTCACTGTTTCCAGATGTAAGTGACCTGCCGACAACAGTAGCAGTTTGATCACAAACTGTATCTTAATGTTTTTCCAATTCCATTCGTACTTGACAGTTACTTTTTCCATTGTGTAGCACCCGCTTTCATACAGTGAGAACCAATGCGGCCAGTAACCATCATATGGCAAATGCAATCCAAAGCAACATTACGTTTTTTTCAATCAGCATCATCAGTAGGAACAACTCAATTATTGATAAATGCTTGAGCCAGCTCACCCAAACTGAGTAGCTTTCAAATTTAAGCCGGAAGCAGAGATAGTTAAATTTGCCGCTTCTATTCGTTTTTCTGATTTTTGGCAGCAAGAATTGGCAAGTTTGCTCAATATTTGTTGAAGGAATTCCATTGCAATAAATTAGAGTGAAGAAGTATATAAAACGAAAAGAGAGTTGAAAACATCAGCAGCTGATTTTATAATAAACTTCGTTGAATCTCAGAGCGTGGCGAACGCAATCTGCTGTCCAGTACGGAGGGCTCGAATGTAGAAGTCGGGCAGTCGCAGATCATTACCCAACGTGCGAACCACCATTTGCGTTGGCTGAGTTGTCCCCAGCAGAAGATGCAAATAATTTACTTCAGGACTACACTAACAAGAGCAGTTAACTGGGTTGGAGGGCCAACTACTTCCTTTCTAAAGATCCTCAAACTTGAGCTGAATAAGTTGCATTTTTTCATATTCAAGATTGTGCGTTGCACTGAGAAGGCTCATTATCTGCTGATGCAATAAACCACAACAAGGGTTTTTCTTTTATGAGACAAAGATGTTTCCCAGTTTGTTCGTCCGTCGGTTTCTTTATTTGTTGGCGACCCCCCATTTGTCTGAATCACTTTTGAAGTCAAAATCAGGCAGGCGGGCACAAAATTAAAGGCCAAACGATGATAAATAACTGAGGATTTCGTACAATAATTAAATTACAATTTAATAGAAGCACCTCTTGATACTAAAATGAACATATTTCAACTAAGAAAATGATCCCGCAATTCAACTCAACTATAATTTTAGTTAAACTCGTAATAACAGTGTCAATCAAACAATCGTATAATAATACTATTGGAAGCTCAACAAAAACTCAATCCCGCAATAATAATGAGCTAAAGTGAACAGGCTGTCGGCAATAAAACGTCAACCATCAACAATTGACACATTAAATCAACTTATTGAGATGATTGAAAAGTGGAGCGCCAAGGCCCTTGGTGAATATATCACCAAAAATATTTCTTGTATCTACTGTTTCAAGAATAAAAGCAACAATGCACACTCATGTCATAAAATGACACATGATTGATATATGTGTGGAATTACTGAGATTAATGAGATCTATATGCCAGTTGATAGCAGAATTATTTCACAATAGCAATTTGGTGTATAAACATTTGTACCAATATATTTGAAGCCCTGCATTAAGTGCACAGCGTTTTTGACTACCTTGGTAAGTGAAGTGTAGTCCGCTTGATAACTCAGTAAATCCGTTGAGGACACCATTTTAAAATGCAAGTAACTCACTGTTAATTAATCTGGCACTTATATCCACCAACTGAGTTTCGATAACCGTTTTCTGCACCTCAAACAGTGTTACACTATCCAGCTAGCTCATCTGCAAAAACAGGATTGTAGTAGACTGCTAAGGGCTTTGAATTTTGACGAGTCAACTCCTATTCAGGGCAAATCCGATAGATTTTGAATGAAATCCAAAATATCAAACGATTAATCCATCTGCAAAATCATCATTGATGCGTGATCAACGTACGGCCAAAACAACTAATTGCACAGATCATTAAAAAAGTGATTAGTCTTCATCGTCTGACGAGAGCCATCTGATTAATGTAGAACCTTGTATACGACATTCGTCATTGGCGTAGCCTGCTGCAGAGACTGATCACCTTAAACTGTTCCGCTTTGAATTCTGACCTAGCTCTATTTAGATCCCCCAATCCGTTTGGTACTAGTAGGAACATCAAGTCCAATAATGCAAATCAGAATTACTCCTTGATCTTTCATTTTGAGCAATGAACTGAGAATAGATTTGACCGGCCTGACCAATCCATCTCATGATGTGGCTTTAATTCGATCATCATCATATGATCCTTGCATCGGGCAGTAATGTCTCTCAGTAGGATAGAAGACACCATTCTCTGCTGAACGGCTTTGAAACTCAAACGAATGTCCAGCACTAATCATACTGGGATACTATCAAGAAGATGATTCTTTCAGTCGAACGATTGTATTTTTCTACAAATTTGCCAAGCGCTTTCAGCATTTTCATATCCAGAAAGATGGATATGGATATTTCAGCGTGGATATCCGCTTGGATGAACGCTGTTCTCTCATCCTTTTAACGAACGTTGAGTTACTTTTATGCTGCGACCGGAAAAAACCCTCAAGCACTGTCCTACGAAATTGCAGCAATAAATCGTTCGATAAAATGATTACCTTTGCGTTGCAAACATCCTTGAACAACGTGACTGGCGGCTGATAGGTCAGTAGTCGGAGCCTACCTCATTTACAACACCCAACGAGAGCCAACAAGTCTTTTTGCAAAGGGAAGAGAGACCATCAAGTACGAATTGTTTTCACCCAATTCCTGATTCTTTGATTGAAAAACGATTTAGCTGAATGAGTGTGGGGGCTCTCGTTTTGCTGTAGTAGTGGCAATAAACGAAATGACAGTTATGTCAAAGGAATCTTGTCGTTATTTCTTCCGTTGTAATGATTATGATTCAATTTAATGCATTGTCAAGGTCATCATGATCTTCTTGACAAGCACTTTGGTTCTTGCAAGATAGTCAATATCAAATGGAGCACCAGTGTGAGCACCAGCAGTTTGATCAGTATCATCGTTTGATCCAACTGAATATTTTGAAACCAATTAGTGGTCATGGACACGATGATTCTTTTGATCGTTTGAGCTGATGTCAATATTTTCTTGATGCCCGTTGCACTGATCATATGATATAAAGGCTGAGGCAGAAGCAGATTTTTTCTTTATATCATTAATAGCAGTGCACTGATTTCCCACATAGCACCAGCAGCAATAGATGTAACTGAAACTGCAGAGTGACTTTTCGGTTTATTGGGAGCAAACGACAGATATTTGATAGTAAATTTGGTTTTGTCAACAGAACACAAAAATCAGACACAGTCGCTAATGATTTGAGGATTCTGATCTTTGTTTGGCTGTCCACTCTTGTTGGAGCAAACACAACCACATAGACCCCTTCTACGACTTATATTCCTTTTCCTGATTTGCCTCAGATTATAAAATTATCAGCTCGTCCAATCACCTTGAAAGTCACTCCATTACATGTTTCACCTTAAACTAATTCCGAAGCAGTACTGAACAGAGCGGCATGTTTGGGCAAACGAAATTTGGCCATAAGTCCCCACACATCGCAGCTTTCTTCCACAAGTAATCAACAACCTAAGCATCAATTAACTTTGTCCTGGCCTACGGCCTTATTATTCTTTCAGATGTTTCAGCGACCACAAAGTAATGAGGCCAATAAGTGACTCCTATTACATGTAATATTTGTATAGTTTCTCAAGGACCTTTCAACGGCCTGATAGAAAATTGGTTATCACAGGAGACACTAAGAACAGCTTTGTGCAATAATCATTGAGTAAATCAAATATGATGCCTAAAAGTTCAACAGCTAAGGTTCGTGAAGCAGACGGAGAGACAGGATCAAATGTTGAACAACGTTCAACAATGGTGAGAAAATACCAACTGTAAATTGCAGCAGCAACCGGATTTTGGTGTGCATTATCCACATGACGCAGATCAAGTACAGCAGAATCCTGATTTGTGCACAGGTTAACAGCACTTTTGGTCCCCTTTTTTTCTTCGCATGAGACACATTTCGCCGCACCATCAGCGGAATCGCAATGAATTGTGATTGCCTCTCGGGGAGCGGTTTCACTTACTTAGCCAAAACGATTAATCCAAATTCTAGTAAGTATCTCAAAAGCAGAAGGAGCAACAAAACATTGAAACATCGTAAAGCTGCTGGTTTACCGCGCAGTGCACCAATAAAGCATACAGAACTGTTTTTGAGTAAAAAGAGAACATTATTATTACTTTCGGATTAGATTGAAATGGAGTTTGCGCCATGGGGAGCATAAAGCATTTTAAATAATCCACCTTTAGGAAGGATCACATACTCAGTATCCTTGAGGTCAACCTTTGGCTTGGGACAACAGCAATTCCACACGACTAAAGTGATCGGTCGCTGAATAGAACAGCGTTATTACAGATTTGATGACGCACGACCTGAGCTGATTAGAACGGCTTTGAGATGAACATCAGCTGGCTGGATACCTTCAGCGATCAAGGAGCAGAGGCTGGCCGATTCATGTTGATTATTAATACCGCTAGAGCAGCAGCAAGAAAGATTTGCTTAGCCACCAGATGCAGCAGAGACTAGCCACGGTGCCAAGTAATTACTGGATAATTGACATTATATGTGACAGCAATAGCAAGTCAATCATTCTGCTTTTGGCTCGTTGAATGGTTTTTGGCGGCAAATGCTAAAATTGTTGATCCTGAGCTATCGGCAATTGCACTATCGCCAAGATTTTTGCCGAACTCTGGTTTTTTAGTTAATGTAATACTGTGAGAGTTTATAAATTCAGTATGAATCATATCAGAATAGGTAGTCTACAGAGCAAATGAGCCATAAAAATAGCGGCAACTTGATCAGCATTGTAGACCTTCAGCGTATTGCAATGCGAATCATTTAAATATTTTTTGTAATCATTTTTATTGATTAAGGAGATCCGCCAACTTCCACAAGTGAGGGACCTCGTGAAAAAAATAGGAGCTTCAACACCAACAGCACTGTGCATCTTCTGCAGCCGAACTTTTAGTCGCCCACCATACAAGCTACTGTACCGCACATCTTCTGATACAGTTGCAATTAATACTGCTGTGATTGGGGTACGCCAATTGGACTCCTAACCAATCCTAGCTTTTTTTATATCAGCTTCATCAGCAGGAACAGAATCTTTCAAAGTAGATGCTTGATCTGACGGCGTAATCCGAGCTACTTTAACATTCAAATTCGATGCGCAAATGGTTAAGTTAGCTGCATCCAATTTGTTTTCTGATTGTTTGCATTAGAAAATTGCAATGTTGCTGATAACCATTTGTGGTAAATCTAAGATAGAAAATTAATTGAAGATCAATAAAAGAAATATAATACTGATAAATATAGTTTGCCTCTTTAATAATAAACCGGCTTAGATCACTGAGCGTGCGGAAAATCAACGGCAAGAGACACCGACGGACGAAAGTACTCATTCGCCATCCTCACACGATACATTTTGACCTGGATTCGTTTCAACTGTTTCTGAGCCAAGGGGCAACTCTCCGCAAAATAAAATCGGTGAAACTAACTGCTGATAAATGTTAAATTGCTTCAGCTTGGTTGTTCAATATCAACGCTGCTCAGTATACCTCTTAGAATAAACCCATTATGGTAGAAGATCATATCCTTGCCCTTCATGGTACAAACTGCGTGATCCACGTTTTGGAATTCAAGTTCCTTAAGTTGGTTAGTGGCATATCTGATCCTTCCGTATTCGAAGAAGTGCTATCCAAGGGATGATACTCCCGTCACCTATTGGTTGACTTGGGGAAGCGTTACGGTCCATTGGTGTCCACGGGGCTTTTACCACAACCATGTCCCTTAACGATAGAAATTAGCAAATTACATTATCCAAAGATGGAGCGTACAATTGACTTTTCAATGAAGTTTCCAATATTCTTAAGATCTACAACGATATTGATGCTAGAGCATTTTTCAGTACTGTTTGCGTTTAGAACACCCCCGACGCAAAAAGCGGTCTTACTTTTTTTCACACCCTCACCAAAATAATTCTAATGAACCAAAGATTTTGCCGAAATCTTTTTCTAATGATAGATTTACCGGCAACTGAAGATCAACAGAGTTCACCTTCTGTTCTTGAAACCCATTCAAGAAATCAAAACAAAAATAAATGAAGTGGACTTTAATTTGAAAAGAAGAAAATTGGCTAGTGAATCTTTGACCCAGAGACAGTGACTTCGGCACCATCGGTTTCGGCAGTTGCTGCGGCCGCTGAAAGAGATGCTGAATGTCCCAAAAATGACTAATTGCTTTTTTCTTCGTCGTTGAAAACTCTAGGAACATGATGAAGAACATGAAGCTGTTCTAACGTGAATGTGGTGCGTGGCAGGATATATGTGCCAACGCTGATTGGTTCAGTAATTTAACTCCTCAATGAGGTCCACCAGCTGGACTCACTGTCCCCATCGTAGAGGTCAAATATATTGCAACAGTGATGCTGATGAAAAATGAATCATTCAAACCTCTTCTTTGAGCTGGCCCTTGTTCAAAGTTAACTTTGATTGAAGGTGCTTCAAATAAATGAACTTCGTCTTTGTCTAACGAGGAATGAATTTGATTAAATGGGGCAATAGCGGGCAACAAAGCAAGATCGGGATGATATGAATGTTTCGCTCCCCCAACTGCTATTGCGCTATTCACTGCAATGTGGCATAATCCTTCAGGTGAACCAGCATGGTCTGTTCGAAGAAATATCGCAAAAGCTATTCCATTTGGGCTGCTGATTACTCAAAATGTGATTCATGTCACAAAGGAATACCGACTGAACCTAATAGTATGTGCTCCCCATGTCACGCCAATGCTGTTTTCGGTCTAACTCTTTTTGATATTGTTCGGCGAGTATGAGTTGTTGCTGTTGATGAGAGTTTGTTCCTTGTCAGCATCATTGATGACCACACAACATATCTTGTTGTTGTTCATGTTGCCTCACGATCAGTAACTGCTGGCAGCGTTCAATATCATACTAAATTAACTAAACGTCGGTACGAAAAAAGGGTTATTGCTTGCTCGTCGGACAACAAACCTTCAACCAAGCCCTTTAAAACCTGTCCTCAATCTGAAGGAATTATACAACGTATTTCTAACTGATATGTGCTTCATTAAATCGAGGGCGCTAACAGTTAGACAAGGAACATGCATCGACACGACCTGGAAATGTAAAATGAAGCTAATATACCTGATTGATTGAGAATTGATGCCCCGATTGGTGCAGCGTACATCATGATTAATATTCCCACCCCGCATGGGTTTCTGGTGACGCATACTTTGAAGCAATTCATTTTTGGAGAATCAACCGTTCCTATCCCGTGAGTGTTTGGATGTGCTCCGCAAACTAAAAAACTCATTCAGGTGCCGCAAATATACCAACATTTGGATTTGCAGTTGGTTTTACAGCTGTTGCTGTAGCAATCAAAACCGTATATCTACACACTGTTGTTAATGGCGAGATAACTGAACTGCAATGCTTTGAACGAATTCCCAAATGATAACTCCATCGAGCTTGCCGAATACATTGACATCACCTTGGATCATGAATGGAATCGTCGTGTCGTTGACATTGAGTTGGATTGAAAGAAATCTACAGAGCAACAAAGGATTGTTGTCACGTTGCTGACGCCAGCACCGGTGCTGAATTTGATATTGGCCTACTCGATGGAACAATAAAGTTTGTCAAAAGGACCTTGTGGACTTGGTACAGAGGGTTAAATGGATGACAAACGATTTTGCATATACATTTAGAAAAACAGCTGCCTTTTCACGAATTTGGCTGCTGTTCATATTGCCGCTGCAAATCTTGAACCTAATGAATGACATCAAATTTGTGAAGTTGTATGTAAATCAAAGATTTTGGCGGTGGCTCATAACCATAAGTACTTGTTGACCCATGCTATTTTTAAAAACGAAATGAAGGCTGTCGCTGTCTGTTTACTGTATAGTCAGCAAAGCTGGTGAATTTGTAAAGCAGAATAATTGATCGAAGGACTTTACAAGTTAAAGGTATTGATTACGCTGTAAATTTCGGTCCAGTTCATCGGTATGAGTAGGTCGTACTTTTTGCTGCCGTTGCATGATCACTGTCAGTGAAAGATTTTCAAATATAGAAAGGACTGGATTTTTTCAAGGTGATGACGACGCTCAAAATTAAATCGATAAACGTACTGCATTTGCGTTTGATGAATAACTTGAGATTCTTTCAAAGTTACCGAAATAATTCATAAACTGAAAATTTCACGTCTTTGATAATACAAAGGAATGGTTAAACCTCTCCAAACCTTTGAATTTGAAACAGCTTCAGCAGAGGACGCTGAGCATTGTCACTCAACTAAAATCCACCACTGCTTGGAAGGAATATATTTCAATGCTGTTATCATTGCCGGATCAACAGACGCAATGGTCAAGTAATTTAAATCATATCATTGTGCGAAGGTCAAAATGAAATATGTTGACCTAATGCCAAGTTGCTCTTTTGACTGGATGTTCAGCAATGTAACAACAATATCTCGTTACCATTGATAACTTACGGGAGACTGGTGGTTCAACAGAATAAAAATGAGGAATAGCATTTGATTGCCACAACAATGATGAATAACCAATACAAGGAGTAACATGAAACAGATTGCTCTCAGATCGATGCTCACAGGTCACCAATTTCCAGATGAATTTTAGGATCCGCCTTTTCCACTGCTAACTGTTTGCTGTAAGATATCGCAATAATTTTTGGGTAACTGAGCTGATATTTTTGTTTGACATTCAAGTTCCACCTTTAATGTGCTAAATGACTGTTAAATCATTTGAACATAGGTCATTATATGCTCTCTATGTCTCAAGGATTTAGTTGACTCAAACGAATACTCTGAGTGTCACTTGCTTGGACGCATTGCTTATGTAGAATCATTTGGTATCCATATGTTCCTCAATATGCGAAAGACTGAATTGAAACTCAAAAACGCAGGCTTCAGTGGCCTTGCAAAATTGGGATGCTGAGTAGAGTTTGCTCACTGAAGCGGATAAAGAATTTCTGGATCTAATGAACAACTTCTATTAACTGGACATCTATTCATAAAGGAATTATAAAATGCGATAAAGGTTCTGCTATCGACTTGGCTACCCTTCCAACCAATAACTGAAACTCCAAGCATACTACAATTAGATATTACTTTATCATGGAGTTGAGAAATGTGGCTATTGGGCTGGCACGACGCCAAAATAAAATCCCCGTTGCTGATATAATCTCGATGTAGCCTAGCGATTCGGTGTTCAAAGAGCTCAACGAATTTTTTCAATGATTATTTTGTTCTGCTTGTTGCTCATTTCTTTGCTCTTGTTGGATTGGTTTAATCAGCCTATTAATATTGGCTTGAGTGACTGCTGGCCATTTCGATTTACAACAGATACCAACTCATTTTAATGCAGCTGCTCATTTCCAGCTGCGAAATATTACACTTGGACCACTCAGTAGTTGAATTCACATATGCTCTGGTTATTTTTGATTATGTGATCCATTCAATATAATTTATCATGTGTAATTATATAGCAGCCATGAAGTGTAATGGGAACAGTCGTTCGGATCAATGGATGCAGCCAAAGGCCCGAACTGACGAACAAAAGAGATGTGTCTGTAATACCTTTGAGAGACAAAGTACAAGAACTCACTCTTTCTCAATGGAGAATAAATTGGTGAGTGTTCGTTTGTGCAACGCACATGTCAGAATTTTAAAAGCACTACTTTTGCTACCGCAAGATGTTTTCATTTGAAATGCGGTGGTTGAAATTTGAAGCTCCTTCACTGTCCTTATGACCGGATGGTTGGAGACAATAAGTTGTCTCCAGTGTCGCTATCCAGTTAGCCAACGCACATATTCCTTTGAAGCTAGTTTACAATTTTGGATCAGGTAGAACCCATCATTTCAGCTCTTTGAACTAATTTAACTGGGGCGGTTTTGAGCCTTGCAGAGTGTTACAGCAAGTCCTTCGATATCTCTCTCCTGTCCGCTGCCGTTACTATTTCTAATCGAACCCAGTTGCTTTACAAAGGGTCTGGCGTTTTCGTCAACGTGATTCTTTTTGAAATATTTCTTGACATCAACTTATTAGCACGGAATCGCTAAGTGATTTGAGGACCGGCAAGCGATCGTTCATTTGCCGATTAGTTTGGACGAGCAAATGTAAATCATAGATTACAGAGATCCACTCACTGATGTAGCTCAGTCGGCTCAAATCCCAAGCAAGGCCGTCTGATAAAAAAGATTTTTGGGTAAGAATAATGGGTGCTTAGAAAGGGTGGCTTTTTTGTTGCACTAACTAGGCTCCTTTAATTTGCCAGGATAGAGGCATGGAAAATTCAGTTGTTTAGTGCTTCAAAAACATTACCCGGCCAGTTGGCATTTGTCCCGGTGGTCTGCTTGCAATCGCCTATTTTCTTAAGCCACTGCTCATGCTACCATCATCCCCTCCTATATCCATCAATCGATAAACAGGAACTAATAGTTAAAATATTGAAGGTCTAACCCAATCATATGAACAATCTTGCAATGAATATTGCCATCATATCCATTTGGTGACTCACAATAAAAACCACAACTAGAATTGGTCTGCAACCCTTTTACAATCACTACTCTCGCCGTCAGTCCAACAAAAGTATGAAAACACAGTTACATAATTAACGAAAAGCCAAACAGCAATAATAAGAAGATACAACAAAACCGACCTAACATTCGAAACCGGAACTATCAACAATTCATTCATTTAACAAAATATTTGAGATGTCTCAACACTGGAAGAGGTAGGGCCTTACCAATATATCAGCATCACCACTTTGATTATCATCTGTTGGAAAACTAGCAGCAACGAAATAAGATATTCTTGTATGATTACATCGCGGTGATATATGGTTGAGGATTTGGTGATTGTTGAAATAGATATCCTTTCTGAAATTGAATCCGATATCCCGTTATTTAATTGTCTAATCAACGGCAGCAAAATTATTTTAAGTTCCGCGTTGGAAAATCGGCTCCATTGACCGGTTGAAACGGTAAATAGTGTTAACACTCACTCCACAAAAAGGCAACCGAAAACTTCATCATTCAGATCAAAGTAAACGATTTACAATTAGTAATGATGGGATATCTACTAAAGCATTTTCCATTATCAATGCCCTCGGCCCACTAACTCTCAAAGAATCCAAATAACTCAAGCGACGGAAGTGGCTTGCAATGAACTCTAAACGGGTTTGAGTTTTAATAACCTTCTTTTCTTTCACACAAGTTTAATCGATGTTGCATGGTGCAGCAATACAATTACTGTTCAACCGAAGAGCATAAACAGTGTCATCCCCTAAAATATTTACCGCGGAAGCAAATGAGCAATCAGTTTATCTGTAAACTTCTGAGTCTTCAGCAATTAAATCAAAGGAATGTGATTTATATAGCACGTTGTTCAAGTCATTCATCAATCTTGTTGCCTTCAAGTGAAGCAAATCAAATCGCGACTAATCAACTTTTAATGTGAAGCAGTCGTTCAAGGATGCCCAAATACAATTGGGGATTTGAGCAGCATCAAGTTAATCAAATGCACCGCTTGCTATTCTAAGACCTTCCATTTTGATCAATGAACCACAATACGATTTAAATATCTTCACGATTCAAATTGTTGATTGCGCACAAAAACATTTCAACATATATTTGTAGCAAGCAGAGGAGTTTGCCATTTGCAAGATAATTCTCACCATAATCCGATGAATCATTGGAACCCAAACGATTCGAAAGCACGTACCATCACTTTCAACCAACACACAGGAAGACGTGGTAGTGCACATACGGATTTGTGTTACTTCTAAACCATCAAAACATATTCACCATCCAACATGCGGGACGTTGATCAATGTAAAGTTCTTCGTCCATTCCACCAAAAAGAAGTGCAATTTTCCAATTTAGATGCTGCACCAAGAAAGTCAATGATGTTCATCCAGCACGATTGCCTCGAACAGTTCCATACCGATTGACAGACCTAGATCTTTGAGAAGAATGAAAATCTTCATGGCAAAAACAACCTTGGGCAACTCTTCTTGATTATTCCGATCCACCAGTTGTGCGGACATTGTTGAAGAACCACAACAACTGCCAACACGTCTTTCTCCAAAAGGATGATTGGCCTCCATGTAATAATTATGGTCAAGCATTTTCAGATGCGCTGATTGACAGCAACTGTGCCGATTTCGTCTGCTGGATTAGTTCTACCGGTATTGGCGGCCTTCAGAGCAGCCGCCAAATTTGTCCAATAGCAGCTGGATCCAAAGATATCATTTAAATCAATTTTAAAGACTTTGAGTGCGTACTGAAAATCATCATCAGTTTGTGGCCGTACGGCATTGATTGCTGCACGCTGAAAGATATGAGATACACCACCGCTGTGATCATCAGGAGATATTTCATTAAATTCTATGGATGCAGCGTCTTCTTCGAATTGAACTGATTAACATCGACAGCGTCTTTTTCTTCATCATCTGAGCTGATGGCACTGAGGCCTTCATCATCATTGGGATTATCTTCTGATCTATTTTGTCAAGCGATTACATTTTTGCTATGTTGTCTTTGAATGCTATAGACGGACTTCCGCGGTAGAAAGGTCAGAGCAATAAGTGTAACTCTGACTGCAGATTTAATTACAATATTAATGGCTGCGAATGACGGGTCTTCGCGACGAAATTTGGAGTTCCTAAACAGACGTCGTGAGCTGACAAAAACGCAGCTGCTATATAGATTGAAGATTCTGTTGGCATTTTTACTGATCTCGTGGCCAACCACATTCCAGAAGACCGCTGTATCATCTAACAAAGATTGCCCAACATTTCGGGCATCATGCTGTGATCAGGACAGCAAAGCACCTTTAAAATAGGAGCAGCTGAAATTCGTCCACATAGGGAATCAATTACAGTACTCAAGAGATCAACATTCTTTGTGGAAATAACGTTTATCAACAACACAGAGCACCTTGCTTCTGGATTGCAAAATGATCCGCAATATCATTATAAATTAACATTGTCCCATCTTTTGTCATGAATGTTGTTTGCCGACCTTGCGCCACCCAATTTTGATTAAACTGATAAGAAGCTGATATTTGGATATTCATTTTGTCAGATTGACGACTGCTTCGGAAATCTTTAATGGAAACCTATTATCAGATCTGACAGTGGGAACCCTTTTATCGAGTATTCGTTGAGTGAATTTAATCTAATGTTTCATCCTGCCATCAGCCAATGATCGTGTGGCAATGGAAGCACGAAAAAGTTCAATTCAGTAGTGATCATCTACGGTGTGAAAATATCGTCTGTGTGAAAAAGGAAGATGTGTCATTGCCACAACGATATAAACCCGATGCAGAGTAAAAGCAGCAGTGGCTTGTGTTGTAGACGACATGATAATGATGTTAGTCTCTTTTCCTTTGTGCAAGAGCATCATTTTGGGCTGCTGGTACTTAATGTCGCGTTGATTGTGGATATATCTTTTGGAGCGGAGTTACCTGGATGATGGAAACGATCATTCAAATTTGTAGTAATTGACTGATCAGCAGTTAGGGCAACTGGCCATCCACAATCAGCTAAAGATGCATTTTCACCAGCTGGATTTCCATCCAATTAATGACGATTACTTTCAATGAAAACCACCTCCATCTATTTGTACCGGTTGAGATTGATGAAGAATTTGCACCATTTAGAGCATAAACGGCAGATCCTACTGCTTTTCCGTTCAGAAACGTTGCAGTTTCAATACTATTGACATCTTCGAACATTTCAGCACCACCTGGTAAATGACACAAAAGATGATTTCAATCACTGAACAACTGTGTGTTTACTCCAATAGGATTGGAACCAGTAGATTCATAATGAATTTGTTTGCACTTCAAATTCTGGTTGCTTGGTGTGTCTATCGACCAAGCGAACCATGGTTGATAAAGATGGGGAGCACCCACATTAGCCGCAGCCGGAGAAGCGTCGGCTACAAGTGTGGATTCAAGAGGAACTGGTGGTTGATCCAATAACCACTAGACAAATGGATTTGTTCGTAAAAATGATAGCAAGTTATTGGTTATCGCATTATCTTCTTAAGTGTCTGGTTTCCAATTGAGGTAAATCGGTTAATCTAAGTTAGCAGCAAATGCCTGCTTATGAGGATGAATGGCCGCACGCTGTGAATCAATAGCTGTAATTTTTTGTTGCTCAGGACATTGAGTGAGAACTTTGGCAGCATTGAAGGTATCGCAAACAAGAGCAGCATCGAAAATGTCACCAATCATGTCATCATTGTGGATCGCATGAATATTGCCATAAAATTCATTAGCAAATTCAATGTGGTGCTTTATACTAAGTAAAGTATTTGCGCAGATTCGCGTGGTAGATGACCCGATGATATTCCAAACTGCTTCACCACCAACATCACCATAATCGTTTATGCCGTTTACCTAATTCTTCAGCACCGCTCCACCTATTGTGTAGCGCCTCTTCTAATACCGTGGGATCCAATCCTCCACCAACCTACTTATGTGGAATGCAATCCATAGCAACTCTAACTGACTTGCAATTAGCATCATCTGCAAGAGTAACTCGCTTTGTGAGGAGCCGTGAATAAAGTACGCAAACTGATTTTTTTTGCATGCAAGACTGAACCACAAAACTTATTGTCAACGGAAATCATTTGCCTCATTCATTATCCGCAGCTGAAATTCGCTAATTGGTTCTGATTCTGTCAAGGCGAATAACTAAAAATTTGTTAAAAATGTGTAGTAATTAAGAAACTCCACAGTAGAAGAGATCGGCGGCCGGTTTTAGAAAGACCGGACAGAGATGTCAAAGCGTCACGGAAGCAGGCCGCCGACAAACACCTAGAAACCGAATGTAGAAACTCGCTAAGCTGACACCATTTTCGATTTTCATTGATCTGCTACAATAACTATGAGCCAAATCTCACCTGGCGGGTAGCAGGAATCACAGAATCAAGTAGATAATATTAGGGTTTCTATTTGCATTTTGTTGTTGAGCAGCAATGCTGCTTAGTTTGCTCTGCCTATTCAAGAAATTATCATAGCTACAGTTATTTGAGCTGATGATGTTCATTCACTCAAAGTGAAAGGTGCCATCTATTCCTTCTAGCAATAGTGGGTTACTGCCGGACTTGTTTGCAGAGTTGCGAGAGGTTAATACAATCGCCAGAAAGCCCCTTAAGTATTAGTGATCTTGGCGATGCTTCACGGCTCGATTGGTGCTTAGGTGGATGTTATTATCACGAGGAAACTTACTTAGGCTAAGTGGAGAAATACTTCATCAATATAAGTTGATAGAATTAACTCTATATTGAAATCTATGAAGCACTCACAAGCCCTACAATGCTTATAGAAAAGCTGCAACCTTCCCCGCTCTATTTCCGTTAGAAATCACCAGTGCTGGATCAATCCGTACACAATTGAACCACCCGCAGAGCAGTAGTCTGTGCTGAAAAAAATGAATTAGTTAATCATCTTGGCGATGAGGCATCTGATCGTGGCTCACGATCAACACGGTTAGTCTCTGTTGATGAAGCACCTTTCAAAAAGACAAATCAGAAACGTATGACCATGTATTGCTGTGACAACATAGCTCACTTGGCTAGTCGGTGGTTGGCATCACGGCCTTGATTTCTGGTTCACTTGATCCAGTCGTTGGTTTTGCTGCCTTGCCTGTTCTGGATGCCCGCAAAGTTGTAAATCCGCTGTGTTCTTCGTTGATATTACGAGATCAGAAACTGATGTTGAATTCCTAACTGTTCTAATTTGAATGAGGTGATGGTCAACATGTTTCCGTTGTCGTTGATTGGCTGATCATCCTCACTAGTCATTCGGCTGAGAATGCAACTACTTGTCACATTATCCTTGATGTCAACAGGATTGCTACTGCAAATTTCAAGAATAGTGGATAGTTTGATCATTCACTATGTGGTCCCCGTAGCCCAAGTTTAATTCCAATCTCAGCTGTTTCAAATAATATTCATTAGTTTTTATTCAATGATCTTACAGCTTATTGGAATGTTGCGAACGCAGCTGCTAGAGCCGCTTCAAAGGTAGATCGACAAGTAGAAGCTCCTACCCGTTTAGCGTTAATCACTACACATTTCTATCGACCTTTGGTTTATGCAGGAGAGAGCTGAATGCAGCACATCCAAGAATTATGCGATTCCTGCGGAGAGTGCCCCAAAAAAGACTTCGGTTCACGAGAGAAACCCAACTTGAATTTATAATCAGTTGCTTATAAGCCAGTGCACTGCGGTTTATCTGTACCTCATGTGGGCTTTTTTGGGCCTTCTGTTACTGAAGCTGCTGTAAACAGTAGTTAATCTTTCAACATTGTCAATGGTTACTAATGATTTCGTGCTTGTAGCGCCAAATGCCACCCCATCGTGAACAGATGCGAGGTAGCTAAATCATAGAATATTCTTCTACGAAGTATTGGATAAGGACGTTCATAGAGTGATGTCTATCAAGGTGCATGCATTGAAGCTGTTGGATCGCTTTTAGCGATCTGAAGAAACCGAAATTCAAATCGCAGTTCCATATCAGTCTCATCAAAATGACGTTGGTATAATTTTGGAACGAACGATAGTCACAAAGGTGTGGAAAAACATAATTGAAGCAAGTATCGCTAATTATTTGCCCAATAGTCTGTTGGTGTATGCAGTCCTTCTGATGAATTTGTTTCCAATCGAAAATCCGACCAACATATTTTCACTTCTCAATTTGTTGAAAAGTGAATAATAATTGCTGTGGTGTTGAAAGTAATTGGCTTTGCGGCGGATGGCATCATCACCAGACGAATCAGCTAAACCAAATTCGATCCTACGGCAGTGCTTTGTGTGATTCTTGGCTATAACATGAGTAGAATGGCCAACAATAAGTAAAAACCCCATCTGGACTGTGTTGTTGCCAGCTCATCCGGTGGCTTTGAAGATCGTAAATTGCTTCATAACGACTGATAAATTGGTGCCATTGAGACAACGACTGCATTCGATGATAGAGTTCCATCTATTGGTAATTGCGTTACGAAGGGAAACTCAGCAGACTGCTATCAATGACAGATTTATGACAACTGCAACAAGTTTACACGATACTTGAATCTGCAACTGCAATGAGGATGACCTACACATTGAAACCAGCTGAGATGATGAAAATCACAGTTGCATGAGCCAAAAACAAAGGATTCAAATGAATCTCTTCCATCGGCAGAACATATTGACCAAGGTACGGATGCTAACTCCGGTGATGAGTCTGATATGCATTAAATTGGTGGAGCTGAAGGCAATCATTTCAAAGAACTTCTTGACAATGAAAATGTGCTCTATTTCTTTTGCAATGATTTAAATGATAGTATTAAAGACCGGTCTGTTGTGACATATTTTGGTGCTGCCATCACTGGCCCTAGTACAGTATAACAGACTCCAGTAAACTCAAACAAGTTAATTGGTTCTCAATCAGCGCTTCAGGCAATTGCTGTAAGCGGCAGCTACTGGTCGCTCGCTTTTGCGTCGGAAGAAAAGGTCGTGTGGCCTGTCCTTGGGTGATGACAATGAAATCACCGCCAATCGGTGCTTTTGCAGATGCCGCGCAAATTCTTCAATACATCTTTTTCTTCCCGTATGGTTGCGAAGAGCCCACTTTATCAGGCCTCTTCCACGGAATTGATTATTATATATATATATTAACGAATCACAAATCTTTTTGAGATTCTACCGTAGATATGAAGAAACCTAGTCGTTAGGAAGAAAACTCACTTCGAAGACAAGACTGTGAAATGCAAGAAGCTGTGTGCTGGTATTGTCTTCGATTATGAATTCTTATGCGTGCCATATAAAGATAATAAAATTAGGTAGGCCCGATTTCGTCCCTAATTCAATGTAAATACTTTGAGGATTTACCTCGTCTGAGAGATCCATTGTTACCTGCGAAGGAACTCTCGCCTGTAGATTTATCGGACATTTGATGATTTAATAATATATTGTGGGTGCGGAGAGGGAACATTTCCATTGCTTGCTGCTCATATATCCAGCCGTCCACTGAGTATCTTCACCAAAAACGAGTGCGGTGCTATGTTGAACTACCGCGCCCGCCTCTTGCTTGGACATGTGCAATATTATTGTAAATGTGAGTGGTCTCTTAATTGATGGTGGGATGTTGAAACAGGCGATTACCATTTGATTGTGAAAACTATTAATATAAATTTTAAATAGGTTATTCCATTGCCGGATCATCGATTCATGGAAGGGCTTCTTGATAGTGCTGATTGTAGGAACTGCAACGGCTTTCTCACTATCATGATCTTTGAAGAGCTATACTATCACTTCAATTAGTAAGAATTATAGCGTTTTGGATAGTGATTGGTAAATTTGTTGATAAAGTTGTCTTGCATGTGTATTTCCTTTGATATTTTTTGCCATCGTTGAAATTGGTTATTGTTTTGGGAACGTATGGATAACTGTATGGGCAGTACATTTGTTTTCTACTCTTTTGATATAGTTGCAGTTGACTAAAAGTCACCGGTTACGGTCAGAGGAATGATATTATGTTGAGCACTGATCAGTTAAATGATTGTGGGATATTTTGCCTTGCAGCTTCTGGAAATAAAAAGAACCTATAGGTTTATATGGAATTTGCCCATGAAGTATAGAGCTGTCTGAGAGATAGTGGGTTTAGATAGCCAAGGATGTGTCCTATTGGAGTTAACGTCTTACCAGCTGTGGTGAACAATCTCAATTGTATTTTGCCTGAAGTATCCATTTGTAGGGATTGTTCTTTTGTCACTGTTGAGAATTTGATTCTATTAGTTGGACTAACGATGGCACTGGTGTTAATTATATGAACGTTTTTCATTTCTCCCCATTTAATATCTTTAGATTGACTGTTGAATTCTATGTGTTAGACTATTTTCGCTGGTGTCAAAGTTTAAGCCATGATAGGAAGCCGATAGATTGATTGTTAATTGTTTTCGGCAGTTACCTTTGATCTTCTTTTGTGTGGCAATTGAGTAGATAAATATATTATGTACTTAACAAATGGAATATCCTTTTTGTGTTCCACTATATTTCAATATTATACTCGACTATAGTAAATATAGAAGTGGTGAGATACGCGAACCTTTAAGGATGTTTTGATTGTTCCGGCAAGCTTTGGATATGTGGTTGTTAATACAGAAAAGGACATCTCTTTCTGAGCTGAATGATTGCATTATTTTGATCAGTTAAATGGAATTTTGGGTACTCCCAATGTTTGTGTCAACTCGTCGTGGTCCACCACATCAAAGGCGGTTTTCCCATATGAAATGTGATTTGAATTTATATTGATATTATGCCCGTTTAGAGTAACTCAGGCCTGATTGAATATATGGGCAATGGCGTCAGTGGTACTGTAGCCCTTACGACCACCAAACAGTTATCAATCTTCATAACCAATTGCAAATTCATCTAATGGTTCCTTTATTAAACTATCAAAAATTTTAGAAATATGATTTAGTAGACTGATTGGACCAAATTCTTTTGCAGTCTGGTAGGTGAGATCAGGTGGATCGGCAATAAAAATCATTGTCAGATGTGTAAAGCATTTGGGGAGGTATCCTGATCGAACAACCTCAGTGTATACTCTTTGTAGTATTGTGATAAAGTACTAGTAAATACGGTGGAAACCTAGGAATTTTATTTGAATTCCGTCAAGACCGGGCGCTTTATTACTCACTGCTATGCGGAATGCGTATGGAGTTTATTTGCAGAAAACTTTTTCACTTTGATGTGATCTTCAACAAATAGAGTGCCAATATTTGACACTTCTTTCCAATAGTGCTGAGAAAACGTTCGATATTGAAAAGGAAATGGTTGATTAAACAGTCAAGGGGCCTTTATTGGATTCGAACTTTTTAGTAACTTTCAAATTTGATCAAGTTGATTTATCATTACATCATTGTTCTACTGTTAGACTCTATTTTTTGAAAAGTGGTTTGGAACTCGTCTTTGTGATTATGATACGTTTTTTTATGATTTGCATTTTGCTATGCGAGAAGATTATCCAGACTCTCTTTAAGTGATTCATAGAATTCAGTTAGTTCAGTCAGCCAGCACCTTTTAGTGTCTATGTCAATTTCGAATTGAGCTATTTGTTGCGATTGAAGATTAATTGGAAATGTTCAAAAAAATGTTGGTAAAAATTTCGATCTGGCTGTTATGTTGAAATGGTTCTGAAGCAGTGAATAAATTTATTTTATCAAAAATTACTTCGCAATTTGCTTCATCAAAATTTAAGTCTGGTCCTGAGCACTCCATAATGTGGAGAAGACTGATATTGATAATTCTGTCAATGGCCAAGTGCTCCAATCCAACTGACAAATTTCTTGGTAATAGAGTAGACTGCAGCACCATTCTTAGCGATGCTAATAGCAAGTTTATTTAATTTCCTTTCATCCGCGTTGGGGCTTCTTTGTTTCCTATGTATTGATAAATGTGATCCGTTAAACCTTTGGCTAACTCTTCTCCTACCGGATCATTTTGTGGATATCTTGATTGCCATATAGTACGATGTAAATTGCAATCACCTTCTAATATATGGAAGTCATTAGAAGGATTTGATGAATTGATTGTTGTTAGTGTGGATATGATGTCTGATAACCGTCGGTGCTTCCGATGATTATATGGGAGAGACTAAAGATTTGAAGGTTATATTTGATATGAATTAAAGCTGTTATAATGTCATTGTCAGTCCTTGATTCGTTCATTAATACTTCATCTTTTTAAACAAATGAATTGCGAATATATGCAGCAGCCCGAACTTTGTCGGCCGCATCTTTGAAGTCATGGAAAGAAAATAGTTTGATTGAGGATGGGTTAAGAGACCGAAATTATGCTTTCTTTGGACTCTTTCTTTAAGCAATACAATATCTGCTTGCGTTGTGTTTAGCACTGCGTTAAGCGTGTGACTGTTTTTTTGTACGTCGATCGATATGAGTTTAATCACTTTCCTTAATTTTGGTATCATGCTGTGCTGCTAGATTTCCTGAATCTAAACTTCAAGATATTTTGTGCTGAATCACCTTGATAATTTGCATTCTTTCAGAATTTAAGAGAATTATAAGATCTTTGGATTATTTTTAACAGAGTCGGTTGAGCCTTCATTAATTCAATATTCCTCAATATCTGTATATATATTTGATGATGCAATCTGTTCATCGTCTGAGATATCTTCGTCCGTGTCGCTGAATAGTGTAGGAATGCATTGACTAAAACTATGGACTTTCTCGCAGGAATCCTCTTTCTCTTCATCGGGAGAATGATCAGTCCTATGATCAGCGTGATTAGCGATGACTATTAAGTCGGTGGTGTCAGATTCCAATTTGGGATCAACTTGTTTTTATCTTTGCTCGATTTAGAACCATCCATATTCACAGCGCAGTTGTTATTCGTTTTGGTGAATATGCTGGCCTTAGTATTTTGACTTTTCGCTGCTTTGGGGTTTTCAGTGTTGGGTTTGGAAGCCTTCATATGAAATAGTTTATAATGCAATACGACTCCTTTGATGTCTTGTGGAAAATTTTTATCATTATTGAAGAGCAATATGAAACATTCCTTTGGTTGTTTAGAATATAATTTGAGCTTAGTGTAGGGCCACATGGAAAACGGCCCATTGACACTTAATTTTGCTGTTTGACTTCCTTGCTGCAAGTAGTAAGTGTTTGATTGTTCGAGATTCCACGAATTACTCCCGCTTTAAAAGGCAATCCGTAGTCCCATAGAGCGTGATACAGTTCAATTGATGTAGATGTGGCAGAGGTCTTCGTCAACATTTTCTTTGGGTGTTGAGGTTTAGTCAAGTTTTGAAGATCTGGCATCCATTTATGCACGTTCTCGACTTGCAACTTGTCACAATTGTGAAGAGTCACTCTTAAATTTTGGTGTTTAGAAAACTCAATTGTTTTAATGATATGTCAAGAGGCCATTTAATTTACATTTGTATCAATATTTGCAAATGTATTGCCGTTAACCATTTTCTCTCTAGCAGATTTATGCGTATTAACTGGCGATTGACGATTTTAAATTGACCAAGGGATGCAGCTCTTATACGCGTTGGGAATTAGTAATTTTGTCATAAATGCTTTTCTTTTAAGTACTTGACTGATGGAAACAGTACAATTGTGATAGCCCTTTTTTGAGTGCTCATATGAAATAGAGCTATGATTTCTGCGATTACTAGCATCATAGGTGTATGATCATTGTTGGTTCTTCGTTACAGTATATCTAGGGGATGGAACCACCACATTTAGGATGGCGACGAAGACTTGAATCTCAAATAATTCGACAACGTTAGGAACTAACTACTCATATGTTTTGTCAGTGTGTTTATTGATATTAGATTCAACGGTTGAAATTCGAAGGAAAATTTGAAATTTTAATGGTAGTTCATTAAGGATCCATTAGTTGAGTTGTTTTGATAGCTCTTGTACGAAGCGATAGTCAATGTGTGTTTGGAATGAAGATGTGCTTATTTCGTCGACTGTTTATGAAAGATCGTGATGGAAATGAACTATTGCTGCTTGATGAGTAACCCTATAGTCTTTGCTATTAGCAAAAGTGTTGTTTGTAGAAGAGCGTTGAACATATAAAGTCATTTTTCGTACAAGAGATTTATCAGCTTCAGAGAATTGATTTTTCAGCAAATATTCGTGAAGTAAGTAGCTATAAATGATTTCAATTTTGATGTGCTGTTGAAGAATCAAAGCGATTGATCATCATTAAATGGATGTCACAATTCTGTTCCTTTTAGGTGATATCGACCCTGAAATTTACATAAATTATCCATCTAGCTTATTCATGATAAATATCCAACGAAAGCTAACAAGTAGAGCAAGTGACTTGATCCACTCACTCAATGTCGTTCGTTGTGTATGTAAGAAGGTATGAAATCCTCTGTAGTCTTTTCGCATTGAAGTTGTGTTAGCAAATGATGGTGGTAGTTATTGTTCTAATGACGCACACCTCTGCAAGATTGAATTGTCTGTGGATAATTCAATTGGAACTGGATCGTCAGATGGAACCTTCCCGGGAGCAAATCGTATCTCAGCTGATTCGTTTATATGAAACATCCTTGATTAAGGTTGACTTGTTCTCAAGGAGTTGATGTTGCTTGAAGTATTGACGGTACTTCATAATCTTTGTACATCTACACCATACAGATGGTTGAACTGCTGAAAGTAAATGAGTCTCAAGAAGCAGCATAAATCAATGGTGACCAACTCAGAGAAGGTGTCACCTGAAACAGATGGCCCTGCCTAGGATGCTGAGATACTATCGCTCCACAGATCAAATTTCGGGTTGATGTTCTACTGTGCAATCTGTTAAGGCTATCGTATTCAATTTCTTGTTGGGTTACTGAGTTGATATGGGGGATCGCCATTATAGATCCTCCGAAATCGTGGTAATAGAGTGCTACGATATTTGAACCAAAATCCATCTGCAGCTCATTAGGAAACTGCTTGTTGAGTTGAGTTCGTTGGATTCTGTGATACTAATCGGGGTTGAGACTTTGGTCTTGGGAAATGAGTTGGTGCTTATGAGTTCCTCGTAAAACACAAGCTAGTTACTTGATACTCAAAGAGGGAAACTTGGGTTGCCTTCTTGAATTTTGAATCTGAATACGTTTGACTCACAGAAGCAGTCAACCGGCTGGCTCTATTTAATGAAAGGGTTTGGTTAGAATTATTTTACTCTTGCACAGATGTCAGTAAAAATATTGTTGCCAATATTGGGACTGAAGAGGTTAGTGTGCCTGACTTAAATTGAGTCGATGATGGCTTCGATGACTCAATTACTGATGTTGGGTTGTAGATGCAATCTTTTCTTTGGTGTGACATGATTATCCTTCAATGTTGCATTTATTCATCGTCATGTTTGATTGTTGTTAATGATCTGTTTCATCGACTCTGAACGTTCCATTTCTACAAGCATTTCAATTTCATCGTTGTACTGGTTGTGTCTTTGAATCTAAAAATGGATTTATTGAAATACTAAATTACCTTCTTATATATTTGATTCGTTGATTGTTGGATTTACTTATTGTTACATTTTTGTTTTGTATTTGATTTCCTATACAGCTCTCAGGTTTACCCTAGACATTGCTGAAACCAAATCAATGATCGCGATCCAAAGACCTTGAAAAAGTTGAAGATTCGGTTACGGATCTGGAGGCACATTGAAAATGATCAACTCACAATTATCGCTTGAATTGGTACAAGACACTAGTTAGTGAACTTTATGCCAGCACTTAAAAACCATCGATGACTCCTACCTCAAGGTGATTTCTTTGAAAGTGCCCTGTTGAGACTTTAGCCGGCTCCATCTCGCTTGAAAATATAATTGCTTGAGACCATGGGTATTTTTTTCACCTGCTACTCTCTCGGCCAACTCAATCAGTTGATTGCTGCTTTGGTAAACTTGTTGACTGCATTGACCCGACCGTCTGAGGTCGAACAACTGCGTGAATGGACGCGCTTGTGAGGCTGCCGCAAGACACAATTCGGTCTTTCGTAATTTGTCACAGGACGCTTGAATGACATTTTGTGATTAAACCCGCTTGCCAATGAAAAAGAACGGCAATCTTTTCTTCCCTCGGTTTTGTATGACTCTTTAGCTGGATATAATATCGTGGACTCGGCACAACACTAAGGACTTTTTAATTCTTCGAACAACGTCGCTTGGAGAGCTCGTTTGCTTCTTGCGTCAGAATCGTTGCCAAGACCGCTCGGGTGTAAGCCTGTTTTCTTGTTCACCAACACTCCTTTCTCAGACCCGCAGCTCAAGCGACAATCTTCAGTTGATATATGTATTCCAAGGCCAAGAAAGCATATATAAAAATGGAAATCAATTAATCAATCAATTCAATGACAATTGAACTACAGTATAATATCAGCATTGCAAGTGTTAAATCGCAACAAGAAATAGCAAATCATATAATCATAATCGGTGTAGAAATTGAACATTGAGAGTCAGACAAACTGATTAGTAACAATACTGTAAGATTGATATTCGAATTAGGCCATTGATAGGTAATCAATTAAGACCTAAACGAGATAAACAACTAACCTTAAACAATTAGCAATCAATTCATTGAAAAAGATGATTATCATATTTTAATCCAGGAGCACTGACGAAATTAGTCAACTTATTATTAACGTAATATTTTGTTTCAACTGTTGCTGGGGTAATAGCAACGATGCACCACCATTTTAAAACGTGATGCTTGGTTGAAATCTCTTTGGAGTTTCAATGAAGGCAAGGATCCCACCGAGCTTGATAGCACAATGGCTGCTCCCGATTGAACTAGGTCTGTTATTAATTATTGAAATATATGTAAATAACTCCATTGTGATTCAGCTTCTTTTACTACCGCTTTAATAGAAAATTATTCAGCTTCCTCAGTCACTAAAGCCACTGAAGAGTGCTTGTTTGAGTTTGACAAAATTGGCTGTTAATCAATCAGGTACATGTAACAATCAACTGAGTTTCAATCACCACTGTTTCCAGTCTTTTTTTAGTCAAACTATTAAGCTAGCTCAACTGAAGAATCACCATCCTAATAAACAGTCATTTCATTTGAGTATGCATATTTCATTACTCTTGTAGGAACACCACTGATCACTGTCGCGTGGTGCTCCATCATAACCGATGATTAACCATCAGCATTAGCAATAGTACTGCCTAAAGCATTTGCAGCGCAAAGCAAAAATGAAAGAGTTAATTTCAAAGTGATGATTTTTCAACATGGAATAGGCAGCAATCAGCTTTTTTCTACCGTGTAACAAGTAATCATGAGTGGTGTAAGAACCCCATGAAAATCATCATTTCTCATCTGATGAACCACGTGCTTGATCTATGGCATCGTAGATACAATAATAGGTTCCATACTCTATTCAACATCAAGTCCAGATCAACAAGGCAAAGTTACTTGATGAATATTCATTTTCATCTATGCGGTGAAATATAGTATTCATTAGCATGACCATCGCATCGGACGTTCCAAAAAAGATAAGATCATCAAGAGATATATTCAACGTGAAGTTGTGATTCTTTGAAACAGAAATCAAACTATCTTCAGCTAAAGCTCTTTGAATCCCGGACATGTGGACGGCATCTAGCATTTTGATTCACCAACAAAGTCAGCAATGACTAGTGCAGAAGTTGTAATATCTAAGTTGTGATGCTTCCGAACTGACTCGGCTTTGGAAATTGCACGATGTTGATTCATCTATATTTCTGCGTCGCTATCACCATGAAAGAATTCCGTGGAAACAACACACTCATGATCGATGAATGGATATCATTGTGTAGCAGCAAAATAACCCCGATAGCCAAATTCCTCATACTCAGACTAAATGCTTTTGTATCATCAATAGTGCAGGCTCAGAGTATATTGACCAACTGGTCTGGCCATCGGTAAATCAGCACTTGGTGCTGTCTACATTGTAGACTCCTAAAGAGATGCAACACATCGTTATCGAAAGAGAAACTTGGCCAACCGAGTAATATCGTTATTAATCATTGCCGGCAGGTCTGATTCACAAGCTACTTTGGTGATTCGGCCCGCGGAACTTGGATCAACGGTAATAGCAGCAGTAAGGGCAGCAGCCAAGCATGCCAGTGAGATCTCAAATTAAAATGTATCAGTTTACTCATTTTACTCAAGTTCCATACCTATCAAATGGGAAGAGTATGATTTTCACCAATAATATTGTGGAATCAAGTTAGTCTATATAAGATTCGTTCACACTGCAAGAATCAGAATAACATCTGTATCTTCTGGGGATGTAACAGATTCATTTGAATTGAATTAACGCCTTTGATTGAATTATGATGTTTATCATGTGAGCTGATATCCATTTATTCATCATCGTCGGTAGTGTCATCGTTTGATCCATCTTCAAATGCAGTTTCTGTATTGTTATCTTTCATATTGGTAGCGGCGGTGCTGTGATGTCCATTTATACAAGCAGCAATTGAAACGAAATTCAACAGGTGATATAATTTTTTGATTAATAGCACCATTGAGATAGCTTTAGAAAATCTTTGAAATCGTCAAGCCGACTTCTGAATTTGACATCAACACATGTGCTATTGAGAATGTACACTCTGTAGAGGATTCTACGATTGACGTAGCCAACAAAACCGTAAAGAACAGTTGTACCCTTAGTTGATTTGGCTGCTTTGTTTGGGGATCCTGGGAGAAATAGTCGATTCAACCAGTTTCATTATTGACGGAGTTAATTGCTTCCCACAAAAATTTGTAATCGGTAGTCAACGCAGGGCCATCTTTGATATAAATGAAAGTGATCTGAAGTACCGCTGGCTTCACCGTTTGTCTAAACAAATAAACAGGACAATTTCTTGCAATTACAATTGTGTTGCCCATTGTAATGAATGTTGGTGGCCGAGAGTGGCCAACCGCAGGTTGATGAAACTCATGCTGATTTGACCTTCGATATTTGTTTCCTTCGCATTGGGAAGAATCTTGGAAGAGCTTGGGTGAAAACTGGTTGTTAGTCCGGAGAGTAAGAACTGACTTATGAAATAATCGTCGACCAAATTTAAGATAAAATCGATACCTGGCAGCGGCTAACGGTCGTGCACAATGGGAGCAAAAACTGCATAACTTGAAACGAGGAAAAAATGGGGTGACATTGACGACCCTCATCGATTGCAGTGACTGAAACTGGCCAAGCAATTTCAAAGTGAACTACAGCAAGGGCTGCAGTGTGCCGGTTTGTAGCGCACTTATTGAGAACCTTCGTGGTCTCTTCATTTGTGCCGATGTTCACCTTTAAAACTTGGAGCAGCTGATTTGGTTCGGTTTCAGTGCCATCTCCTCTAAGCGTGTCATTAATATGACTTAACAGCTATGGCAAATAGTAGCAATTAACGGAGCTGTGAATAGGGCAAGGGGAAATACCTATGAAGACGCTGCTGCTGTTTACAAGCCGAAGCAAGACTGGAGTAAGAAGAACGATCGTTGATAAAAAGCAGGTCTTTGAAATTGTTCCAGTTCCGATTGAAAGTAAATTTGAGCTACTGTGGAATTAAAGTTCATTTCCAAATTATCCACCATTCAAAACCATCAAGGTCCGATGGGTTTGACCTCAACCGTAGTCCTGCCATTAGCAGCAATCCAACTTGAAATCACAGGAAATAGGCCCATCCGATCGGCGTTCGCAAAAATATTCTTGAGAGGACCGCAATCAAAATAGAAATGCTTTCAATTGATCATCAAATTGCTAGGTACTTTTACCATCTAGGAGATCCGCCTTGCTTCAACTGATGGTTATGCAGATCAGCTAAACCTGCGGAGACATCGGCTGCAATTGATGTCCCAAGGGAGCTGGCCGGGGTGCACAGTTGTCACCAACCAATTGTGGATTTTCTTTTCCAAAATAGCATGTCGGTGATATTCGCTTTGGCCTCTGGAATGGATCGTTATCAACTTTGATTAACTGTGTTGAAACAGTCCTAGGAACTGTTGGATCATCTCCAATAGTTATCGCCACAAACGTTGCATCAGGAATCAAAATCTGCAGGTTGCAGAAACTCAATAGGATTGTCTTAAGCGTACGTGCCGTCAAAGCCAAAAGCTTCATACAAAATTGTAGCCCCTTGATCAGCCTTGTAAAACTAGAATAATACGGCAACAAAATTTATTAAAGATCGATTTCCAGCATACCAAATTCAATAAGATATTTGGCCACATTCCAGAAATACATCTCCTGGAGATAGCCATATCTGCTTCAACCTTAACAGCACTTAAAACGGTTCCCAAGTTAACAAGTAGCTCACTGCACACAATATGTTACATCGCACCTCCTGCAATCGGCCAGTCATTCATTCGCCGGTAGCCCCAGCACGGCAAGTGAAATCAAGCAACTTTATTTGTGTTAATTTCGACCTCATCAGATGATAAATATTTTCGTTGAAAAAATCGTCAGCTTAAGAAGGAGACTCAGCAGCGTTGAATTTGAAGAAGAAAGCGGAACCAGTAAAATCACAGATAGCCAAGAAGCAATTGCGCACATCGGGGCGGTTCACAACAATATGGTCCAACTTGCTGAATTGAAAAGGGGTCCTGAAGATGAGCTAGTTGAATGTCAAAATACTCTAAAATGCATTGGAGATGTTTCAGAAACAGCAGGAACAAGACCTCCACTTCAAAATAACTGGATGCGGACTTCATTGAAGTAACTACTGAATACTAAATGAAGCCTACCTCATCGGCAAAGTTGCTGGTAAATTAGAGCTTCATGCAATAGTTGACAACAATGGATACATGATGGCTGATCCTTTTTGTGGAGCAACCGCTGTTGGCAGTCGTTGAATCATTACGATGAAGATACCACCAATCGGTAAAACTGAAAAAGCTGCACACGCTGCTGATGGATCGCTCAGGATCCGAATAGCGATTAATCAGGAATGATTATTGCACTAATTGGGTATGTACTATGGGAGGTTTTCTTGCTGTTGGCAAGTAAAAGTTAATCAATTTTTATCAAATGGATAAGAAAACAGAAATGGAGGATGGTGTTCTGCTTCCAGAAACAGACATCAAACAATTTCCTGGATTCGTTACCGATGAGAGTCCTCTGGAAGTCACACAGTTACCTTCGTCTGATTATAAACCAAACCAAATTTTTCCGCGTTGTGAGATAAAGATCCTGAATGCTGTCAAATTGTTTAAGTTCGAAAACGCTTTTCTTGCATATCGTAGTTAGCACCCTTTGAAATCCAAAGACCGCTCCATTGATAATCGGACGTGAAGCGTAGAATTTCCGCTGCATCATTGAATTCAATGTCTAAGCTAGTCAAATTATATCAGAGTTCATTCTTCACAATGTAAGATGGTGGAGGAACTTTTTGTCGTTTGCTTGGACTTCATGTTTCTCAAAGTGACGAAAGTATTTCCGTAGTTTTTAACGCCGCCGTCAGAATGATCGGTCAATTGATTATGATTAATAAGGGTCATTGGCACGCTGTTCGACAAATCGCTTATTCATTCAAGGAGCGAATTGAAACTGAATCGAATCGGTTGTTCGCTAAAAGATTTTCCTTCACAGATCAATGTTTGGGTCGTTCTCCTATGCGCCTGATTGTTTTCAGATGAAATGTGAATCTGCTCTTGAAGCAGTCAGTCAATATCTAAGTCCCCTTGCAGGTCCTTCTACGTTGTGGTGAATGGGCCCAAAAATTGCTCAACTCCTATACATTAACAGATTGTTACAAAGCTGCTATTCGACTTGAGTTAGCTGGATACACTCGCCAAGAGAAATCGGTGGGGGAATGTACGGTCCACATTATCCACAATCCAGCTAGCTCGATCTGAACCAGAACGGTCACTGTGGCCGTGCTGACTTGTAAAGCACGATCAATTGGACTCGCTGACTAACTGAATGTAGCAATCATTGCACGGCAGATCTTCGACGATATTAGTAATGATGATTAAATCCCATTCATCATCTGTGATGCCTAATGTGCTACAATCACGGCTGCGCAATTCACCATTCGCCGAAATCTGAGGCTGCTCTAGGGCATTAATTATTGAATATCACTGGTGTGAAATTAATGTAATCCAAGAACGTACATAGCAAGGCCATCTCCCGATAATCAAAGCTGGCTACGGTCGCCGACGTTCACCCGCCGGACCGGTGAGAGACATCAATGGTGTGAAAGTCACCATCAAGATATCCCACTGCAGCTTTGCTTAGCCGACTCTACAGACTTTAGACGATCGGCTCAGTGAGCTCAAGCACTCTACTAAACAGGCATAGCCCGGATCGCCTTGGTCCAGCCAATAAAAAATAGGAGTGCAGCTCATTGTCTCCAGGATTTCTCTCGTGGCCGCAGTTGCCTGAGATCCAATTTCAACGATTGCCTTGTAAAGAAAAAAATTTTTGTGCTGCGACAAAAAGGTGTTTTTGAAAAAATGGAAGCTTTGAAACATAAGTAAGGCTATTATAATCTCCTTCACAATAAATCTAAGGAACAAAACTTTCTAATTGGATCAAGAGCAATAAGCACCCCGTTCGGTGGTTCACCTTTTCGTTTGTTGAAAAGGACTTATTCCCTTAATATTGTTCGGTATAAGGTGATTGACTCCTGAATCCATCAAAACCATACAAAGCATTGAAGAATTGGATGATCATTACTATGCCATACAAATGTATAGCCCACCAGACTATAATTCCGCTTTGGATTGTCTGCACATCAAGAATATCAGCATGATTCGAAACAAATTTTAACTGTTGGGGAGACATTTTGGAGAAAGTCCCTACAACATATGTGGAAATGTAATGTAGCATAAGAAACAAATAGAAAATCAACGAATACTAATCAGACAGATCTAAATGGTCGAAAACCACAGATCCAAATCAATTAATGGTTGTCGTGAAAAGAATTGATGGACAAGTTGAAATAGAGGTGAACTAAGCGCCTTATTCATCATATCAGCGTCACGACTGTTAGTGTCAACTATAGCAAGGGAATGATCAACATTGCGCAACCTTCTTGTAACGTGATAGCTTATTAATGGATACCAGTAGTATTTGGTCATTGGTAAATTAGTTGGCCACCTCGATAGCAGAAATTTCATCAAAACTAGGAGTTGCTTTGTGTCACCATGTGAACTAATCAATATGAAGATGCCTGTTACAGGCGCGGTATCCTTGAGTACTTTAATGAGTGATAGGTATTCAGTTGACAAGTCCCGCTGGTCTCTGAAGCCTGCATTTGGGGTTGCAAGTAGCGGGCCTTCGTTTAAAGTGGTATCGATAACCAATAAGTGACTTTCGTTCACCAACAGCCCCAACTCAATGACTGTCACAGCTTCGAAAGATCTCAAACGATATAGCTGTTTTGAAATGGATTGTCGACCGATTTACGTTTACATATCTCACCAACCTTTAACATAAAATAATTCGATTTTCAATTGTCGGTCAGAAGATGGAGTGAAAATCTGAACAGCTAAGACACTATCTTACCGTAAACTCATTTCAGCCAAATGCAATAATCCAACCATTCAGGTGTAAAGTGATGACGCTTCCGCGTCTAACATGGAGAGGTCGGATACAAATAGCAATTTGTGTTGCTCAATCAAGATTGGTCTAAACTTCCTTTGAAAATCATTTATTTTGTCCTGTTGAAGTATCCCCCTGACGCCCAACGTCATAAACCCCGCAGTCCTTTAGTGTTTCAACCGCATCGAATTTAAAACATTGACTGACGGTTACAATAAAATCATCATTCTTGAACAATGAACGGAGATATGAATTCATCTGCTTGACAATTGCAGCTGATAGTCCGGCATCAATGTCACCATCGACATTCAATCCAGAAATGAGGTGGAGTTCGTTTTCTCAGACGTGAATCTCTCCACCAACTGCTAATAGACTCGGAAAAAGATATGATTGGACAGCACGTTGAATTCTCTTCCGTTAATGCCAAAGTCATTCATTGAGTCCTATATTTGTTCAATGTAAATGCCACACTTTCAGCAAAAGATCATCATCAAGATATTCAAGAGCGTGTTGCTTGTAAAACTCGGGAGCATATCAGTTTAAAGAAGAGCGTTCTTCACATCCATTTATTGATCGATTGGTAACGTTAATGATTAATGTAATGGAATAATTCTAACCTATCCATTCCTGATCACTGCACTAGGTCATTCAGGATGATCGATACATTCAAGCTCAGAAAACGTCTAACACCCACTCTGCAATTTCGAACAGGTGCAGTCCGTCCCGGGCCTACTTCACACAATCACCTATGGCATTCAAGACTATTTTCAAAGTCAGGATGAACCAACAGGTAGCCATTGTGATGAATCAATGCATGCAGCTTTAAATAATGAGCAAATTGTTGACTTTGGTGTCAAGCGCAGTGTTTAACAGTAGTAGGTCCAACGATGCCGGCAGCCAAATATGTCAGAAGAGACATCTCTAAAAGGTATCTGTGGAATAATTTCTGATCTGCTTTGGTACATTTTGAATGTCGAGAACACGGTTCAGCCGGCCCATTCTGGGTCCAGCCAGATGGACTGTACCCGATTCTCCTTCCATGATAGCATCTAGAAATGGCTCAGTATCAGCACCTGAAGCGAACGATTTCTTTGAATGTGAACCTTTGCTATTGACACCATCATCATCTTTCTCATCTCAGCAGATTTCAGCACAATTACCACTCTGGTTGAAGTTCTGATTTGATATCACTCAAACAATTAGTGTTCGGCTCAGGTTGTGATTGGTAGTAGCAGACTGACTTTCATCTGAAACACGAGCAGCAAGATATGATAGCTCATCGCGGATCAATACGTTTGTTTAGTACCAGCAAATGACGCTTTACTAAAGGAAACATTGGATTCCAAAAAATGACAAGAAAGATACTTCAAAAGTCAGGTGCCATGAAGAACATAAGTTCTCTAGGACATTCCACCCATGCGGCAGCCAACGTAACACAAAGGACACCTGCTTGACTAATCTTGGCGTACTCCATTTTTTTGGGGATGAATATCTAAAAAGCACTTGAAAACGTCTTAACCAAAGCACCTTTCGATTCTCTTCAATAGAACTAATTGATAAGTATAGTCGGTTGGGGGCCCGCTTTGGAGAGAATCAGAATCATCAACAACACGGATTGCCGCAAATGGATTCAACAGCTAGTCGGCAATATCAACAGTAAGAGCAATTTCCCCGGTCACCTCCACGATTATTTTGAAGTAACATCCCCCAGCTTCTTTTATTGTGACTGACTATCCACCAACGATTCATGGTTCATTTTGGATCTTAAATAACAACCTTTGATGAGCTTGAATCAAATTACTTTAAGAGATCCCACAATGTGGATAGACTTATCCAACATTTGACCAGAAAAGATAACTTGACAAACCAACCTCGATAATTCCAATGATGCCGTATCAATGGCAGAAGCAATATCACTTCTGAATTTTTCATTATCCTTGGCAAGAATGTAGTGACTCCAATCAACGGGAACAGCTGGCGTTGGTGAAGCAATATCAATATCAAATCAATAAGCGACAGCAGTCCCTGTCACTTCCACATCATACCAATAATTATGCTGGCTTTTACTAGGGGAAAGCACTAACATTTTAATCCGGTAAATGATGAAATAGAAAAGACAGGGCTTTAATTCTTGCAACCCTCTTTCCGAGATCACCTGAATGGATAGGCCAGTCAGCGGTGGAAAACCCATCATCAGTTGCGTGAACCTGAAGTTGGTATACTCTGGAGGCGGCTTATATATTATCGAATGCCTCATCGTAAAGGACAGATATTCCAGCTTCAGCGGGCCACTCTTGTATTTTCCAGCTTAAATTCCAGTTCGAATTGAACCAAAGCGGGGATAAAGGCGTTTGCTGAGGTCGACCAACCTGAAACACCACATTAACATTAGCTCTGACATCAACCATCGAGTAAACATTACTAGTATTCGGTGTGGGTGAAAAGTTACGTCGCTAACCCAATCGGCATTGTTGCTGATGTTTTGAATAGCAGCCGATTCAACAAAAATCTGTTAGCAATTGGATACCTGTCGAGAAGCAAATTTCAACAAGCAACCGAACAACGACTGATGACGTTTCGCCAACCAAAACCACCACTTTTGCAAAAGCCTTTGCTGATTTTGATCAGCTGGCACAGAAAAACGGTGGCGCCACCACCCATTTGGCACGTCTTCTTTTATTCCCAACGATGGCCGCTGCTGTATTTATGATTTGCCCTGATTAATAGTATTTACCAAAATACGAGGTGGCTGTTCTGGAAGAGCCACTAGCAAGTGCAACAGCACCATTGTAATTGACCAATCCCATTGACTCAGCAAATTCAATTTTTCTGAGCATCTGCAAATGAATTAGCAAACTCATTCGGGGTAGCTGGAGCCAAAAGGAGACCAAGCATAGAAATTGGCAGCAGCTACTTCTTTTTTGTACACTTCAAGAAATATCAATTTTGAATGATTGAAGCAGTATTTGCAATGCTAATTATTAGATAACGTAATTAGGCACTTAGCAGCCGCAGGTGAGCCGATCGTATTAACGGCAATTTCCCCACCATTTGAACAAAATTGTTTTGGCAAGTTATTGAATATTTCATGGCCATAACATCAATTGAATAGGGCTTCCGTTAAAAAAGCCGACACTGAATCTGCAGTAATGAACGTATGGCCTAAGTAATCTAAAGAAACCTGAAGTTTCTCTCAATCGGGATTATTAGCAACAATACCACTTGAATTCATGTCGACCTCAGCTAACTGCTAAAAGCGGGCACCTGCGAAGCTCATGACGGAAGCCCATATTGAATCGTTAGAACCAGATGAAAGCCCCTCTGATTTTTGCCTCAATCATTCGCAATCTGTTCTATATCTTATTGTAGCGACTCCAACATAATGCATTATGGTACAGACAGATATATGTATAAACAACATTGAAGTGAATGCCAACGTTTTCTATTGGAAGCAGGGTTATATCACCGAGCGTAACGAGAGGAGACCTGCTGAACAACCGAACAACCAGATGTGGACTTTCCGGGGCTGCCTTTTGATCGATTGAAAGTTCGCCAAACTATTTTTTCGCAAACATATGAATCGAAAGCTGTTACTTGAACTCCGGATCGACCATCGAAGTTAACATTGGCTATGGTCTGTCTGAGGAACTTCAATGAAGAACTTCATTACTATTGAGTTGAAGATAATTGAACAAAACTATTGAATTTCAATTGCAAAGTGCAGTAATTGAAACGGAACATAGGAGTCAATCATTAGGAGTTTCAGTATTGTTGTGACTTGTATTCTAGAATGGTCAATCATACATTTTGAACAGATATTTGCGGTGCGGCGATTTGAAGCTGGTATGCTTATTTTGCGGAATGCTTGGAGCTGATTTGTCCAGAGCAATTTATCTTATTTGATAAACAAGGTAAATTGTCGGTTAACGTTACTGGTTGTTCAGTCATTAATGATGATTTAATTAGCGAATCAGATTTATTTGTTCTGAAGCAGATCCACCGGTAATGACATGTAATAGCTGTTTTGTGATAAATAGTCGCTCACCAACTTTATCTGGGTCGACTAAATCAGGTGAGTTATATTCCCCAGAACTGAAATCATTTGAGCTGTGAACTCATGGAAGTTGTCATTTATGTAAAACAGAACACCAAAATGAACCCGTGATTGATTTACGTTGATTATCTTTAGGAATGCACTGTTTTCGGTGAAGAAACTTTATTAATTGAAACAACAATACCGATGGTTCACTAGAATTTGCGGGACGTCACACCCAGTGGTCGGAGGCAATTCAATTTGCAGATTTTATCCACCTAATAATTATAATTTGCTGATTATCACACTCTCCGGAAAATTACTTTTTATTTGTTATTTGATGGTTCGTTTCAAATAAGTTGAAGATTCAAACCATTTTCAGCAAGTTCGAAAAGAGTACCGATTTTCTGTGGTGAGTCTGGTAAAAGCTGATCATCAAATAATATTAATGAGCTAAGATCAACAGTTCATTCTGACCTGCAAATATTGTCCCAATGGACTCCCTACATTGATGTCTTTCCAGTTTCAGGAACAGTCAATAATTGATCACTGTACAACATCAGCTGTTTTATCTGAAGCATGAACTTATTGATTAACGGTATCATGATCAGTTAAACGAATTTTCTCAAAATGTGTCTTTGATTCATTTTGAATAACAAGTTCCAAGTCATCTTCAGTGTCAATTAATTCAATCATTTCATAGACTTGAATATTTTTTAGTATTTTCCAGTTTTGCCTGCAATGACCATACCTACCAGAATTGATGGATCTAGGAAAGAATAGCAAAATGTTTGGTTTCTTTACGATTATGATCAGTTCCGTTGATTCTGACGAAATTGTGGACAATCGTTGTCTATGATCTCTTTAACGTGTCTCAATATTTGATTAGTTGATTAACCGGCGACTTGATCGGTAACAGAAAATCGTTGCCAGCTAAGTGACTGTGCTTGAGAATTGAGGACGATCAATATTATAAAATTAAAAGCAGCAGGATAGGCAGCCCAGTGGCTAAATCAAAAAATATGAGTTTAAACCATGATAACCTCGTTCTATAGTTTTTTTATATAATGCATTAATTCATCGATTAATTTCGTTTTAATGACGATGGATTTTGTCAATATTATCCAGATTCAAAATTTTTCAATCATTTCAATATTCACCTCCCTTGCATTGTCATCATTGCAATTTCATATTCGTTTATATTTGAAAGCAGCATTTATTAATGCTTCAGCGATACCAGCAGTTTCACTGGCAGTTTGAGTGATTTCCTAAGCGGCAATGAATCCCGTGATGATGAACTGGTTAGTATGAACCAAATTGGTGACTCATTTGCGAACCTAAGGTTTAAAAAACGGCTACTCAGCTCCTGTCCCAAACCTTCTAATCTGGATTAATTTTATTGATAATTATATTTACCATAGTCATTGTAGCGGATCTGCGAATTACCAAGACATCAATTCATTGTTGAAATAAATGATTGGAAAATTGTTTAAAATTGTGGATGCGCGTAGTACAATATGGTAACAACATAATCAATGATATAAAAAAACCTTAATTAACTTGCATCATCTTTTTAAATATAGATATATATATTATTATGTATGATATCGGTAATCACCATTTTGAAGTAAAAACAATTATGTCTGAGTTCAATATCCCAAATGCAATGAGAGGATCAAAGAAAGAAGTCATATAGAAAGTACACACTAAAGCATAAAGAAAATGACAAACAATTATACATTATCTTGAACTTAAGCAAAGCAAGGTATTTCTCTCCGAGATCAAGAAAAATCTTGATCTCATTGCTCTCACTCAAGATAGTTAAATTTCAAAGAAAACCGCTTAATAACAACAACTGAAAATGGAAAGAGTTTAAGGGTAAATTTCGAACAAGTTTCGCCGCACTGGAGAGAATTCTAATGAAACTATGGAATGAATTTAATTGAAGTAAGTTAAATAGTCAAGGCAATATTATATCAATACTTCATAATTAAATTACTGGATTTCCTTGCAGGATAATTCAAGAGGCAAAAGTGTAGTTTTCTTTATTGCTGCATAATGGAATGAACGAGAACAACAAGTTTAAGCCAAATGATGGGACGTTAGCTAAATTTTTTGTTTTCCAAGATGCTATATTTTTCGTAACTGAAGATCGTCTGAAAAATAATTGAAAAGTAAAAAAATGGGAAAAGAAATTGATTAATTGTTTTCACCGTTACGGTTTTGCTGATAATGAAACTCAACTATTATACAGTGAGGCCGTGTTGTCAGGTCAAAACAAAACAAAAAATTCAAAATTACAGATCTCAATAAAATCAATGATGAAGGAATATTACTTGGCTGATTTTGTTGGCGGAAATAACGGTGCTTATAAATTCGTTGATACGGAAAAACATTCCATTTCAACTTTCGGTGAAATTCTCACGGTGAAATTAGCTTTAACTGAATCATTAATTGCGTTGTTATTAATATTTAAGACCCAACTTCGTTTAACCTAAATATTTCCGTGTCTTGGCAAAAGAAATAATTGATTCAATTGCTTCTTGCTTCGAAATATCTTGCAGAATACCACTTACGTCCATTAAATCCCGGTTTCGATTTCATTGTCATAAGAAGGAGGTGGTGGATCATCAATGAAAACAAATGAAAGAAAAAGGACAGAGCCGATAAACAACTAAAATGTTCAAATCACTATTGCTCCGTGGGTTTTGGACAGTTGATCTATTTGATCGGTTACATTGCAAAAAAATTCAATTTGGTCTCTGCGAATAAACCTTTGAACAGCCCACATGAATGACAAACTTCATGCTCCGTTTGGTGATCATAAGTTTGCTTTCAATCGTACTGTCGCAAAATAACTCACATGATTAAGTTCAAGCGTAAATACGATGCTACTAGCCTATGATTCAAAATTGCTGCTATATGAATGAGGGGCTCAAAAGCAGATTTTTGAACACTTTCAATTCGATCAATAAAAGAAATTTATTAAATTCGAACAGATTAATCGGCTGAAATCATTTGATTGAAGTCTAGTCGAATCGAAAGAAGCGGTCAACCGTTTCTCAAATAATTGACTCACGTCTCCAACAATCAATAACTTAATGTTTGAATCCGTCTTGCTGATTCAGGCATCATATGCACCTAAAATAAAGATGATATTACGATCGGTGGTCATTTTCACAATTAAATTAGTAGATCTCCAACATCATCATCGAGCTAAACGTAGCACAAAATTACTCTTCGCGTTGTTGAAGGTTCATCTAATGAAGCTTCTGCTAATCATTTTGCTCATTTTAAGCTTAAGAATCTATTCCTTCTTAACAAACAGCTTAATATTAAAAATGGATCAAGGATGAAACTCACACTCTTTTTGAAGATTTTCAAACAGCCGAGGAAACATCATCTCAACAGCAAACGACGTCATGTTATCACAGCAATTTTGTCTGGTACTGAAAATGATCAACACAACGATCAATTGAAATTATCAGTTTCTGTTTAAGGTTTGAATGTCAGCACTCAGAATCTTTCACCGTTATAGTTAAACTTATTGAAAGATTTTCCGCAAAATGATATGAATTTCGTTACCAACTTTCTAACGCCTCACTTCTCAATTACATGGTTTTTTGTTAATTCAAATTGGAAGTTTGCATCAATTTCTAATTTGAGAAGCTCTTCTTTCACAACTCAATTGAATTGTATTTGCATGAAAACTTTTACTATTATTGTTGCAATTTGAAATTAAATATTGCAAATTGCTTTGATTATGCATTCATTATCACACTTTATTGCGATCTATATGTATATCCCGGTTTTTGAAATATAGTGATGTTGATTGATTTCGAAAAATTATAAAAAATATTAAGAAAAATGCAGAATAAAATGTGCGTTCATATCAGAAATAAAAAATGTCGTTAACGAAAGATATTTCAGTATAATTTAGAAATTCAAATTTGCGGTGTAAGACCACAATTTTGAGACTATTGACATGTAATAAACAGAACAATTTTTTTACGATTTCATAAACGGTTGGAGTTGAATTATCTTGGCTGAAATTGGACGAAGCTGATATCAAATAATTTATTATCTTCAATTGAAAACAGATGATGTTCATGTGTGAAACCGGAATAGAGCTAAGCTTCAAAAAGGTAAAGTCTGAATGTGAAAACAAAATATTGTTCATGAAAAAGAAAAAATTCTGAAAGAGAGAATCGCTAAAGTGATGATGAGCATATCTTTGGCTGGATTCTGGAAAAATCCAAGTTGTGATTGTAGAAGTAGCTGAAAACTTGGTATTTAAAATTAATGTCAGAAATGTTTGGAAAATGAACAATTTGGACGTAATGACATTGGTTTGTATGGAATAGAACGTTCACTATTCATCGATTGCCGGTTGAACTTATTCTAGTTCTATTTTTAACCGATTAATTTTTAGTGAGAATCCACCTATCAGAGCAGCTGAGCTTTAATTGATTTGGGTTAAAGTTATGGAGTTATAATTTTTTAAGATCTGATGAATGAAATTGTTTCACTGATAAGAAACCTTAATATTGTCAGGTTGGTGGTTTTATTCTTGGAAATTCATTTTTATCATGCTAGATAATTTCTCTCCATTCTTACTCCCTAGCTGTGTAATGTAAGAGACTGATAATTTTTTATATTTTCGCATAAATTTAATTACTATTGGAACAGCTATTCAGTGGTTAAAAGATTTGTAAAACGATAAAAATATATTGAATATTAAGTCAATGATATCAATCTCATATTGCTATTGTCGATGATATGCTATTTGAGGTTGTGGGAGGTTTTCCGTCTTCACTTAACGCAATGTTCAGATCTTCCCCATTCTTTGACGATCGCCCCAAAAACTTAAAAAGATCATTTCGTCAACTCAACGAATTGAGATTGATACGATTCAAGCAGGTACGGAATGGCGGCTGCTCATAAATTGGTTCACAAAGGAATCACCAACTACGTCGATACCGATTGGTTTTACATAATCGGATTCACCGCTGCTACTGATGTCACAGCAACTACAAGATGATTTACGGATATTGATCAGTCGATAATCAGAGTTGACATTGCACGCGACATTAATAGAAATATTCTTTACGAAAATAATAGAGAGATGCTCAATAAAATCAATAGAAATGTCTGAAATCAACGATATGCTGATCACGCTAAATCAGTCAGAGACTTATTCAATCCTTTAATTCGTCACTAAAAACCAAAGTTTTCAAAAGCCACTCTTACAAGGTTTCCGCTTATTACCAACGATTTAAAACTGTTCCTTCCCTGCTGCTCCTTTTAAGCTAGCAGAAATGATGATGCAAATTTTCATGTATTTAGTGGATAGGTAACAATTTAACTATTTTGAATTCCTTAGTTCATATTCATTTTTTTCTTTCAGTCCAAGCACCAAGCTTTCAACAATACTCATTTGCACATTTTCTACTTGCAAAAACTTTTACCATTGATACTTTCATCAAAAGGTTGACTACCATTTACTACATTAAATCTGCGCTTCTAACAAATAATGTTCATTATTTTTTGCATCTACTACTCATCAGTTCTGTCCGAGAGATATTTTATTTTTAGATTTCTCATTGGTCGAAATTCAGTTTTGCATCTGTATCTAAGATACATAAGGATGCCATAAAATAGATTGTTTTCGACTTTTAATCTCATACATTTGAAGCTTCATTTCCTTATTTTACATGTTTTAGGTTTCCTATCTTGATCAATGATCTCAATCAAATTCGCTTTTCATGTGTGTTATAGATGGCACTGATTACTCATGATTACTCTGATTAGTGATTATCACTTTTAAACGTTATGGAATACAACTGCATTTATAGAAGCGCAATCTCTATAGCCTATCTATTGATTAGTACAGTTTAGGCTCATGTTAATCTAAGGAAAACCAAGAATTCAAATAGGTAACAGATACGGAATCATTACATTCCTCAGTAGTTGAAGTTCCCTTAAATTTGTACTTTCGCGACAATGGATTGAAAGACTTTATAATGTGAATTAGAACAATTGAAATTCATATTTTTGGCTCCGCTGATAGGTGGCCTTGATCTGAATCCAAGGTACCAATGAAACAACCAGTTACGATGAAACAGGTAGGGAGTCCAAAATGATACATTAAAGTTAAAAATTACTAGACAAAGAACATCGTAGAAGACAAAGGTGGGGCTCTCTATAGTGTCTTCGGATACATCGCAGAGAGGCACGGAGAAAACTGATCTCAGACACCGAACGACTGAATATAGACATCCGGGATTTTTTGAATATTGCAGATGACCGATACTTAATAACACTCACCGCTATTGGAATAGTGAATCAACCTGCAAAATCACTAGATATTATTATTGAGTCGCTAGTAAAAGCTGCAATCGACTCTAACGAAATTTGAATTCTCGACGAACAAAATCATATTGAGTGCCTCATCCAGTCCACTGAATCACTTTCGGTCTAAAGTAATTATCATATGCTTCACCTTTTCAAACACTTGTTCAATGAACGGTTGATTGTCTTGAATGACAAAGGAATCAGAAACAGAAATAACAGCGGTTCAGCACATTATCGAAGGTTCACAGACGTTGCGTATTGTGCTGCGCTTCTTCAGCTCAAAAATAAAGCTGTTGCAAATCATCTCAGAGATATTTGCTTAGGACGCCACGCATTTCACGTCACCGAATCCATGCCCCTTTTTCAAGCCCAAGACAGTTTCAGCAATATCGATCAATTAAAAAAAGAGAGGTTGCCAGCAACAACATCAGCATCAGTGAACGAGAACCAAGACGTTGAGGTAGCAGATATTCTGCTAACAAATTTGACCTCATCACTTTCTGCTGCATTTAGTCACTCCCCCAGCAAGTGCAGAAATTCCAAGACGGTTTAATCTAATCAATAAAAGATATCAATTGAGTATGCTGATCACCACAGAGTTGCTTATGCAATTGATTGAAAATGAGATTTGAAAAAAGCTAGTGCTATAGATTATCATTCCACTGATAAATATGTTTGTGACTGTGGTGAAAAAGTTCTTGTTAAAAATATTGTTGAATTAGTATCTGATCAAAAAAAAGAAAAGATATTTATTGAAGGCGTGAGTGTGGACAATATTTGTGCTAGAAATACACACGGCCTGTGTTGCGTTCTTATCGCTATCTGATATCATCCATATGGGATCCGCTTCAATCAATATTTTGTGCAGAAGAAAATATTTAATAGCCTTCGAACCATTCACATCAAAAATATTCTTCACATTCATGCCGATTGCCGATCGTGCATCTACATGTTCTTTAGAACTTGTACTTTTCAAAATTCAATAGTTTGATATATTTAATAGAACCTTATCGTATTTCACTTTTAAATTTTTTGTGATTTTCATTAAATGATCACCTTCCGTTACCTAAAGCAATTCGATTAACATTTGCAACACTTATATTTCTTCTCTTGAACCATATCCAATTTCAGTGGACGTCTTTTTGATATTGAATTGGAACAGCATCTGACTTTTGCTAAAGTTATACGATTATGATCATTTGAAATCTGATGATCGAATATCTGTCTTTCTTCTAATCGCTCACATCGTAATGCTGCTTTTCTAATTGCCGATAGCGTTGCCTGCACTCCAGCTAAGCTCATTAGTTCATATTTTGGCTTTATTTAAGAAGTAATAGAACTTGGAAACTTTTCATTTTTCCAATTAGTCATTACGGTTCTGAAATGTTATGTAGTACATGAATAACTAAAGAGAATCAAAATCACAATAAACTGCATTTTAAATTATATTGATCAGCTGCTGATGATAATAATTAGCAATATCCAAGCCCAAATTTTATTCCATTTCCATCCGTTACTTTGCACCATATTTGAATTTGCTGCAAATATCGACATTGGCAACAATAAGCTTAAGTAAATCATGGTGCCAAATCAATCGATTACCACTGATTGGATTGACTTAATACACCACACTTTCAAAGAAGTATCATCATATTACGTAGCTGTTTGATATAATCAGGTATGTCATTTTTTGGTGTGACATTCGAATGGCACATTTGTTTGATTTGACGTTCATAATTGAAAAGTGTATGATGAAAAATTTAAAGAATATCGGAGGGTTCTATATCGGCATTAAGAAAAATATTTGAACTAGCCAATTTACAAATAATGTAAAAAGTGAAATATCGAAAAGGGACAAGGAATAATAGAGTATCAGGCTTTAAAAAGGAGGAAAATATTGATTTATGAGATGATAGAAAATTATAATTCCATATGGAAGATTCAAGTGAGATACAGTTGAAATGTCAAAATAGCAAAGCAATAACCGCAGATAGATATAGTTCAGTTGGGAGAATCGAATAACATTTCTTCAGAATAGATTATGTTTTGCAAAAAATAAATAAACAGAAAATGAAATAAGTGAGTAACATAAATTATGAATAGCTTAATTATAGAAGTCAAATTGTTAAACTGTTGATTAATATTCCATTCGTTTTATTCAAGAAATGAAAAATTTCTGAAACGACCAGTAGTTGTCAACTTGGTGTATTTGGAATGGAAGTGAAAAATAATTGCACCGCAAAACATGTGAAGGCAATTAAATGAATTGGTTTCGCCTCCTTTCAACCTGAAATCTATATTTTAATTCATTCAAAAATAAAGGAATTTATCTAACATCTTAACACGCGTTCCAAATGTAGTTGGGTCAGCAAATCTGTTAGGAATGTCAGCGTCATTTTCTTTTGTACTAATAAAACGCAGCTCAATTTGTCTATTCCATTCATATTTTGCAATAGAAAAATAAAAAACATCGGAATGCTTGGATCGAATCGCAGTAAAAAATGAATGGATAGTGTCCGAAAAAGATGTTGATCAGCATATCCTTTAATAACGGCAGCTGGTGTTTTCGGTTCGCTTAATAGGTTTCAATGGAAAATTCACTTTTCATTATTTCAGTTGAACCCACTTATTGAAAATGAGGGGATGGCACGCAGCAGGTTATGGGGTTGTTGAACGCCTTAAAAGCACGTTAGTACTTCACACTCTGAGAATGCCACTTTGTCCTTCTCTTGTCATTTGGTCACTTCCCCAGTCACCGTCATCACCAGCGCTCTCATGTAGAGGTTCAACAATGAATAATCATTGGTCTTTGCAGATTCAATTATGCAAAAGATCGCAAATCAGTGCGACTTAATAACAGATAATTATTAAAGTAATGAAAGTACAAGTATTTTGACTGACAAACATGTTACAACACTCTTAAGCAACGAGCTGAATGGTGTTTTAAACGAGTATCTAGATCTTTGCTTAGAAAAGATGTGGCTTTTGAACTGTGATATCCAACAGTATCAGCGATATTGAGAATAATACCAACAACTGTACTATGTTCTCAAGAAACATTTGCAGCAAGAATTAGGGATTGAACATCGAAATCTAATCTTTCCGTTAACCCTTTTTTGAAGTCTTTATATTTTGTAATTAGTGTCCGGGTAAGTTGATTCATAAAACCATTGCAAAAATAGTGCTTCAATCATTTGCCCATTATGATTCGGTTCCAAAGAACAATTATTGGGGGTCTTCGTTTTTCATTGCATCATGTTTTAAACAAAGTCTCTCCCTTCCGCAATTTCATCTTCTCGGTTTCCAGTACTTTCAATATGTTCAGCAGAGCATTATATTTGAAAATCAGAACTGTAGGTCAAAACTAGATTGATTAGACATTAAATGCATTTACTGCATGCCTGAAAACCAAATGTGACTGTTTTGGTCCCAATCTGAGCAGATCTGGTGAAGCCCTACAATGCCATTTTTAATCTCAAACATTTTCTTGCGATCTACAGGGTCAAATGCAGATGTGGATCCTCCAGCAGGAGGATCAAGTAATTCACAACAGTCATTTGGTCTATTGAAGAAAGAGGCTGTGATTAATTGCAGATTCCGCTGCGGCGCATGACCGCTCATCAAAGCAGTGATCCTATCATATGATAGTTCCTGAATGGTCCGTCGCAACTAATATCGAAATGGCCAAGTTCTTAAAATAATTATTTTCAATTAATGTTGCCCTTAAACGTTCTAATCAATTAGCTTCTTGTTTAACCTTAAATGACAGCTTTCTTCACACTATGTTGTTTCCCTGATGTTGCTGAACCCATGAATAAATCTGATTCTCTCATTTAACTTGATCTCATTTATGCCAGCGGATAACAGTTTAAAATTTTCGTACTGTAAACATATCAACTGAAAGGCGACATGTTATACTTCAATCAAGATAGCGATGCGTAGCATTTTTTGTTAGCAACTGAATCCATTGAAGTCTGAAGATATCTTTTGATCTTTTCAATTTCACCGACGAATGACTCTGTCGTTCATCGACGGCTTGCTCAATTGATGGTGATGACTTCTATCCATTCAAATTATCATCATTTTCATTATTCGATACGCTATTCTCCACACATTGTACGCGTACCTGTTGTAACCACAGTGCCAAGCAGATTAGCCACGCTTCATTGTTGGTTTCAGATTCTTAATAGATCTCTCATCAATATCAGACGACTAGTTAAAACCGAATATGTTCAATAATGATGATACGACGATAAGATTGATGCCGTGTTCGTTGAAGGTGTCTTCAACAACACAAAGACCATTTCAATTTGGTTTTCGATTGATATAATAATCAAGGAATCACCAATATCTTTGGATATTGGATCACACATTTCAAGATAGTCTTCAATAATGAATCGTTCTCAAGGTACGTCTGACAATTGAGGATCAATCGAAGATTGATAGCCTGTTCAGGAGATTCTTCAAGTATGGCCAAAAAATTTTTCAGCTCCAATGTTTTCAAGTGGTATTGAATAATCTAATCAATATCGATAATTTGGATTGTTCGTTGCGAATGAAACTACACCGAGCATTATGCTTCACATATTTTCTACATATAAGGAATATCGTTTGATAAACAAAAATCATAAAGTCTACCAGGAAAATTGTTTTCAAGAATCTATTGCCTCAGATTTAAACTTGAAGAAGAATTTTGCACATTAGATGCAACATCCATTTCACCATTCACTTCTTTTGTCGTAAGCACTTTCCGTCAGGAATAATAAAAATTACTCCTTGTAATATAGTTGAAGGAAAAACTACGATTTTAAAGTGCTTAGATTGATCATTAATTTGCGGAATCAAAGTCACACATTGGACTTTTCTTTTTCTGATTAATTTGGTTTCATGAAATATGCGAGTTTCTTCTTGAATGGATGAAACAGATCTAGTGACTTTATCAAAGTAGCCATTTTGCTTAAAAACTTATTTTATCGCAGTTGGTGCTCATTTCAGTGTTTGATAAGATTCGCCCAACTGATACTTTTGTGAAGCAATCAAATGTCTAGAATATTATCAATGATTTAACAAATGATTGGGTTTCATCGGATATGAAGTCGAGAACGTGTCCAACACTAAAGTAAGATTGATAATCAGGAACGATGAATCCATGAGATGAATGAATTGGGCCAATTAACCCAGCAGTGATGTATTCTTCAATAATTAATTTATTTCAGGTTTGAAATTCAAAAAGTTGTCTTTTGATTAGAACAGACAAAGAAATATCTCGCACCATTGATGATCCACTAGTATCGTGAGAAGAGTCTTGATCTTTGTTGAGATTTTCATTTGCTTCGTAGAGCAATGTAGTTGCGCTAGCGAATTTGAAGGAAATCATATTGATTGTTCAGCACGGACATATTTTGTTCCTCTTCTGCTCCGAGGGTCATTATTTAATTGATTTTCTCACATTGATCCTCAATTACAGCAATCAAGTTAATTGAAAGTTAGTTTTCTTCAACGAAAAGGTGGTAACCATTATAAACCAATTGTACCAGACTAACGGAAAATCTTGGTGAGATTAAAATATATTTAATTTTAGCTAATTGCTACCAACGGATCTGAAGATGTCGCAAATCAATTAGGAAACCATTCCCTCTATAACATCAAAAGCGTTGCGAGCCAAATTTTTTTTTTCACGTTATTGGAAACATCTTCGACTTCTAGTTTAGGACGGGCCGCATACGGAACAGTTTGTTGAAGGGCGGGATAGTCAGCTGAAATAATACTGCTTTGCTCATTCGACGCTTGGTGTCTCATTTCAATGATGCATTGATTTAATAAGTCTCAGTGATGCTTAAGCTTTTCAAAGTATCGTGGATTGAGAAACGGTGGATTAATTTTAATGGAGATGGATACTCCATGGTGTGGTTTCTACTTCTATTGCTATTCATTCAAAGAATACTTTCATTAGTGCGGCACCAACGGCAGTAGACCGACTTGTAGCTCGATTGGCACCACAGACAACAACGGATCTTGTTGAGTTTAACCCATCAGTATTTCCGTGATTCCTATTTCACTTGATGATCTAAGTTTTAATTAACGCCCATTCAGCACCGGTGACAAACATATCATTCTTCGTGGATTCAATTTAAATATTGATTTCAGCAACGTGACTCTGGCCAACGTCGAATTTTGAAAGAGATTTAAAGATTGTGCGAAAAGAATATAGGAACTCTATCAGAATCACTGATTCACTCTTGCGAGCTATCTCAGGAAAATATTCAATATTATAGTTTCATCTGTAGTTTGTGGGAGTAGTGTCTCTAATAATATGCCTACTTTACAAGTGTTTCAGTAAATATGAAAAGTATTTACGATGATGATATGATGTCTGAGCTTTTCATATCAGCAATATAAAGTAAATATGATAGAATGCATTCATCAAAAATCTACTAAGTAAAATATCTAGAATACGTAAAACTGTTTTAATATTTGACAAGCTTAAACATAGGATTATTTGATATTATGAGATTTAAATTATAATGGATGAATTACCTTAACTTGAATTAAACAAGGAAAATTGAAAAGGGGCTGGTTTTCGGTAAAATAGAGTAATTTTAGTTATAAACGATAATCTAAGAATGTGCAAATAGAATTACATTAAGTAGGTACAGATATAATTAAAAAATATTAAAGGTTAATGATTTGATAGGTCTATCAATTGATCTGACGCTTGACTGCCTAACAGGTAAAAGCGGTTGTTGTGGTATACTTGGAAATTGGAATGAATTTGAGAAACATTTGATAACCAAAAGGGCTGAAGGTAGCTTATTCTCCTTTTCCCTCTTCCACACAAAGTGAAATTTATATTGCAATTTGATCACAATTAATAACTTTATTTCATCAGTTTTCCAGAAGCTTGACACATAGTTGTATCAGCAACTAACTTGGTAAGAATGTCGGCATCATTCCTTTTTGATTTATTAAAACTTAGTTGTACTTTCTTCTATCAAAAGATATGGAGATAAAGCGGTCTCTAATATTTATAAGCTTCGGTCGAATATATTTATCTGAATACAAGGGAAGTTACAAAACCGAACCACTATCATCACATTAATCAATTGAGGGAACTGGTGTTGATAGTTCGGTTAAGATGTTTTGAAATATTATTCCACTCTCGATTGCTTCAGCTAGTGAGAGTTCTCCGCTCGGGTAGATCACTACGCCGCAAGCTATTGTTTCATTGAAGACCTTGAAAGGAAGCTGCCAATCATCGTTGGGGAGAAGGCTCCTTAACTTTTTGTTGTGACTCATTCACTTGCCCAATCACTGTCACGAACAACTGTTAGCTCATGAGATGATTGCATTGGATAATTCTGCAATGCTCCCTAATCTGGTCTTGTCAAGAAGTCTGCAATCACAATAATATTGTGGAATATTATAATCATGGCTATTAACGGAGATGATTCAGATTCGACAAAGAAGTCGTAACACTCTGGACTCACCAGAGGTATGATCTTGTCAGCTGATTACTAGATTTCCATTTATCCCTCAACTAGCAAATGAAGTATCATTTTGCACAGTAATGGCAGGAGTAAAAACGCAACAACAATTGTATCATATTTCAAATGTTCGATAACAAGATGGACGGGTGAATAATTATCATTTTCAAATGATTTAGCATAAATGGATCTGATTTCAAACAATTATTGTTTTTGGGAACGCAATCGAATGTTTTCAATAAAGGCATTTTGAGTTATCCTATTTCCACTATTTGATTTGGTTGGTACCACTTTTCAACGTGCCTTTTGAAGATGTTCTACTTCTCATCGGAATGTTTGTCAAATGTGATGTTTCTTCATTACCAGTATCATTTTACAGTTCCTTTCTGAAATGATCAAATTTAATCACACGCAAGAATTTTATCTCTTAGCTATTTCGATCAACTCCACCAACTACCGACTTTTAAACTCACACTTCTTGTGGAGCTTATCCCGACCAGCCGTCAGACAATGTATTAATCAAACAAAAGTTTTAATTCTATTATTTCAAAATCTTTTTCATCTGGTAATTCAAGGTATTCCATTGCCAAACTGAAAACTCTTTAAATTTGGTTATAGTGAGCCAATTACGGACCTCTATATTCTCATAAAAAATTATGGCATTTGTGACTAGATCATTCACAGTTCCAGATAGGTTTTTTACTTTGGATATTGGGCTTTTTAAATTGCATATTTATTCATTTTTGACGCGTACAAATTATCTGTGAGATGAAAAACAGAGATTTTTCCTTTTGTTTCAACTTTGCTTTTATACCAATCGGAAGGTAAAGAATTCTTATAGATTGTTTCAGTGAGAATGCAGATAATGTCAACATCTGATTCTCTTGATCAATCACATAGTTAACTTACATACAATGGACAACCTCAAATTTGAACTGATTCCCAATCTTCACTGTGTTCAGTCTTTGAACACCCCCCAAATTCTGATATAGGCCAAAATCATTCTAACGCAATCTTTACGTGAATCAATTGATGAAAAATATAGCCTTGAGGGTGATGCCGACTAACCGTTGCTGAGAACTAGGTTAACTATAAGAATCATCAATTGCATTGACTGTGATGAGTTCAACGTATTGAGACTGGTCGCTGCTACTAATGATAATGAACACCCACAATAATTTTCAAATATTGTTCAGGAAATAATCATTGCGGCAGTTGAAAACAAACTGACAGGAAACTACCCAAACGACAATGGCATCGATAAGTTCATTGAAAACAATCATGGATTTTTGAGTCAGCGTAGTTATGCAAAAGCAACGATTCGCTGACAGTCATTAAATTCATCAATCAGATAATCAAATCATTAAAAATTGAAAAAGTAAATTGGCGTGAAGTCTGGCCATCAGACAATATGTTGGGACATTGCCTGTTACGCCCGCTCTTAAATTAAATAAGAGTAGCAGCATAATATCTTAGGTCATTACTTGAGCAGGCAACTCACTGGAACGCTCAACTGATAGCGGTTTTATTTTTTAATCACATTGTCACCAACATTGATAAGTTGAATGAAATGGATTGTTTACAAATTGATCAAATCAACCGAACTGAGTACTGGTTGATGCAGCAATTGCGATATGAATCGACATCAAATGCTTGGACAGTGAGTGTGTTTGGCCTACGGAGGAAACTGCTGAAATCGAAGGTGTTTACAAACCAATCAATAGAATTAGCTAGTTGGATATCCAAATGACTTTGAAGTTGCTATCAAAAATAGATTTCAAATCAATGCAAGATGTTTCAATTGATTAATGATCATTTCAATGTTCAATAAACCCTTAATTGGAAAGGAGCCTTTCAAGCTGTAAACAGAATTGATCAATTATGAGACCAAACATTAAATGATATTATTGAAACTACTCAATGGGCACAATATTCGCACAACCAAACAAACCGAAAATATTGGGTTATATGAATTTGAGAAGCGAAAGACAATTTTACCTCACCAACGAATATCAATAGTCTTCTCAAATTGGTTGAGAATGGTGATGGTGCTGACCTTCGATGAATCAGTCCATCAACCGACCAGCATGCCCTCCCTACTGCTGACGATGAAAGAATAATTCGAACAAGGATGTTATGCCCAAAAGATGTGCAGACTGATCTTGATCTGAGCGTTGGCTGTAAGTTGGTTCAGATTTACGTGGACCAACAACATTGCTCGACGAATTGATTGAATACATTTGCACACACTGGATACACATTTGCCAACATCAATGGTGCAATGAAGACGTAATGGACATGCTGCTGTCTTTAACAAGAGACCACACTTACAAATTTGCACTTAAATTGAGTTAATTGGTGGCGGCAAATGCCGCTAAAGTTAGTGTGTCCAAGTATTGGCGTGTTTAAAGTGAATGTTGACAGTCGAATATCCATTTATTTATAAATTATAGATTCACGTTCAAATTAGATGGAAATACATCATTGGCTAATTCAATGTCTTTTGAAGATGGATTACATAGAAAAGCAAACAATTTGTTCTGCTCTATTCAATCAGATGATGAATTCATTTCAGATATCTTCAAAAATTTTTCGAATGGGTAAGTCAAGAGCTTCTAACTCAGTAAGCCAAATGGGCCTTTTCAAAATTGAAAAGCTGATAACTGCGACAACCAAATGAGAAAGGAAAAAGAGCAACTAATGGTTGACTCAATTGCTTTTAATCAATATTAATGCTTTGCATCTGCTGACTCGATCCTTTTTCACAATTACCTTACAATCAATAATAAATTTAAATCTCTTTAACAAATGGTTTGGCAAACCAAAATGAATCTCAATCTCAATGCTGCAATTGGTGTTCAATTCATGGGCACAATTGTAATGTGAAGGAAATCATTGTTATTGAAAGCATACCAATGGTACATTTTTTTACTCCAATTAATCAAAGAACGTTGCATTTCTGTTGGAGAATCACTCATTCACCATCTATAGACCAACCTCATTGCGATCAACCAATCATCTTTATATATCTGGATTAAGTATATCAATTCCCGTTCAAAAGCGTGAAGGACCAGGCTGTTGTCATATTAAATCAACTGCTGGTCCAAGAATCCGTTAGTTTTCGTATGACCTTCAATTGGCGAACTAGCCCTTTATCAATAATAGTGCTGAAACCGATATGGAGAGGAGTAAACTGTTAAACAAAGCTAGTTGTGATTCCTCGATTGCCCCTTTGCACAAAGATCTCCATTCGATTGCTGCCCCTATTGTTGAGAAAATGAACAAAGGGTTTCCCACAATTTCAATTGTTGAATCAACGTCAATCAAGAGTTTGCTTGCGGACATTTTTCAGAAATTGAAGGCAAATCATTGAGAAGAATCAGACAAAGCAGTTCATTTGGTATCAAATCCAAAAGGGATCATTCCAACTTCGTTCTGAGATGTTTGCATGCTCCGATATAATAAAATGGCAATCAACTACTAATAGGAGTTGAATCTAATTTTAAGACAGATGTATATTCAGGAGATCTTCGATTGTCAGTGAATGACAAGATCGTAAATGAGAATTCGTATTCCATGTTCTGCAGAAGGGGCACGATTCTGAACTGCTTGGTGGACGATTAGTTGCCGACGGATGCTCTCAAAGGCTTCCTATTACGCTATTGATCTTTATGCCACCGGTTAAAAACTCGTGAAATTACATTAATGATATTTTTAGCCGTGATTAACCGCTACAATATGGCCAAATGGAATGCCAACACAGCTAAGTTCCATGCGTTAACTGACCATCCGGTTTAAATTGACTCGCTTCCAGCAATTTCTTTATCAAATGAAAGTTTCACGAAAATACCCAACCGATCTTACTGGTTGAAGCAAGCCAGTGCAATTTTTTTGAATCCAATCAATCGCGATCTCTTGACGCTAGCAATTTCTACGCTGGCTGATGTTTGATCCGTACAGCCTCTACAATTCAGGATACTTAACCAATGATGATGTTATTGATATATTATTTGATGGAAAAGCAATATATCATAATGATAAAGCAAAGAGAATAATTATCATCGACCTTCCCATGAATGTAATAGGATCAGCCAAATTGGTTCTTGAACTTAATGTTGAGCATACTAGTGATGGAGAATAATGTTCTTCAAAACCGGTATTTAGAGTGTTCACTTGGTCTACAAAACACAAGAACTAAAAAAATTGAAATCACCTATAGCCAAAACAGTTTGAAAATGAAGTTCAGTGAAGTATCCTTGATGTTATTAACCACGAAACATAGAAATGACATGTTGGTGGTTCACTCTTAAGGGCGGTAACTATTAGACTTAATTTAGCTTGTGCCACATCACCACTATCCAATTATTTAGTTCTTTCATCAAGACATCATCTGTGTGGTGGTTCCATCCTGGGACAAGTTGCTTTTCTACGAAAACGGTTGTCCATTCGTTACTATACTTTTTCAATTAGATCGAAGAGATCTTAGACTTATCGGAATTAATTAAATATCAATCATTGACGATCCAGTGAAACCAGCTCTCCAACTAAGGAAAGTAAGTTTCAGTGTTTGGGAATGTGATAGAATCACCAAGCAAAATGAAAATGGATCTTCACAATGACAAATGGTGAGCAGCTTTCTTGGTCCGGAATGAATCAATCCGTTGGTGCGTCGTCGTCCAGTAGAAGTGACTGCCATAAACAAAACCAAGCAATGATATTCCCAGTATGCTTTCAAACGATTTTAGACGAGGAGAAAAAGCCGGCGGTCCTCTAAGAAAATAATGTTAATGATTGGGCCTATGAATTTTTCCTTTCATTTTTATTGCCTAACAGTTCCAAACAAACTTAGTTTTCATTAATATTTTTTGATGGAATCCAATTCCAAATGGAAATGGAACTCAGTTAAATCGTTACAACTGTCAATGTCATGGACACTTCTCCCTAATTAGTTGATTGAACTACATTTCAATCTATTGTTAATTAATTATACCACTTCCAGTTGTTCCATCAAATTACAAAATAAATTGCAATTTGTGAAGAGCTGCGAGAGAACCCCGTTACTACTTAGAGCCATTCCTGTTTGCAACAAATTCTCTCATTGATTCCAATTAAGCACGTTACAACGACATTGACATTTCTTTCTTCAACGTTATAGGATTTCAACAAATGGTGTAATTAGCAATCCTTGACTATTCCACCTCTATAATTTAGCTATTCTAAATGAAAGAAGTTTTTTTTTTAAGGTTGACGGTCTTTTAAAAGTAATTAAAGGCTTCCAGTTTAGATTTATTATGATCTCATAATACTTCATCCTCCTTTATTAAAATCCCACTTTTTCTAGAATTGAACGATTTTATTTTGGATCGCTGACATTTCATTTTTCAAGAAAATTCTTCTTTTTAACTATTCTATTTAATCGTGTTATAAAAGGAAGAGATAATTTTCATTTTTTCGAAATAGTTCGCAGAATTATCTACAGTTCTATAATATAAATATTTTATCGAAATATCGATGGTGATAGATCATACTTTTAATGATCATAATGATCTTTTATTCAATTATCCTTCAGCAAGCAGGGTAGAATGTTGACATTTTCATTACTTAAAATATCATAAGGATTAATGGATATTCAACAATTTTAGTGTAGAGCAAACCTGCTGCGATCATACAAATAGAGTAGCTATCTCTCATCTGGAACACAATTCTATAGGGATTGATGGTAATGAGGGGGCTTGCTTCTGAATGAAACAATTACTTCTTTAGATCATCATCATGGTCTTTGAAAGAAGCTGTTCCCGTAGCAGCTCCAAGAAAGCTGCTCTGTCAATGAGATCATTTCAAAAAGCAGTGATGGCATATATTTCACACGGACGGCAGTTGTAAATGGCGGCTATTGAAACCAAAAATGTTATTAATTGATACATTCCAACTGCCCGATGCACTTCAATAGAGCAGTGGGCAAGTTATTGAGGAGATTCATTTCCAAGCTATCCTGCCTCACTCCGTTCATTTCCATCACCTTCTTGAATATCGTTCAATGTGCAATTTAGATTATCTATTTTATCATTATTTGTCATGTTAGTTCAACAAACGCAGAAAAAATACTTTCAAGAATTAAATTTATTTTATTTACCAAAGCTCATAACTGATTTAATTGTAGTGGGTTCCATAAAATACCTCACAGGAATCTTACTAGGACGTTCTTGATTTTTGATTCACAAAATTCCGTTGCTAGTAATCAGAACAAGAGATTGACGGATGTGGAAGTTCTTCAATAAGAATTATTTCTCCTCAGCACGAGCTTGCTGATTGATCATCAATACCTTCGAGAATTACTGATGGATTTCATTCATTCAAGAAGTCAATTTTTTTATTCATCGACTAATTGATTGCCTGGAGCTATTTTTTCTGTTACGGAATTGAACCTTCCTATGTGGCCGGGTAGTGTTCCTAAGAGGACTGTGCTTAATAATAGAACTGCTGTCAGTCGCAAAGCAGTTGTACAACAACCAATCCATTCATTAGTCATGAATCCAATATTTTATTAGTAACGATTTGATTGCTATTATCCTTGGAACTGCGAACAGCAATCGAATGGAAGTCTTCAATTGAGGTTGCGGTGTAACATTCTTTAATATCGTTGTTTTGAATGTTTAATCATCTCAAAATTTCTTTCAGTGATAATACTTTGGCAAGTCGAGTTCGATAGTTGACGTTCCAACGAACACTAATAGGATGCTAAAGAAAGAGTGGGGCCTGTAGTAGAACGACTTGGTGCTTCAATGTCTCCGACTGGTTTTGATTTACTTCGTTTAGATTGGTAAAAGTGATCCGTTGATTTCAATATAATGCTGCCAGAAACGCCTTTGAGGTGTTTTCGCAAATACGAGCAACGTTGCTTGAAGAGCTAGAACCAAGGAATGTAGCATTGCTGTCTCTGTTAAAATTCATTTTTTTCACATTTTTATTTCAGCCAAAGAATTGAGCATCAAGTGGATCATCGACCTTGAGACTGTTTTATTGTTGAAGAGTCTTTTCTAACGGAAATTCACATTTAATAATTAATGGCGTTCAATTTTGCAAAACCATTGAATTTCTACAAGAAATGTTCCAACGTTGATTTGAATCAATACTTACTCAGTTTGATCGCTAGAATGAGTCGTACGATCATTCTTTCTTCTGCAGTTTTGTTTCATTGAGCTGTTGGCGCCTTGATTTTGTTACGATTAATGAAGTGCGGCGACTTGATCTGTCTCACCATTTTATTTCGGGATCGACTTAAGGATATTTAAAGTGAGTTCTTCATTTGTTTACATATAATGTTGCAATTTGTTAGCCGATCCGAATATTCTTTCAAGTATTAATTCTGACGCAATTTGTGAATGAGTTGTTATTGATTTCAAGCTAAGCATTTCCAAACATGCGCAATAAGAATTATGGTCTTAAAACTAGTGATATGCACATCCGTCCAGAACAACTACATCAGCAGAGTATCACTCCGTAATATATTACTCATTCAGCAATGAAATGATGATAATAGTGATGTGACCAAATCCGATGTACAAGTATAAAATCTCTTGAAATCACTTTCATTACCGCTGGTCCTAATGTTGTTTCCGGTTGAAGGAGTCTAGTTTTCAATAGAAGAACGAAAGTAGATCTTGTGAATTTGAAGCGGATGACCGTGGGCGTTGAGAATGACATCCTTTTCAGTTCTTCTAATTTTTCCCACACAAAATTATTGATTTGCTGACGCTCAGCAGCAGTCACAACATCCTCGTCATTTGATGCTTTGTGCTTTTCAAAGTGTTGAATAAAAACATTTTTTTACCTTCAAACTTTGCTTTTATCCAAATATTGTGCACATTCATTCCAATAACCTAGTTTCTAATACTATCTCTGAATTAAGTACCACCTTCATGACCGAGGTAAACGGATATAATCGACTCTGTTACGTGCATTAAATTAATTTGTTTATTTAGTTGTACTTAAACTTTTTATACTTTTAAAATTTAACATTTTCAATTCTTACATCCATATATTTTTCATTGACGTTTAATCTATAATTTATATTCACTCAATTTATTCTTTAACAATGGACCTTAATTTGACTTTTGTTAAAAGCATGCTCTATTGATACTTACAGAACCATAAGATGATTGGCTATTTGATTAGACGGCTCATGTTCCAAGTTTCTTTCAATATTTTAGCTAATTTCCTGTTAGGAATCCAGATAAATTCATCTTTTCAGCTATATTACTCATTGGTGAAATGGAAAACACTGACAATTTTTTAGTTTTATAGTGGTTTACTCACGAATCGAAAGCTATTTCATCGGAGCATATTTCTGGAATCCCCAAGCAAATAAAATCTATATCACATTATCATAATCCACTACCTATTGCAATAGAATTCAATACACAAACAGATTTTAGCATCTTCATCAATTGCATTATCATCCAGATATATGGATATTAAGCTCCATCAAATGAAATGCAATCATCGAGCGAACGACAATGTGACTTCGTTTGCTTTCCTTCAAGAAGATATTCCCTTGTCTTGAACAAAATGTGTGGGGCTTCACTGAAGCAATTCAAGCCCTATAGCATTTTCCAACCGTTTTTTTTTTATCTAGACACCCTACCAGAAGAAACAGAATTAGCTGGCTAGGTAATCGCTCCATTCGAAGAGGCGGAGTTTTCATCGAATTTGCTGATATTGTAGTGCTCAATGGCGGCATGTGAAACCACTGTGCATAATGTATGACATTTCATAACTAGAAAATATACATTGACAGAGCTATTGGCAAGTTCGTAATATGATTCATTTGCAGCTAATCAAACACAGATTCGATATGAACCATTGGTCTTACGATTATCATCGAATACTCATTTTCATTCGACAAATTAAGCTTTTGTTGTCTGCGCAGAGCAAGTTGAGTAAACATTGTTGTCATCAAATGGACTTATTTCGTTTGGCATAGCACAAAAGATTTTTGATTTCTCTGCGCTTTGCTATTTCTTCTCAGACCATTTTTCGAATGATATAACTCAAGAAAGGTAGCAGTAAACTTTGTCCCTTTCAAGAAAGAACCCCATGGGGTTCGGGAAAGCTCCTGTATTAAGAACATTGTTTCCTCTCTTGGAGTTATTTGGGTGATCTTGAGCTTACTCAACAATCTCTGATGATTTCACTGGATTAAAAAGCAATTATCTGCGTGATTAAGAACAAGTATTGTCCTAACTTAATTTTTTCACATGTTGATGCATTTGGTCCTAGGTGCTTTGGTAATCTTCATAGCTTCTCAGCCATTTCATCATCGACTTGATATCAATGTCTGATCGGTGGTGAAGACGCCGATTCAAGAACGCAGTTCATTTCAGCATGTGAGTAGTAACCAAATCCTTGCCGATATCTTTGCAAATATCAAAACAATTAAATGTAATTTGTCAATTCTTAATGTACTAACAAGATTATTGATATTAACGTATAATGGTGCACTAACTGAATATTTTTCAGGGGATCAAATCCGTCATAGCATGAGTGTGACAGTTAAAAGTCAATCGAAAAACACTGTGTTTTTGCAGACATAGATGACTAGTTTCCACATCAGGTGCACCTTCAATGCTCCCAACTGTTATTAGAAAGTCGGATTTATACTCGTGAGTTTGAATGACCGTCTGAATAGGCCTGCTATCAATAATCTTCTTAATTCCTCTCCAAAATGGATGGAACTCTCTCCAATCAACTAGAGCAAAGCAAAGTACAACAGGCTTTCCTTCTAGAAACTGATGTCTCACGTTGGGATTGAGGTCCAACAAGGAAACAGCAAAAGGCGCATCGACATCAACTTTCTTTTTTGCTTATCAAAGCAAACAAAATGGCGAATGTCAATTGTGCTTGCTTGGAATATAACTGAGCAACAAAATAGAGTGTGATGATGCGAGGTTGGATTATTGATTTAGGACCTAGTAGTTGGTCATCGGTTCCTTCACTTTCATTTTCTTTGGTTAGATTGAACTGTGGACTCTTCGACTTTCGTAAGATGAATTACTTACTGCGTTTGAAGGGATGTATCATTTAGCTTGTCAATGTTCCAAAACACATATGTATTGCATTTTTACTGAGCTTGCATGAAAAGCTGGATTTGTTTGCTCCACAGAGTATCCATTCAATTGATCGTTATCATTAGATTAATTAGTCAGCTGCTTTTCACTTAAAGATGAGAATCTCACCAACGATAAACTTAACCCTATGGTCCGCCAGATCTGAAGTACAAGTGTTGTTTCTCAGCCCAACTGAATCAGCGGAGATGTACTACCGATATATTAATATTTTGGAGTTGGAACATTTTGAACCTTGTGCTTTTACCTCAACAAATGAAGAAGTCAAACAACTTTTTAAAGCAATTTAAATATAGCAGGTAGAATGTATTCGTTGTTGATTACGACATTCAATTGAATAATACAGCAATCATTGTCCTTCACTTGAATTCGAAGCACAGGACATTGGGCAAGAAATGCTTAATTATTTTATATTACTTGTGGACTTAACATCCGTAATTTATTCATTATCACAGATACCTTTCAATCTTGACGTTTACACCAACATGTACCATCACAAATTTCACATTGCAGGATTGTAATAAATGTTTAATTTTTCGAAAGTTCAAATACTATTAATTATTTACAGTCATCAATCTTGAGTTGAAGTTACTCCAATTTTACATGCACACTTTATCTACTTTTGAATCCATTCGTTCAATATCTATAGAAGAGCTATATCTAATTTTAGTAGGAGTTTTGGCATTAAGATCGGCTATCGTCTGATCGATCGATCAGCTCCTTGGTTTCAATCCCTTTAATTTTTGGATTGCATCTTCCACGTCTGATTATTCACCTTTTCATTGCAGATATGATTTTCCTGTCAAGTATACTGATTAGTTCAGCTATTAAAAAACGAATTGAAGCATTGCTTTTCTTAAATCAGTTTATAGTGATGGATATCATTACTATAGATATATGTTATAAAAATCCCGATAAAAAACAATTAAGTAACAACCGATGTGTATCAATGACTTAAAACTCTACAATTCAACTTTCAATTGGGAATCGCAAGCAATTTCTCATTTCTACTGACTCAATCGTTCGAATTCTTACGAATTTTGACATTTGCCTCAATGAGGGGAAGAGAATCATTGAGACAATTCAGCTAAACAAGTTTGATATTGCATACCACTGGCGCTGAATTACCGTTGATTAAAGCTTGGATTAGGGACCAAATCTCCAATTAGGTTGACACAGATGTCCTTAATTGATTAAGATTTATAGCAGCTACTAATGACATTCAAACTCAAAAAACGATTTCCTGGTACTCAAGAGCCGCTGATCGGAGGCTCCACTAGATTTAAAAGAATTTAACATTTTGATGATGCTGACGGTGATGAGATGATTATGATGATTCTTGAAAGCTACATAATATAGGAGTCATTTATATCGTTAGGTATCTTAGATAATTATTCAATCCATCAAGTAATCCACAAGATCACATTGAGTTAAAGCAACAGGGTACTATAGTTTCAGGTCATTTGACTTCATTGAGATCCATTCCTGTCTTTGATGCTCATGCCCATTATCAAAACCAAAATGTTGCAAAGTTACTCAGATGTGGTGCCCAAGCTAGGAACGTATTCGATCTAACCGTATCGTTCACATCTTTGTCATATCATAACTTATTGAAAAGAATCATTGAAATATAGGAAGCAGAATTTTTATCAAATCTTTCACAAGTAATTACGCTGAAGAAAAGCCACCAACAGGCCAATGTTACCATAGGAGAATTTACATCGTCGAACTCTGGTGGTTTGCGGCTAAAGCCGAAATACGCACCGCAGCAAAAATGTGTCATTCGTCGTGAACAACTGAAGTAATTAACTGTTGTTGTCACTTCAATGAGAGAATTGAAAGTTAAACATGATTGGATGCTGACGAGCAATCTATGAATCTTCGTCATTGCATTGTTTAATATGTTTTTCATTGAGGTGCAGCACAGCCACTGTTTCAGGCAGTGTTGACGTATTGACTGCTTTGATGCATCCACACATATTAATCAGAGGACCCAATGGCCACAATTCATGCACAACCAAACCGACAGATAATGCTGTTTATTTACAATGATGTGAAATCAACCCAATTTCCAGCTCACCACAAGATATCACTGCTCATGTCAAATCGCTGAAAGTGGGGTAGAATGCGCAGATTGATACAAACGACTTGAAAATTCACAACTGATATAATTTCTGATTATATGCAGAATATTGGTTGCAAATCAAAATGATGAAATTATTTCAATATACAATATATTTGTATAGTGTTTCGAATAGCATAATAATATTGTGCCGCCGCAGATAATTGTAAAGCAATATATGAAATAATGAAATATCGGTGGTTTTCATATCGTGGATAAAAAGTAAAAATTACAGAATGTATTTCCTTGGAATAGGAGAAGCAGCCTTCACAAACATGAGAGACTTAATCAGACAATCATATTCTGTAATAAGATTATCAAAGATAGTAATGGCATAACTCAACTTGCATTACGAAAAGTTGAAGTTTAACAAATGCAGAAGCTCATGTATAAAAGATAGATGGTAGCTGTCAAGGTAGAATATGTCAAAGGAGCAAAAGTTGAAGTGTGAAGATGAGATTCGAATATCAGTAGGTAAGTAAAAATTAGGGTTATGAAATACTAACAGAGGGGACTATGACAAATCCATCTATTTCTTAAATTCCGCGGCGTAGAAGGTCTTAAGTAGTTGTGCCTGTGGCCTTTGAACTGCAACGGATGTGAAAAACTTCTCAGTAGAATATGGTTTCAAGGCAACTAAATTTATTCTTTTCACGTTTCGACACAAATAGTGGTTTGGATTAAAATTTCATCGAACGTATTAGTCGTGATTGATTAATTTAACATGAGTTTAAGGCGTGGATCATTGAACTAGATTGCATTCAATGCTACCGTGATAGACTTTTGAATTGATATAACTGGGTATTACTAGCCCATTGAAATAAGCTTCTTCATAAAACGAAGATTAATCTCAATATGGTAACATCTATTAATAGTAGAAGAATGAAATGAAAGAGCGAAAGCCAATCAATCATTTCAATACATCAAAAAACTGTTTGCCAGTGCTGTTTGTTCATATAATATGTTGCGAATAGTTAGTCCGCTCTTCGTCACTGCAGTTACAGAACATAACCTGCGTCGGTAGAGCACCACGTACTAAGAACTCGCTTGTTTCAGGTCCAGGAGTGCTGGTCACCATTTAATATTGTGAACAAAAGCTACCTTGATGTTTGCTTATCGTTACGTCACTTGCCGAATCACTGTCACTGACAACTGTCATTTGAAGAGCTGTTAGCAGAGCTCCATTACCCAGTGTTGTATATTCCGTCTCGTCAAGCAGTGATCAATCAGTATGATCTAAAGTAATCATCTTATCAAAGTAATCAATCGAGAAGTCTTTTGTTTAACAAATATATTGGGGCACTGGCAAAACCCAGATATATCATGGTTTCATGGACAAACTAATTGTGTGCTTACCAGGAATGTGCCTTATCAAATATCCTAGTTATCAGAATCATCTACAGCTTGTAATGCAACCATAATAGCTCTATATTTTGAACGGACTTTAGCATCAAGAATCGCTGTTTGAAAGCCTTTTTCAAATACTCTTCCCAAAGATATGTAAATATTTTATTTGATCCTTCTTGACTCCGTTCGCACTTTCTCCAACGCAATTTTAAGCACATGTTGCGTTAATTCTTTTACTGTTCAATATCATATTGAAGGAACTGATTTAATAATCCTTTATCTTTGATTGTAGAGATTGCAATCACTAATGTCTGTGCTATATTAATCTCAGCAATTGCTCTGCAGCAACTAAAACATGATCATGAAAAATGGATGTCCAACATTTTGAAGTGCTATACAGAACAGGATCTAACAAACCTCGATCGTAGTTATTGCAACCGATAAGACTAAATTGAATTGTAAGGATCAATCTGTCTGAGACATGTTTCTAATCATTCACTCAGTATGAGAGTTGCTTATATCCAATCAATTTCTTCTTTAATTTTGAAACATACGTATTTGATGTAGATTTTCTCCCAAGAGGATCGTCATATACTTGAAATGCAAGAGCTCCATCTCTAGAAAGCTGTCTAGCGGTCAATTTCAAAAGAAATTGCGCTTCCAATTGAAAGCATAAAAATGATTATTCATAATATATCTGATTTCTCAGGTGGAGCAGTAACATCACCATAGCTATGGGCGACCATTTGAAGCAATTGTTTGCAACTAATTTAGTCCGGTCCGGTGAGAACCATTTCTTTCACGTTATTGATTAAATATTGGATTTTCCTTGACTGTTTTGTCTTTAACCACTGTGGCTAGCAACAATGATTGAACGTCGCTCTGCTGAAATCAATTCATTCTGTTTTTTTTAAAAGATATTCCTTATTAACTATCTTGGCAGCTTAGCTCATTTGTCAAGAATGAAAGAAGGATCCCATTTTGATTTCAACATCAAGAATTGCACTCTTATCTCGATAATAGGGCGCGTGGAGCTAAAGTATTGCCCTTCGATAAGTTCACCCTACTTGGGTACGGTGCTGCTCGTTGACCTTGAACTTCTTCAACAATTGACAATGAATCAATGATTTTGAAGTAATATTCATTTCACTATCTGAAATAATGACTCTGCTGAAGTTATATTTTCCATCTTGAAATGATGGATGCTAGCTCCTCCGCCAAACTTCATACTGGCTCTGAGATTCATGATAAAGATGATTTCAATGTCAGGTTGTGTTCTGACAGCAAGCAGTTGATTGGAGATGAGTCAACTATTGGATGCGAGTCAAGTTCATTAAACCAATGATCGAAAGTAAGTACAGCAGTGCAGTCCATGAATTGCATGGCTGATGTATTATTCGAATTCCAATATTGATCAATAATGATTCATTCATCTCAAGACCATTCCTATTGGTAACCCGTTTGAACCTTGGGCAGCTCGGATGATGGTCAAACGAAAAAGGTAGGTCCTTAAAAAAATAATTGAATTATCGGTGTAGCTGCTTGCATGCGGACTGGTTTTAAGTGAATCGAATTGGGCAGCCGAACGAGCTAAATTTCAATCACCGGTGGAAGTGAACTTGTTCTGAAAGTTTTCCTTAGGTTCATCTCCAGAGTAAATCCATTGACGATTGATGAATGGGAACCAAAAAATGATTGAAATAAATATAGATAAAATGTAAATATAGATGAAATGTGAGAATAGATTATAGAATAACATTTATTTAAAATAGATATAGCACCAGTTTGAGAATCGAATAACGTTAACGATCAAAAGCTAAAGTGACAAAGCAATGATAATTCAAGTTCTCATATATAAAACACTTATCTAAATACTTCAACGATAGAATTGTAAAAACTTCAAGTTTTGCCAGACTTGGTGATTGGAATCAATGTAAAACATATCTGCAAAGAAAATGGATTGAAGAGAATTAAATATAAGCTACTCACTCCTGCGCAAAAATACAATCAGAGTTCTAATTGGAACACTCTGAGCAGATACAGTTAGATATAATTGGATTGGATTAGAATGAAATTCATGAACCATCTATCTAAACATGGCAGCGACATTGGGTTCTCTAACAATATAGTTGAGGTATTACATGCTTTTCGAAATGTGCTGAGTAACTGAATCATCATTAACATCATTGTGCTTGGATATACATAGATCAACTTGTATGAAGGGAAAGTGTCATCTTTAAATAAATATCACAATTTGGTTCAATTATGAAATCTGCTGTCTTCTGTTCATTTAGCATTGGTTGAAACAGTTTTCGAGTAGGCATATTCTCCGCTTTTGAAACAGCCACTACTTTCAATAGTTGAGCAATGCAAGAGAAGAAACTTTTGTGAGGTCCAAGAAAGCAGCCTACCTTTTCTGCTTGAGGAGGAGCCATTTTGAGTTTTCCTTGTCAAATTACTACTTGCGGAACCACTCTCACTAGAAAGATATAGTTGGAAAAATCGTTTCACAGAAAGGTCGTTGAAGGATGGATATTTATATTGTCATAATTTCTGCACTCAATATGATTAAAATGAATATTATTACTATCGTGTGATAGTTGCTCATCCACTCTGTTTGGTACAGCGTTTCGTCACCGTCTGAATGCACCAGCAAGATGATCTTTTAATGGATTAGCAAAATATATCGTGGAATGATGTAGCAAAACGATACCAAAAGTGACAGTTGAAGCCATACATGATTGTCTACCTTTTCCAGAACGAGATGTATCATTATCATTAGCAGCAAGAATTGTAGATTGAAGATCATTCTCAAATTTTTCGGTGCTATATATTAATTGTTTTCCAATGTTATCATTTCAGAATTCGATTGAATTGCCTCAATATAACATTTCAATGAGACCTTTTATCAATCGTTTGGTTACTCATCATTAACTAGCAAGGACGATGTCGGAGATCCCAAATCTCTTATTGCGAACTTGTTTATAAGCAGTCCTTACTGTTTGAGTTTCATTCTTTGGTTTTCCGGAAGTGGAACGTGCCTTCCACCCAAATGGATATTAAGCAACTTGATGTAAAAAAAAAACATTGAGCGGACAAACTGAATTGTTGGTTATTCCTAGGGATGAGAGCAGTTCCGATTGTATTGATCGAAAAATGCACAGCTGCGTAGCCGATGGAGTGCCTGTTTCGTTTTCAACGATCTTTATGACGTTTAGAGGTCGATCAGGATGATGAGAACCAAGTAGATAAACAACTGGCTCATTCGACAAAGCTGCCTTTGCTTTTCATTGCCGGATATTGTACGTGGTAAAGGCGGCTGAGTAGCCGATGATCCTAATCGATCATATTGAGCATCTGGGGCCTAACCATCAGTTTTCATGTGGGCCGGCACTTGACAAAAGCACTTTACACCTTTGCTTGTGTTAATCAGCTCAGAGGAATTTGACTGCTGGTTAGCATCGATTTGACAGTTTCTTTTGCATTATTGTTTTCAAATGATGCTCATAACGGCAATGAATAATCATTGTTTTACTTAACACAATTAAGTTCTCTTGCAGTAGAAACTGTCCATTATCAGCTTTGAGGGATTGATAAGCCAACTGAGAAATGTTTTAGAATCTTAGAAATAGATTTTGTTACCCTTAAAGGCTTCTGTTCAGCAGCAATTGTTGATGATTTCAATAAAATCTAGTTTGCTTTAATTGCACTGCTGAACAAAATCGCCTTGTTCTAGTAATATAGTTTCTTGCTGAAGCAATGCTTCCACGGTAGAATGGTAATCTTAATGGTCGGTGCGAGTTTGATCATAGTTTTGTCTCCAATATTAGGTAGCTTCACAGAAAGAAAGCTATCGATTACTTTCTATTCGACACTTGAATAGTTAACCAACAAATTGGAGATAGCTTCAGCAATCAAGAATGATTTTGGTGTTAAAGTTGCCGAAGTAAAATGATTCATGTCATTGCATTACCGTTCACTTTTCTCGAGATCTTTCTCATCGTTCATATTTTTGGTTCTTTAGTTCCACACTGAAAGATCAATGGGACAATGAAAGGTGATTCCTGTTGAACATTGAATATCAGCTGAGCGGCTTGGAGCTTTAATGACATCATCTAGTATAGAATGACTTCATTTTAATGCCTTAATCTGATTCGTCTTGGATTGAACTTGTTTTGAGATTTTTGCCAGACTATTCGCTGTAATGACAGTAGATATATTCGAAGAATTAACACTAAGAGATGAATTCTTGATCTCCTTCTAGAAAATCGATTGTGTGAAATTGTGAGTGAAAGCAATCATTTGAGCACCAAATGGGCTTCCCTCTAAACATCTTACTTTGCTTGTCCAACCACTTTTCCTGGAGCTCCGTACGGATTATTGAATGCAACACAATAGAGCGAATTGATGGTATATGCAAAATGAAAGCTCTCTACTATTCATTTTGAACAATCCAGTAAATCATTTGATGTTTCATTTTTTTTTCATTTTTTTCGTTTAATTGACAGCCTTTCCGTTTTGAAAGAGTAAACGTGCCTGGTGACATGATGGATCGAATCATTTGCATGTCAGAACTCGTTAATAAAGTTGTAATCATGCCATTATCAATTTCAGCAACACCAGGTGCGTTGTTTGTTAAGCTGAGTAATCAGTCAAGTATGATTGTCACAAGAATCAATGATTTTGCTGGTTCTGGTTTGATCCTGACAGCTTGACGATCAATAGCGTTAGATTTATTCTCCCTAGTCTTTAATCATTTCCCACTATTAATATGCGCAGCTACATCAGACGGATGTATATTCTCCACTAAAGCTAATTTTATTATGTTGCAACTTGTTCATCTCTGTGAACTGTTTATATCCGAAATACAAGTTTTGGATGATCATAATGGTGTTTTAATATTGCAGAAAGTGTATTCATTTTGGCGGAAGTGTTCCTTCGATGAATACAATGATGGCTGTTGTTCATGGAAATTTGAAGCAAAGGACATTCAGTAATGAATACAAAATCATTTTGAACGTTTTTGGCCCAAAATACAAGAAATTTAACGCCTTTTTCACACGCAACAATATTCACTCCATAGTTGTCTATTGCAGTTTGAAATTTTCTAACTGACCATCCTAACCATTGTGAGTAACTTGCGCCAAATGTCGAAGGCTAGTGATATTCTTTGGTGGAATTGGAAAATGTTGGTCATCAGTGATTTCTAAACTAGTGCCCTTGAAATTTGTTTCTGTTGCACAAGTATCGTCACCATTGACAACATCGATGTATGTGTCTGCTTTTCTCACATCAACTAATTACTGAACTCGTCTTTCAAAAGGAGTTGATGCACCTGAAGCGTTATCGGATATAACATTGGTATTATTTATTGATCAAACTAACTCTTGCTGATTCTGCATCTATCCTTCTTCAAAATCGGCGTGAAAGTCATTTCCACATTCAATGAATTGATTCATTCTTTGGGATTGAAATGCTTTTGTTCTCCGCTGTTTCCCCTGTAGTAACCATAACCACCATAATTGAAGGATGTAAAAAGTGCTAACATAGTATTTGACTCATTAAAGTGGTTGCCGAATTGAATTGAATCTGCCAAATGTCTTTTGAATTCTTTTCCGTTTCTTCATCAAAGGCCCCGCCGGCCGTCATCAAAAAAAAAATTTGTCATCCGTTAGTGACCATTGAATGTTTTTTCCTCCAAACTTCTATTTCAAGGAACGTCCGCGACATATTCGTTGTCAAAGTTAAGAAAAGCATCAAACGGAGAATGGATCCAAATTCAGCAAAACCCGCTGAACCAATTTGCAGTTCGGATTGGCTTTCTTGATCATCAGGGCAATAATTGATCAATTTAAGAACATCCCAAAGAAGTAAATTTCTTTATAATTACGAAGAATCACTGTCTTTTGTTTCTTTTTAACTTTAATCACTTCACCACTGTCTCCTTTGTAATATCTAATTTCTTAGGATTTGCAAGCCGATGTGACCTATTCCTCATCATCGCCAGAATGTTTCGTTGGTGTTCGTTGACACCTTTCGCAGCTATGACTTCCATTACCATATGCTCATCAGTATCAAAGTTAATGGTGGGTCTGTTGCTGAACCAAGTATTGAACAACGCCCATCCAGCCGCAGTCACAGACTGATTTTTGATCATTAATGGATCTCACCTCATGATTGATTAATACACGTATTCAAGACAATCTGGAAATTTGGAAGACATTCCTTCCTTGTGAAACAATACATTGGTTTCAGATAACATGTGAGATGTTATAATTGATTTTAATATTTTAAGTGGTTGAATAGTTGAATCCTTTATAAAGTGTATTGGGGTCTATTTTCCAATACATTATTTATAACATCTTGCTTTCAATCCTTATCAGATCGATTTAAAAAATTGAAGAGATATTTTTGGAATATATATCACACATAAAAATCAAAGGAGAGACATCCAATTGAGGTTCAAAGTGCAAAATAAAAAGTCGGGAATAGAAAAGCAGTCCTAAAGAAAGAGGAGCCAAGACAAAGAGTCCTATTTTGTTTCAATGAAATCAGAAATAATCATAACTCGTAACTAGAACAATAATAACACAAAGCCAAATGTAAAAATTGAAACCTTTCAGTTATGATCATCTAACGCTTCAAACGGAAAATGGAACATGTGCAAGCTCGAATAGAACAAGTCAGAATCAGATTGAAAATAATATTAAAGTTAAATGGATAATGATCTCCAGATGATGAATATGAAATTCTCATGAACATAGAAATTGTTGAAATCTTGAAATGTAAAGGTTCCAAAGTGGATTTTGTTGTAAATTTGGAAATTAAGATGAGAAAGAAAACAGCAAAGCAAAATGTGTGAGACTAATTAATTTTGTTCTCTTTAAATATCTTCACGAAGTGCAATATTGATTGACTTTTAATCCAACATCATTCACTTGATTGAATAATTTAAAGAATAATCAGTTGCCGTTTTTTCAACTGACTTGGTGATGATATCAGCAACGTTGGCCCTTTGTATTAACGTAACTTACTGATAGATGCATATTGAAGTTAGTTTTCCAATAGAATGAAATTCACCACCACTATCCTTAGATCGATGATGAGAATATCAATGAGGGAAATGTTTCATAGCGAAGAGACTATTTCCCGATTGATTGCTAAAAACGACCAAAGTTTTAAGTACATGTGATATGCTTTGAAAGAATATTGTCCAATTTTTTCTGTCAGTCAATGAAACCTATTATGGTTCAACAATTGATAACGCAACAAGTGCTTCATTCATTCAAGACCAACAAAGGAACAAACCAGTTATGATTGTCAAGAAGCGCATTTTAGCTTTTCCGTCCGATTTTTCCATTTGCCCAATTACTGTCACGACCATCTATTAGTCGATAAGATGTTACCCGGGATTAATTCACTCACAGTTTCTTAATCAATGTTGTGAAGAAGTCTATAATCGGTATGATATGAAGTAATATTCTCATAAAGGTAATAAATGGAACACGTCCTTTGTGCTAGAAGCACATTGAAACTCTCCGATAACACCAGATAAATAATGGATTGATAAACTAGCAAATGACTTCTCGAGATGCGCTGAATGAAGTGGAATCTGGTCCTCACTGTGTTAACCAATACTTATAATCTACACACACTTAATTAAAAGTATCAATGAACATCAGCATCAATGATTGATCGTTGAAGATAAGTATCAATTCATTTGGTTAAATGTCCGTGTCATTCTTTCAATGCTCACACTTGGGAACCCGACTGAGCTATCTCCTTAAGTTCTTCTAACAGGTGTCTGTCGGCAGAATTTGACTGCCGATTAGTGGGTGCAAGGCACCAATTTTGGAGCCGCAAAATCATTCGTTGCGCAACTCCTTAGAAAAGATTCGTTCTCCTTCCCAATATGAATCATTTCGTTCTGGCCATAAGATTATCCTCCACCGATATCAATATTGAGCTTCTTGAATTTACCAACAAAGATCGATCGAAAAACTTTTGAATTTTGATATTGTGAGAGATGGCATTGTTTCTGATTTTTTGAAACCAAACTGGTGCCGCATGCTTCCAATAGAACAATCCTATATCAATTTTTAGGACATTTTTTTTAGTTGTAAGTTTTGCAGTAGAATGATATAGTTAAACTTGAATGTCTACTGACCGTCTTAGAAAAACTGTCTTGCAAACTCTTTTGCAAATACTGTGGTTGTAAACGGCCGCTAAAAAATTCAACAATCTTATTGTATCGATTTGAGTCACCGCAACATCGATATCAATTTAACTATGTCCTAGCTCTGGAAGAATCTCCTGGCACCTATTATTGCCGTTATTCATTCAGAACCATTTTCTTTCTGCTTAACATTACATCCGCTTTTTCGTTTCACAGTTCTTTTTTCTGATTGATATTGGTGATTCAAGTTGACAAACATGACTAGTCCGCTGAAATGGATCGCTTTGCCAAAGCAGATGACGATTTGGGTTGTGCGAATTGTTTCAACGTCAAAAAAGCATGGAGCAATGATATATTATAATCTCAATGGGATAGATCTGCTTCTTCAACAAGATCGCCGATTGAGTATTGGTAAGATCTTTCAACAAAGTTAATTTCACCTACGGACAATTGTGTTGCTTAATGATCAACTTCTTCAAGAACTGGTGATGATTTCATTAAGATCGAGCTATCGATACTTTTAGTTATAAATATAGATATTCAGTTGAAGAGATAGCTCTTCGTATTGTAATGATAATTTTTACGTCGCTTGCTTATTTTCATAGTGGGTCTGAGGTATTTGATAGATATTGCTTTCATATTAAAGTGTGTGCCAAGTAGCAAAAAATGGATGTTGATGCATGTATTAGATAAGAAAGAAACCTTTTGAAAATAAGTTCAACAACAAGACAGCCATTTTCACTGTTTTCCACTTGATGTTGGCTTACTGAGTTAAATATTGTGACTGTCTAATAGGCCACCCCAATTATTATATTTCCTGGCATTATTACTCATTGAGGTTGAGTTCGTCAGATGAGATCCAAACAACGCAAGAAAGGATAATGCAGGGGCACGTCAACTTATTGTGCAAATGCTTCGAGCATAAATGGATTCCGCAGCCATTAATATATTTGTTATAGATAGCAGAACTGGATTCATTGCTGGGTATCAATTTGGTCTGGAAAAGATCTACGACAGTTTATGTCAAATATTTGTTTGTCGCTCGATGACTTGAATCCAACAAATGAATGATTTACGTTCTTGTTAAAATTTTTGGGGTGGAGTCATGATTGAAAGCATGTAATTGAACACCAAATGAAGCATTTACGTTGGTAGGTTTTTTGGCTTGTTTAAGCATTGGCGATCAGGATTGATAAATAATGCCTACTGGAAATTGAATGTTAACTCGTATTGAATATCTGAATACAGCGCTCCAATATTGGATTGGAGCATTATGGCCAATTAATAGATTTACGTTGTTGCATTTTATTGTGTTGGTTCTATTCTCATCATCTCATTCTAGAATTCATATATGAGGTGCAGCGACTTGATGGATGTGGCATTACCCGATGCAGCACTCTTTAACGATGTTTGACGTGAGTTATTCACTTCTTCGATCAGTCCACACAAATTGGTTGTCAAGCTTTAGAAATCCTCACCTACTATTAATTGATTGCAAATGATTGAGCTTCGTCTGATTTGAGCTTCAGAAGGTCAGCAACAACGAATTTACATATACGTTCTGTCGAGCAAAATCCATAAGCACTATTAAATAGAGAATCTTAATCTACAGAGATATACTGCACTGCAACTGATTTGCTGTGCTGCGAAGTTTTGAACGTTTTGCGTGGCTGAAAGCTGATGAGGAAGGTTCACCATTGTTCATGCTCTATTATTACCTGTCTGAGTAAATTGATTTTTAATTAAAGTTGTCGTTTGATGCTTAAATCAATGACATTAGAACCAGTGTGAATGAAGCAAAACACATGTAGTGTTAAGAACCGAATTATTCAACCCAGCTTTTCTCATCCGAACAACTATAATTTATTGATTCTCTATCGCTAAACAATAATTTTACCTATCTTTCAATTGATTGAATCAATTTACCAAAGTTGTCATTGTAACCATTATCAGTCAATTCGACAGGCCAATCATATTTGATAGTGAGTTACCACTTAGGTGGAGATGGGGTCATAATATGCATCCAACAATAACAGATCCTCCTTTTGTAGAAATATCAACACCAATCACTTCAATGATAAATAAGTTGGCGTGTTTCTACTAGTTAATAATTCAACAGAATTCCTAACTTGACTTGTTGCACTTGAATCAAGGACGTATTCAGCACGGGAATGATGTTCAACCAAGTTGAATTCTGAGAATCTTGTTGTGATCCAATTGAAATGACCTCTTGAAGCTCTTTAGGACATTCAAGAAATTGCAGTATTTCATAAGATTGAAAGTCCATTTGGTTTTTTCAATTGGTCCAGTAATGACAATCCCAGTAAAATTGAAATAATTGGAAATCGGTGGTATCAAATTTTTCTGCTGAAAATCATTACTCAGCTGAATTGGCTTGGATATGTATTGCATACAATCCATTTCTTTAAATTTTATGATATCCCGGAAGAGCGGAATAATTGTTGGAGAATCCAAGCAGTGTGTGACATCGAGTCGGGTGCCACCTAAACAATTGTAGCTAAGGGATGTTTGACTATTGTTGTCATCTAACATAAGAAGAGCAGCTGATGGACCAGGCGATCAAAGCCTTGGATAATCGGCTGAAAAAATGACAATTTCTTTTTTCTTCCTATCTGCATTGAATTCAATCAATGTTTGCTTGACTATGATTGGACGAAAGACAACTTGGTCTAATGTGTCGAAAATCAAAAATTGTTCAACTATCATAATGAAGGTTTAAATTCCAATATTTTAGTTGTATTTTTAAGTTGTTTAAGTACAGAGGCCGCTCAGATTGACTTTTGAGCAATAATTGCAGTTCATCCTACTGTTCGATTGACCCCACTAGCGGCAACAATTCCTATTACCTTGACTCATCGCATCATCGGATTTGGATAGGCTCATAGTGATCAACGTTTGAATCAACGGCCATTCAGCACTAGTCCTAACAGAATTAATGATCATTGAGTGGTTCAACCTAATGTTCGTTTGAAAGTCGTTGTGGTCGTTGTGGAGATTCGAAAGAATCTTCACTATCACGGAAAGTGCAAATTGCAAATCAGTAAAAAAGAAATACTATATTGCAAATTATCTTATTGACCAATTTTCCGATAAAGGTTACTATATATTGTGGTTGCGTTTCGACTCCAACAATTCATTTACGTTACTTAGCTTACGATATTCGCACGAACAATCCGAGAATTGAAACAGAGTTTTCGCGCTTTATTTCACAAGTATTTGATGAACTTGCAAAAATTTATCTACAATCTAAAAGTATAGTATGATTAAATAAGCAAGGAAGTTGAGACAGAGACTCATTTAAAACGAAAGTCAATTGTACCATCAGGTATTGAACGCTCTCAACTGCGTAACTTTAACTACAATCAAATAAAATTGTTTTGTGTGTATAGGGTCCCCTTCTGCAAAATAGAACAACATTTAATGATCAAATGGCATATCGTTTTGTAAAGCTAGATAATCTTTTTTGTAAGTTTGGAATTACTTTAGATATAAGAAAATCAGGCTGTCAAACAATTTCTAGCTGAACTTACGATACATTTATCAATTGATTAATTCATGAAAAGTAGAATATGTAAATTTCGATCTGGTATGCATATTAGATCGCGTTGCAAATTTGGCATTTGAGTCTGAAGAAATGGCTGGAATGCAAACACTTTGAGACAAGTTCCACTTGTTTTTTTCGAACCTGCTTACGAACTCCAATTTCGATTGGCACTTCAGTAAACTAAATTAACTTTATCAAAAAGATTAACTAGAGTATGAAAAATAGTTGTCTCCACTTATTTCGGAGTGATGTCCGCATGATTGTCTCTGTTTAATTTAACTGAATTTTATTTGCGAATTGAAAATTTGTTCTGAAATTAAATGATGATCACTATCAATTACTTTAAATCAATTTTGTGTATAAGGGTGAGAGGAAATAGTCAGACCCAGATGATTAATTCCTTGAATACTAATAATCATCGATGGCGGATTTAGTCGACCAAAGATATGTTTGGAAACTCTATTTTAATTCTCACAGCTGCAGTTAATCAACCCTATTTCGCACCAGTAGATGACTAGGCGCCAGTTGTTTGTTAATTTCAACGGGTTGAAAGGTGGCTACCGTGTAACTTTGAGGAAAAATCTGTTTGACTACTCGTTCTAATGTTACCACCGGCCCAATCGCTATCACCAACATCGGTTAGTTGATGAAGCGTCTCCAAAAAATCATTATTGATTTTCGGGTACCTTTTTCTTGTGAAGAAGCCTGAAATCGGTGAAATTTAATGCAATATTATATTCGAAAATGGAATGAATTAGGTAAATGAATGACAAAGTTGTTGAAGCACAATGAAAGCGCCTTAAATGTGACGACTTGATTGTCTAACCAGATCCGTTGCTTCGAAAAGGATGTAGCAAATGTACCACTCGACTTGACACAATTAGCAAAACATAATCAAGTTCCGTGAATTAATCTGTCTTCTGAGTAATTACTACCATGACGGATTCTTGATATAACTTAATTTTCAAATCCTTGAGCAAAATGTTCTTTCAATCTTTTTAATTGTTCTACTTTGACTTCTGTTTGTGGTTTCTCAATAGAAGCAATTGACTAATTAAGGATTCCACAATTGGTCTTCACAATTCAAATCGGAAAAAAAAACGTTTGATATTTTTGAACGTTTCGATGAGAAGCCGTTCAAAAAAAATGGCTTACCTATTATTTTATAATATTGTCCTTTTGCACAAATCAAAATATCAACAACAAGGATAGATATCTGCAACTTGAATTTTAATTCAAACATAAATCAATCAATCTCAACAGTTGTTATTTCTAGTTTCAGAAAAATATTTCATTGTAGTGAGCCAGAGTTGTGGGGCTTGCTACAAACCATGCCCTCTTTGAATTTGCCTTCTAGCATCGACTTCTCATGTGTGAATCCATGAGGAAGATCAACTTCAAATGCACCGTAAGCAGATCCATTGAGATGCTGCGTTTTGCTTTAATTTGGCGAGCAATGTTGTTTTTTATAGTGGCTGACCAATTCATCAATTTGAAAATATCATATTTCATAACAGGACCATTAACATCAGTATAGTTATTGCTATGTACTAGAGGAAATCATTTTGTAACTAATTTCTTGATAATCCGTTTAGATCCGTTTGTTTCAGGTTAAACATCGAATATCAATTACCTGTTGAGTATTTCGGATTTGACTCAGTTCCGTGGACCCAATGAATCCTGTTGATTTTTTTCATTTGAATTGATCTCGATTACTATGACAGATAGCCTTCACGATTTTTGTGCGCTTGTTATATCAACGGAGAAAAATGCTGGAATCACGTGTTTTAATTCGTACGGAAATGAATTCGCTTTTCTTACTTTTATTGGATCGAATGAGCTTTGAGAAGGATCATCAAATAGGAATTCATCACCTATGACGGAATCTGCCGGTTAAACTTTTACAATCTGAAAAATTTGTCGTGGATTCAATATACCTTAAATCCCATTGTTTACACTAGAAAACGTAATCATCCGGCTAACGATATATCATTCTTTGTTGAAATCATCGTTCATACGTCGCATGGTAATCTCATTAGTTATTGTGATGTTTATCATAAATTTGGTTTTGGAATCAGACACGTTGCTGGAAGCAACCCTTCGGCTAACGTCGGCTGAAGTACTGCACTATTAAAAATTGCATAAGACATATCCTCAATAATAGCTGCAGCAATCGATTGCAACATCTCCTTGCAGGATGCAATATAGAAACCTATAATACCGTTGCTTAGTGGTTCATTGATTTCAGTGTCCTCTTTGATATTAATACTTATTTCGGTTGAGTGTGAGAGTTGATGTATAAAGAAAGAACGAAAGGGTGTGGAAAAGGAAATTCAATTATCCGTTACAGGGCTTGGTGCTTGATTGACTTTAGCTAGTATTGAATTATTTGATTCAAATGGATAAATTCGATTGTTAGTACCGAATAAATGTGTTTAGAGTTTCTTCCGTTGGTTTATCTACAATGAATATGCAACTTTGTTGGACGAGTTAAATCCAATAGATCTAAGTTGACTGCCTTTCATAAAAGTTCATTGTCGGACAATTTGATTGATAGAAAAAGTTTCAATTAAAGAAGATGCGTCGACTGTAGCAGTCATTCATGATTAAAACGATTCTTCAATTGAATATCTGTTGCTACTACTAATTGGAATTTAATTGTGCAAAATGTTCGAATCTCTAAGTGTGCTTTTCCAATTTTCATATGCACAATCAGAAGCAATCAATAATTTTTTCTCTTTTCTATTCCATTCGTTTTTCGAATTCGCCGGTTTTTCATTCTCAACAGAAGAATCAAGCGCAGAGGCTGCATGGATGAATGTTTTTTGCTTGCCGAAGCATTTGAACACATTTCAATTGAATTCATCAACTGATTTGATAAGTCACGGTGCTTCGTGTAGCAATTCATTAATCTCTCAAAAGTTCTTAAATAATGAATTAACGATTCCGTTAGGTGTTATTTAAAGGTGAGAGTTTGACCAACAATAACATTTGATTTATGTTACGCGACAACCGATCAATAAACACAATTTATTGGTGTTACTGAATTCGCAGAGATCCAGTCTGCAATATTTAATTATGTTCAGCTGTGAAATTTTGAAAGATGTTTTCCGTTTAAAACACATAACCAGCTTGAGAATGCTTTTAAAGCGCTTTGTAATATCAGTTAGACTGTATTCGATTGTGGTTAACCTGTTCGTCTGGAGACCAATCAATGACTTTGATTGGTGTCAAGTTCAAGCAATTCTCTATTTGGAGTGCAAAACCGTATCAAGCACCACTTCATTTGCAGATAGCAACTTTACATCATTGATTTTCTTTCACTCACGAATTATATCACTATTTTTTTCATTTGATAGATTGGTGCCGTTAATTCGACCTCCGAAACCATTTCCAACTAGTTCAATTAGTCAACTGACATTTTGTAGTGAGATTGGAATTTTCTCGTCATCAAATAGATATATTCACCAAACTTTAGCAGTTCCTTTTGTTGAAAGAATATCATCATCAAGGACAGCGTTCATTGATATAGTTGCGTCTCCTTGATAAATTAATATTTAAATGCTCTTCTTAAAAAGATCTGTTGCACAAGAAAGAAGATCATATTGAAAAAGAAAACGATCACCAATCATGTGAACTTCATCGAAATCTGCTTTTGATTTATTCTGAATAGGAACATTAGAGTCAACCCCACAGCTCAAAGTTTGAATCATTTCAGAGATTTCAAACTTGATTCGTTTTATATCATTTCTGCACGTACAACTAATACTACCAGAGTTGAAAGCTTTAAGGTTGGTTATCACTAGATTTGCTTTCTTAATCTGATTCTTCTGTTTCATCTGATCTCATGAGTCCGTTAAGTAGCGCTTTTCAGGTATTTGATTTTCGTTTCTATCGATGTGATTAATTCACAAAGTCACCATTACCTCTGTAAGATCGAATGCGTCGCTGGCAAATTAATTGATTTAATATTATAATCCAACATTGTTGTTTTTAACCAAAAGAAAATAGCGTGAAAGGATTTGATGGCAAACTTCGGTAATGAGGTGCATCAAATTTAGTTTACTTTGTCTATTCTTTGTCATCTAATTTAGCCACTCATCAATTTAATATGGTCTCAAACTCATGCCTTCTTCAAACATTCGTAGAATCTGAATTTGTTGACTCATTCAAATGAACATTTCTATACCGTAGCCTTCATCGAAATTTTTCTTTTCCATCGATTCGAAAGCAGTTTTGAAGAACGCAAGGACAACACCAGCAGATTCTCTTGGAAAGGCATTTACATGAGTAACAGCAATGAATCCCATCAAGCCAACCTTCACAGTACCACTGTCATTGATCGTTCCGTTGGTGAACCAAGTTTCAATGAACGGCCATTTAGCTCCAGTACCGATCTTCTTAACTTTTATGGTTGAATTGACATAACATTTTATTGGATGTTATTGCTGGCGGTGTATAAAGTCGGACGAAACTCATCAATTCGGCAAATTCAAAAAGGGTAATCTGCTGAAATATCATTGTGTAATTGGTAAATTATTATACTAATTGATTCATTAATAAGAATTAAGATATCATATATATGTATCGTGTTTGCAGTAAGATACTGGTATTGTATACGATGAAATAGCTATACAAGTTCTTGAGCGTTATAAAAAACTATCCACGCCTTTTATCCCCCAAAAAATCAGTATAACTGAAAAAGGAATTCAAAATACAATGCAAAAAATAGAGTCTATTTAATAAGAAACTGAATCTTCGACTATGAGAGATTCCAACACAGCAGCAAATCATTGTATCCGACCATAGAAAATGATAGTTGCTTGACTTTTACTAAGAAAAGACTAAGGTCAAAGGTAGAATTTGAGTAGCTTTTAGTAAAAATAAATTATACTTTAATTAAAATGGATACGGATATCTTGTAACAATAGTGTATCTTCACTTGAAAAAGAATAAAGTGATGAAAGTACTAATGGTTAATGTTTCGAGAAGAACATCATTTGCTCAAATCCCACATTGAAGATGTTGCATCATCGATCATCGATGTGAACCTAAAACTGCGAATGAATGTGGAACATTGATTTATTGTAAGCGGTAGATGGTAGTCAAATGTGTTCTGTTTTTACTTTTCCACAAAGTGTAGGTTCATCAGCAATTGGATCGTAATAAATCAAATTATTTTCCTGATATTGCAAGAGTTTGTCATGTAGATGTATCCACTATCTTGGGAAGAATGTCTACGACACTTGGCTTTGTATTGGTATTGCTGACTTTTAGTTGCCCATTGATAATTGATGAGAAGCGCAGTTGATTTCCTTCCAACCGTTTGCTTTCCCACAATTTGCCAGATTCATTTCAATTTATCAGTTTAGAAGCAGCTCTTTTGTGACATTAATTACATTAAAGAATTTCAACAATAGAAATATTAATTAAAAATTTAATATAGATATTTTCATCGAATTATCTATTTCATTTGAGCTTTTCGGATATTCACTATTCAACATTTTCAATTTTCATTTAAATTAATTCCAGTATGACATTTGCACATTGTCTATTATCCCTTTGGGCGACTCAATTTCCATACATAAATTGTTTTAATTTATGCTAAAGATATGCAATTATGATTCTTTACGACCACATAAATGAATATGTCTCTTTGTTCCAATCCATTATTTTCCACAGTTCCTTTTCTTATTTTGGATATTTTGAAAGATAAATTTCAGATAAGATTTCGTTTTCGACATCACTGATCATTTCCGCGATGATCAGCACTGAGTATTCATCTCTTTCCAAAATGAATGTTATGATGATTGAGAGTTATATGCCGTAATTAAACTGCTTGAAACTGCATTGAAGACAGTTATATATTTCATTATATTAATCAATTACTTATCGAAATATTTTACAATATACAATCATAAATTTCAAGAGATTTCCAATCGTGGAATCAGGCAATCATTGACTTTCTTCTCAAACTCGACATAGGATACAAAACCATTAAAACTACATTAGGTCATTTGAATTAATGAAAGATGAAAACTTCGGTACCGGTGCTGAAGTGCCGTTGTTTAACCTTGGATCACCGACAGAATGACTAATTATTTTGACACTGATGAGTTGAACCTAATTCGATTTATCGCCGCTACTGATGTCAAACAAACTCTGGCCCTATTTCATACTATTCTTCATAATATAATGGAAGCAGCTTTTGAATTCCATCCAAGTGGATATTACGAATTAGACACTTTTCTTGAAACGTTCTTTAAGCTCATCGGATTGTTTTTAACTAGGCTAACTTTGGAAATTTTAAACTGCATAAACGTTCTATAGTGCACAACATATTTGGTCAAAAGCGATGATTTCACAAAGGAGATCGACATGGACTCTGGTCATTATCAATTGTTTTAATCTATTGCTTTTCTTGCCGCTCTCGCGATGTTCAAAAGCAGAAATGTTGCAAAATCTGTTAAAAACAAAGGCTTGGCTGGCATCCCATTTGATGTCACCAAGCGAATGACCTAATTATCAGCAAATAGCATTTGGAAGAGATTAATGGCTAAAAGGAAATGTGATTCCTAGCACATTTTTCAACAGCAATCGGAGTAATCGACGACTTTGAGGAAACAAATATCATTTTAACCAAAGATCAACTCATTATGATAACAACAAATTTGATACCTTGAAATCTTTTCCTATCTAACATTTTGCTGCATTCATTTGAATAACAAAGTTTGCAACAACATGTACTTTTACAAGTTTCACTTTCCATGATTTATCCATTGGAACTAGCTCTCAAAGCTATATCAACTATTATTTTTATTTTTACTTAACATTATTTCGGATCGACTGCTATTGTTTCTCTGTTGTTGAATAACGTCTTGCTATTTTAACTATCCAAATTAGTTTATTTTCATCATTTACTCCATTTTTGCGGCTGAAAAATAACTAATGTTTGTTAAAGAAATGCAACAACAATTTTTTATGATCTCCCCATAATGTATGATTTTTCGCTTTGATCCCTCATTTGTTTCGATTGTTTTACTTAATTATGCAATTTAGCTTTTTTACTTGGCATAATGTGCTTCATTGAACGATTCTTATATTTGTCATACTAAAGGCATGAAAAAAGTTTTATTTACAAGAACTGCGTCAATAGTGTTTGAAGCAGCTTTAAATAATTGTATTTTGGGAAACGCGATAGAATTGAATTACATATTTGATTGTGTTGATCAATGACTCTTTATCTGAATAACAAATCAACATTTAGAATTTCAACCGTTATTCAAATTTACAACGAACACCGTTTCAATGTCTTACAAATCGCAAAGCACGGCACAAAGTTTATAATAAAATTGTTTAATCATTTCACTCAATCATTATTTATATCATTGGTACTGCCGCTAAATGGAGGTTTTTGAAATCTTGGCTCGTCTTGAGAGGGACCAATAACGTTGATTCTGATCACTTGTACTGATTGGGATTCATCGGAGCTGCTGCTGTCACTCGAAAACGAAGAAAATTTTCTGGTACGTTTATAGGATTAATCTAGGCACCATTTGAATTGCAAATCGATTGAAATCAGGAGGAAAACATTGGAATTAGCTTGTCAACTCAATTGAATCAAAATTTCTAGATCTACCAACTATTGTGAATGTGAACTATCCTCCAATCTAATTTAGTTCATCAACTATTGAATTGTATGAACAACTTCTAAAAGCAAACTAACATTGATTCAGCTCACCATCTTAAGTTTAAATATATGTATCACAATGTTGGTCTTGATCAAATTGACATCAATGAAATCGCAAAATATTTTGGAACTAATGGTTTTACTGGAACATATTCGATTTTACGGATCGAATGGCATTTCTATCAACTATAGACAGCTTCAGGGATTTCAATGAATCTGAGAAGGAACGAGTGTTGACAAATCCTTCTGAATCAGGTAATCTGAGCAACCACTTTCAGGAAGCAAATGGAATGCTGACTAAAAATAAATGAGTCATTACTGGTGGTTTTGGCCTTGGCAGCTGAAATTGCATAATACCGAATAATTCATTAATCGTTGAATAGATTCAATAAATTCTGTGTCGTGATGTCACCAAAGGGCTTGATGAAACCTAATCAAAATGTAGTTGTGAAGAAAATAATTTGATTGATGAGCATCTTCAAGTTCAATAAATCAATTGTCTCAATTCGTGATGTAATCACTGTGTAACCACTAAACAGTGAAAATGGTTAAAATGCTCGCATTGAAAAAACAGAAATGTGAAGTGACACAAAGAGAGCAAATGATGATGTGGGTGGCAACATCAATGAAATATGGTTGATAGCTGTAACAGAACGCCTCAAATGCTTCCCTTTTAGTGCCTCAACTGCGCTTGGTCGCTGTGGTGTCTCTGTTGTTTGTTGCCGGTCTTGGGGAACCACTTCCTGATAAGACAGGTAAACACATCACATCGCCACTTTCATTCCTTAAGAAAGGAAAACATCTTTTGAGATTTCAACGCAAGGGCTTTATCAATTAAGACACTATTCGCTGCTCTTGAAAAAAAAAATTTTGAAGGGATGATCTAATAGATGAGCAGCGCAACGGATAATGATCTCCAATGGAATCCCAGTATCAGCAACGTATCTAGCGTATTGAAAACGGAACGCGAGAATAATCGGTCTGTCATCAAGTATCAACACGTGCTATAGGGACCAAATGGTAATCACTGAATTCAACGATACCGGTTGTGACAAGATTTGTGGTCAAGCTGTTATCGGGTCTCTTGCAATACCTTTGGTTAAAAGCAGACATTTCAAGTGCTACAGGTAGGCATCATACTTTCACTAACTGTATCTCACGCATCAGGTTCACCACCAATGCGAATCCCATTATGAAGAGCTTTTGTCATTAAAGAACCGCTTGATGCAGCTGCGAGATAGTTCGAGAGTTGTAAACCGCAGTTTTCCAGTCAAAACACACTTTAATAACCTACATTATTGGATTGATATTTTGCAAAGCTTGCCATTTGTGGCAGCACAACCCGCCATCAAATTCACGCCATGAGGAGAAAAATCAATGGTTCTTAATGATAGACCATGAGATGCATGGCTGTCCCAATTGAACTCACCGGAACGATGGTAGCTCAAATGCCACCATATTTGAGTCCAATCAAATGTCAAATTGCTGATTGTGTGATAGTTGGGATGAGAAAGTTGGAATGTACCACGCTGAACTTTAAGATGTTAGGAGTTCAACAATAGCATTGCTGTTTGTTTTAACGACCAAAAACCAGCCGTTACTCAATCTTCGAAGCATCCAGAGCAGCGAGATCACCATACGCATTGGCACTTGCAACTGTCCACTTGGATTTGCTAATGGCACCAGCACTTGGTGACCATTGGGGACCGTTAAGGCAAGTCTAACAGGTCAATATTTTGTTATGGGTATAAGAATTGGTTCTGATCAGCAGAGCCTAATGCTGTTTACGAAAACCGACCGTTTACTACAACATCACAAAAGCATTTCACTAAATTATTGCCTTCTGTGATGCAAAAGTTGTGACCGCCGGTTAATTGACTTTGAACATTTTCAGAGTAGGTGCTGTGTTGAACAGAATAACTCAATAGTTAGCCACAAGCTTATCATCACTGTCGACCTCGACGATGGTGAATAGGATTATTTGAATGATTTACAGAAGTGCAGTTATTTAATTATGCGTTATTTGTGGTTCTAGATGTAGGTGACCTAGTCATATTGGTAGCGGCGTTTAGATCAATCCTACAAATGAACTTCCCAGCTTGGCTACCAGTCCAAGGCAACGCCAGCCATTCGAACGCAACTCATGTTGTAGATCCAGAACTACTCAGCCGGTACCGATCCTGTGACAACTGGTCATCAGCGCTTTCATATTTATCACAAAATGAACACCATGAGCCGTCACATCCAGTTGATCGTTGGGGCTCAAAATAAAAGACCTCGCTGAGCTGCTTTGAAGTTCATGAATAATGGCCGAAAGTAAATTGTTCTCTATCCATTGCCTTTTTCAGTGTTGCTAGCAACCTTTTCCAATGCCGCTCTCAACCATGTGTCGCGAAAGAATAACAATGTGCTGCAGTTAGGGGCAAGGCAACATGCAACAAAATAGAAGAGATCTGCAGCTCCCTTAGTATTGAACCCCGTCTTTTTGCTGACAGACAGTGAAGCGGACCGCAGACGGATCAGCTCGATCCAAAGCGCGGATGAAAGAGGGTATCTATATATGTTTAATTAACAAGATTGTTCAATTCTTTTGAACCGCTTGCTCTTTTGAATATCACCACAGGACATGCCGGTTTTCACCCGATGGAAAAAACAACAGTCAAGGATAGAATTTGCTACGGGAATCAGAGTAAATCACCCAATATCAAATCCATTAGACAATGTGGTTCAATGACGGTCTGCCAGATTCGGCAACATCTACGGTCTTGCAGCAATCCATAGTTGATCATTTGAACTTGATGGTGCCCAGAGCCCCGATCCATCTGCTGAGGGCTTGATAAACCATATCACTCAAATGACTCGGCTGATTGGAATGAATCAGTTCTAATGCCATCCAACATTGTTACTGCTAATCGGTCTCCCAGTTCTATTTGAGAGAGAGGGCTGTGAATTGGATGTTCAAGTGCAGGTAGTTACTGATTTAAGGATCAGTATTCCCTCATCGCTGCAAAACGTAATCGCTAAAATAGTTCTTTAAACATTAAGCTGATTTGCGAATTTGGCAGAGCTGCGGGAGCTATAAAAGGAACTTGGGCTGATAGATCTTCTGAGATTTCAACGATATTGTCTTAACCGTCAACTACAATTTGTCATCTGCACGATCTCAATGGAATATAGTAACATTGAATGGGAAACAGACAATTTAAAGCAAAATCCTTGTAGCTGGCTATCAGATTCAAATTATTTCAAAGTGATTTATATTAAAATCCAATACGCGGAGTTTCATTGATTGGTGAGTAGCCATACCCAGTCGGAGCTTCGCCGATCTGCTCTTTCGAATCCTAGTCATCTGTCGCCGGTGTTCAGATCACGCTCTTTGTCCACTTCTTGTTCATTCAAATAAATGGTGGCAATTTTTTCAACGGGGGATGTTTCTTGTTGAAATCAAACGTTGATGCATCGTCCGGGATCTGCTAAATCAAGGAATGAGTCAAATTCTACCAGCTCGTTCGCTGCAATTAATGAAACAAATATTAACCGCAAACAATGAATTGAAAGGTTTGCTGATCAAGGTGTAAGCAGATCTTTGGAGGGTTGGTTCAAGCCTTTATCAAAAACCCAAATAGTGATGCGGATAACGTTGATTCGGACCAAGTTAGGAATCCTTCCACTTCACTTCCTCCTAAGTGGGATCCCGGCGAGTTAGTATCTGCTGCTATGGAGAAAGAGCGGCGCAGTTAGCGGCACGGCCGTTATGAATTTTGTAACACCAAGATGTTTTATGCAATTTGTGATGCGCTGGCAAAACTAATTTTATCAAGGTCACTTATTTTGCGCAAAAGACTCAGCAGAGATTTTAAAAAGCCAGAAAACATTTATCTCTGGAATTAACATTAATGATATACTTATAATGTCCAAAATTCAAAGAAGATGCCAACGTTGAATGTGCCGATGCTGTGTCCGTCAACACCTACGTAGATTGTATTCTTAGGCAATTTACTCTCCCTCCCATAATAATTCTGAGCGAATGAAAACAAATTCTTTGTGCTCATAGTTTTAAAGCTTTGTCAGATTGCCCGGGATGAGCAGCGCTAATTGATCTTCCAAGACAGCATTCAGAGATTCAACTTCAAAGCCGATGACAAGTTTTTTCTGACACTGGTAATGCAGATCGCCATAGAGTTTTTGGTTCCATTAGTAGCTTCTTCTTGTGTGATGGTTGAAATTGACGGTTCTTTTTCAGCAGAAAGTTTGGATTTTCCCAACGTGAGCGCATCGCTGATTGCTTCGACGATGACAATAACAGCCAAACAGACGATGAGGGGTAAATCAATTGAAATTGTATTCGATGTTCGGCCAGTTATAGGACATCACCTGCAGTGGCTCCGCGAGTAGATTTTCCAATTCGATCTGATTGCTAGTTTTGCCTGCACCATCAGTTATATCAAAATTACACGCGCTGCGAAGTTGCTCATTCGTGAATATAATAACTAGGGGCTCTACCAACTCCAAGATGCAGATCGAGTTTCAATTACAGGTGCATCAAAGTTGCGACGTGGCCGTCATTCAAGAATGATTGAATTTAATTGGGTGGTGTTTTGTGGCAACAGAGAACTTTGACCATTTTATGAATGATTCGTCGCGTCACTTGCTGATGGGCAAATCATTGAAGGATATAGAGTATCATTGCCTTAATGCCCCGATGCTCTTCATAGATTTCTAACGAAAATCATTGTAATGCTGCTGCTGGTCGTTTTAATAAGAAACTTTCTCAAAGAGAAAAAAAGACTAAAATCACCAACAGGTGCTCTACCAGATAAAGGACTGGAGATCTCTGCATTGTTAAATTTCAAGATTCTTGTCCGATGCAAATTGTGGCTGATGATAAAATTAGTATTATTGTTTTCACTGTTGATGATTGCTGAAATGATGCGTGCTGCGATTCGCTCGCCGTAGGATCAACAAAAATTGGTGGGCTGATGAGTATAACCAGAGCTACGCAACAGTCATCACCAGAAGCTCTTTAATCTGCAATGCATTATAAATTGTTTGGGCTTTTGCTACCCAAGTTTTGTGTCACGGTAAAGTATTCAAACATCAATATTCCTTTCGAAATCAATTTTACTGCAATAGCGTCAGTGGATGCTGGCCATCAGCAATCACATCAGAGACCAAAGGATTGCCAGTTATATCCAAAAAAATTAATTGGTTGTGGAATAAAGCGGTGGTGGTTCCCAATGTTTTTCATGGATGAGATCTCCAAAAATATGGTCGCTTTGAAGACTCTCCTCTTCAATTATTACATGGAAAATATTTAACTCCCTTTATGATTATGTTGTTGAGTTGTGTATTATAAGACATGATTCCAAACTGATCAGACAATACACCTTCAGTGGTGAAAGTTTCCTTTGGATTTGATCGGCTTGTACATAATTAAGCAAAGCCGCAAGGCGTTCCAGAATGACGACACGTGTGCCGCTCTCAAATATGGATGTCTCTTAAATGAAAGAAACAGTCATTTTGATGAATTCATTGTGCTTACTGTAAAACAACGATCTGCATCAGCGATAATGTTAGACCTGTTTCAATTAAAATCATGAAGAGGATTCCTTCGCTGCTTTGAATGAAGAAAATAGCTCACCCACAAATGCTTAAACTTTCTGCCAAATGCTTTATGAGTGTCGACGAAGAATACCCCCAACAAAGTTTCGAAATCCATCCACATCAGTCCGGACGACAAAATCTACATGGTCAATTGCAGACAGTTGGATGTTTATTACCCACCCTTTTAAAGAAAGATGAAGGTTATGCTGTTCATGCTCACACCAGCGCCGTTCTTTCCAAGTCCAATCACCTTGATACCAGAAAAGCTTGAGAAAGTAGTTGTCATGACAACGGAATTGCACACATTTAGTTCAAAATTCATTCAAATGATTAGTTGAGTTCTTGGTCTCTTGCAATATACTTAGCTACGGCAGTTCATTGGCATGCCACTATTAAATTCAAATCCGCTGAGCATTTCGAAACACACTGTTGATAATCAGAAGTTGATGTAATGGCTAATAACAATAAAATCATTTTGGGCTGTAATTTCGACGATAAAAAAGTTGTTGGCTGTGCCAAATCCATCGTGATATATCAAAGTTAACAAGGATTAAAAAGCAATGATCGTCAAAAAGCCCGGCAGCCCATGTATGAGAAACAGGGTTTGAACACATCAGTTCACGGTTCTTCATTGGTGACAGACAGCAAGCGCCAAAACGTTGATATACTGGTGGTTTTAAGAAAGACTTCCAAGTCAGTAAGCAGGCTTCAGCCAACTGGGTCAATCATGCCGAGCACTTTAGAGACGCGGGGAAAGACTGCTCTGATTGGCCGATCGGGTACCTGCTGTAACTATACAACATGGTGTCTCAGCATCCTCGCGTCGGTGGAGTGAAAAGAATCAAATTCCAATTACGGCCTCTTGAAACCAAACTATCAACTGCAAACGTCGAAATGGGTTTCAAATACTGCAATCCAAACTGCACCAGCAACGCTCTTCTAACGCTTCAAGCAACGACTCCGATCAATTTCTGTTTGCTTTGGAGTCACGATCGTTTCTTGCAGGGCTCGGAACTTTGTTGAATCGTCAACCACCAAATCTGCAAACCACTATCGAGGCTTAGATCTTAGACTACTTAAAAATTGGAACGATATTCAAGATTAAAATTATTTGAAAAAGGAAGTTAACACACATTACATCAAATAATACGATGTTTATAGCAGGTAAACATACATTTCAACAATGAACAGATAAAGCACGGTTATCATCGAAATGAATTTATTGTAGATGTAATATCACCACGGGAAGAAAACAGTCAACTTACATTTCCGAAGAATATTGAAATTGATATGAAATATACATTTTTGATTACATAAGATGAAAAGGATGTTAGCAGCTAATTAAAATTAAGAATAAATTCATCATCGATCTAACTTTTTCTAATATGTGAATACAGATGGTCGTAGCGCTTTATTCAACATATCAGCAACATCAGCTCTACTATCAGCTTTTCCAACAATAGATGCAACAATGCTGAACATATTTACAACTTGATTCCTAATTGAAATAAATTTGTAGTTTCAATCATTTGAGAGATTATTATCTTGTTGATAACAGAGTTCAAATCTCTGATATGAATTGATTTCTCAACATTTGCAGCAATGTCCATGATAATTTCTTTGCAATCCCGGCATCTTTGATTGCTTCAATAAGTGAAATGTTTTTGGCTTGTCAAGTCAGCAAGGCCTCCGAGTCCTCTTTCTTGGAGATTGAACTAATTGACATTTGATTAATGAGAAAAATATGGCAGGCCGCGAATCTTCAAAACAAATGTTTCTAACCAAAAAACTGATTGAATATCCAATTCACTAAACCGACGGAACAGCTTTCCAAAGGAGATTCGATGGGATTGAGCTTAAGTATCTCAACTTCTTTCAGCAGATCAGAAATCAAAGTTTCATGGAGCACCACGATATCAAATAAGTAACTGAACACCAAAAGTAATTTCATATTGTATTGTCATTGACGCCAGAACCATCAACCACACAATTTATCTGTTAAAGTATAATTTTTTATTTCGAGACTCCAACCCATTTGCGGATCATGAGAAGATCTGTTCATGGGTTCAAGTTACGGCTGCAAGACATTGTTTCGCCAGCTTCAAAGCCAGCTTTGTCCAACAATTGACTAAGATATCTCTCTCTCGTGCGAAATTTCACCAAATATTAAGAAGTTTGGGACGTCTCTCGTCAAACACTCATCGAATGCAGCTCCGACCAAGAGACCTCAAAGCTGTCGGCCAAATTTCTTCAGTCAGCAAGTAATGTAATCTCAAATGCTCTATTGTTTTTCAACATTTGCAGCTTATATGGTTGAGCTTATTGAAATAGCGTAGCAAAAATTAATTCTTGATACTTTTAAATGAATTGAAGGCCGCTGTGCAAACGATGTTGGAGATTCAACAGTATGAACATCTCATGAGACAGTATCTATCAAACAACAAATACTATTTGAAACGCTGGCACATAGAGCAGTAAGAAAAGTGAAATATCAAACAATTATGCCACTAATGGTGCTGATATAAGTATTCTTTTCACCGCTCAACTGAACAAACAAAAAGGAACTATTTCTTAATTACCAATTTGGAGCCGTATTATTGCTGAAATCTGTTGCTGGTTGTAAATCGTCAATTACTTGCTAAAACCCCAACTCAGCGAAAAGCAAATTGGTCAAGTATAACAGATTCACAAATACTGATGCAGATTCACCAAATATTGTTCTGAAAAATCATTAAGTGTGTCGATTTTACTAAACACTAACATTTTTAAATTTCTTTGGACAACCTTTATGGGCTAAAATTCAAAATAGTAGAGAAATAGATGCTGCAACCCTAAAATCAAACGAAACCAGATTTTCCAAGAGATACCAAGACAGCGGTTTGTTCTTCACTTCGATTAATGAACTAGTGACACGCAAAATAGGTCTATCGTTTCTGATATTAAAAAGACCCTATAATTGGAATGACTTGGCATCAATCGTTGATTTCTCTCAGGGAGAAATTCGATCAAGGAGATAAATTTCACTTGAGGCGGAATCAACGTAGTTTTTTATCAAGTACTCATAACAACTCAAATAAATTAAAAACAGTAACATGTTGCACATGAACAACGAAAACAATTAGCAGGAAGCTTTTGACGCAATCATTTGAAATGGTGAACCTTTGCATACCTAGACGGTTTACACCAAGACTGACACCTAGAGAATATGCAAACTACTGCTACGTCTTGCTGATAATATCACCAAACTGATTTTAGCAACCATTGAAAAGCAATGATATCTCATATTCTTGAAAGATACTAAAAGATCTAGTGTGGAGCGGTCCATCTTCCACTTCGAAATTTGTCAATCGGCTAAAGAAACCATGCCTTCTATTTATCGTGGACATCACTAGGAAACTAAAGCTAATAGAAATGGGCTTCAAATAAAGGTCAAACCAGTCACCCACGTTTTTGCGATACCAATGCTGATATCGAAGTCCACGACTATATTCTCTTATTCAACCCCCAAAAGCATATCAAAAAATTATAATTTGGTAATGGCTCAGTCGATGCTGCTGGAAACCAATATTAGGCCTTTATGATAAATTCAACTTTAGAAGAAAAGAAAATTCTTCAAGACACAGCATTCCAAAGACCATGCAGATACCAATTCCTTTTTCCGGCAAAACAAATGAAACCCAAAATAAGTAAAAACCATTAATCTCTTATCCAACAACATTCAATGAATCAACAGCAAGCGTAGTGCGGTGGTCAACGTTACCCAAGCACCCTTAATATTAGTCCAAAAAAATGTTGAAGGAGAGTGATATTGTGTTCCGCTACTGCTCATCAACTTAGATCATTTTCCATCCGAAGCATTGGTGATACTTCATTTGCATTTCGGGCGTCTCTTTACATTCAGAATTGACTTACCAAAATTCAAGACAATAAAAAAGACGAATCAATGAGTGACAGCAACATTCTCTCCATTCTATTAAATAACAAATACATAATCTCAAATGTATGAAATACCGCATTTAATATTGTCAGAGGCCCACCGATCTGAACTGTCATAGCCGAACTAATATCCATGGATTTATGAAACCCATTTAACTATCACCACTTAATAGCTAACGACCTTGATTTGCATCATCTTCTGCGGCCATTAGCATCTCAAACAAATGATGGAATTGCTAATGACCTAGTCAACCTTTTTGCAGGGCACCACAATCAATTGATAAAAACCATAAACGCCCCGCGAGATAGCAAAGGAATTGCAGTAGATTCACAGTTTTTATCGTCAGGGATGCTACTGCAGTGCATCGTAATGCCTCAGCATTATCAGTTGCTTTGCACAACCTGTCAAAGCAAATATTTATTAACATCTCTTTCCCAGAAACTGATGACTTTAAATACATGCTCCAGACATTGATATAGGCAATTGGCCTGTAATTTTTGAAAAAATGATATATTATTCAGTTTCCAAATCAGCTTAAAACCCAAACGCCAACCCCAATTTTAAAGCCACAAATTTCAAGTGTCCTCTTGGAGTCACCAATCCCACATGGTACACAAATAGGTAAATCTCAGAAATACGAAACAGTGCTGGGGCAGGGAATTAGGTGACCACGATATGTCTCTTAGAAAAGGTCTTGTCACATTTCTTGCATCGCCAAACGCCAATGTTGGTAAATTTTTTCTTTTTGCAGAATCAGAGTTTCGGAAAGCAGTACCAAAGACGTTCGACTTCCTAATAGTTAGTTCTTGAAAATTCAAATTGAACAAATTTGGAAAATATTGAAAATTTCCATTTAAATAGGATCCCATCTACGGTTCAATCAACCGATTGTTTGTAATTGCAAAATGGTTGGTGAGCAGCAAAGAAAAAGGAACGTCTGGCATCGGCCCTCCACTTATTGATAGTGAAATCCACCAAGAAAATCTTACCCAATCAGACTAAACAAGCGAAAAATAAATTGTGAGGAAAAAAAGCACGTGGACATTACAGATGTAAAACACTGGTTCCCAGTGTCTATGAGAACACTGAAACTTCAGCAACATATTGCAAAAAATATTTCAGCAAAGTGTTTAACTTCAATACATTCCCAAGTACTTTGAAAAACTATAAATGGTAATCATAGCAAAATCACATAAATCCACCTATCATACCGCAAAAGCATTTTGACCAACTGCATTATTCAATCAATTATTCAAATCATTGAAGGCAGATTACATTAACGAGTAGACATTTTTTCAAGTCATTACCAAAAATCTTTCTGGTGGTTGGTCTTAATATGTATAGAGCCACGAATTCCATTGCCTTTGAATATAATGATCCCAAAGTTACCGTTGCCATGAACACGAACAGTATACTTTCATGTATCATCTGGAAGCTGAGTAGTGCCCTGGACTTACTCGACCATGATGAGTTAGCCCTGATATTAATTTCAACCGAATCCCACCAAAATGGATCAAATAAATTCAATCAGTCTCTGCGCACAGACATGTCCACAGTTCTATTAGGAGGAACATTTGAAAGACCTACTGAAAACATGATGAAGTCTGCCAGGGCTCACCACATTTGTTACTAATTTAAGAATTGAATTCCGCTAAGATTGTTAAGCCTTTCACCCCAAAAAAATACATCTAGTTGCATCTGCGGATGATATATTTTTCTATTCAATCGGCACGCTATTAATAGATCAGCCAAGGCTGCGAAAAGTAATCAATAAATTGTTTCAAAGCGGTTTTTCCCATGGATCAAATGTTGACACCGACGAAAGAAATCAACAAATTGATCTCAATCGAAAACCCCAATTTATTGAAACACAGCAGGTAGAGCGGCTCCTCATGGCTGATCCCAGCACGAACGTCAGCCCAACTGCATAATTATAATTTCAAGATCGACAATTAACAAAGCTGTGAAAATGCACTCGCAGGGCCCATTACATTTGAAAAACATCATTTCAGAGAATACGGCGTCATTACCAATAAGAAAATGCTATGGAGGACGAATCTCATTAGTCATAAGAAATTTATTCCTTTGAAGAGTAAGAACTTCATTAAATTATGGATGCTTTCCTTTGTGCACAAGCAGCTTGGTAAACAAGACATATTTGATTCAAACTCTTAGCGACCAGCAGATTCGGATTCTTGTGATATTGCCGGTGTGATAATAGAAACAGCAAGCACACCAATCATTTTGAAAACGTACGTACCGCGCTTACTGATTTTTGTACGAGCACGAAAGTGCGATGAAGTCCTACAATGAGAAACGAACATCACTGCAAACAATCCTTCAAGACAAGTCCAACAACCGTTTGTCCTTGCAGTGTTCAGGCGTCGAATAATCTTCCTAAACAAGCAGACACAACATCTCAAGAAACGCCGCTGAAGAAACAAAATTATCCCGCCACCTCCATTCAGGGCTATCAGAATCGCCTTCGATCGAAAAGGAATGCAAAAGTGGAATAAAAACTTTCAAAAATAATATTGTCATCTGCGTTAAGAAACAGTGGAACTCATTTCCAACATCCCAGTATCAATCAAAAAACTACCCATATCTAAAATTCTATCATGCGGGACAAAGAAGGCGGTGAGCGCAGTTATTCAACTCCGCACAAGACAGTTTATTGATGAAGACATCTAGGCAAGAGCTGACTAAATGAACCGCAACCGAATCGATTGCTCCTCCTTGAGACAGAAAATAATTTATTATATTTTTAAATGACCGGGCAAGCCAATCCCTACAATTCTTTCACAGATTCGAAAACGTGTTTGTCACGAAGTGGACCCAGATGTTAATTACCCATCGCTAGGCACTAAATCGGGCTTACGCAGACTAATTAGATTTTTTTCTTTTCGAACGAGACTGGAGATACATTTAACTCCAGCATGCATCTTCCCACAGGTTACACTCCTGTCGATCATATGATATATCAAGCATTTAAACTGATTTCATCATTTCTCCTGTGAATCAAGCAAAATTCCTTTCACTTTTTATATTACATATCAAATGCACCGCGCATGACTCCCAATAGTGTAAGCTTTTAGCAGCGATTTTATAAAATCTGAAAATGAAAGAAAAACCAAGCTGATCGTTTTCAGGTAGGACCTAGTATGGGTTAGCGTTATCCGCTGTAGCCTACAAATTGGAGTTTTCTATTTTTAATTGTTGAGTCTTCCATTGGGCGGTGATCGCCAAAGATTCACTGATACCTGGGTTACTTTGAACAACAACAAGTCCTTGAAAGCGACCCCAAAAAACTCAATGATCCTTCATTTTAAACAAACAATGTGATATGATGTGACCAGATTCACTACCGCTATTCATGATCCTGCAAGACAATGGACATGCGCATAGAATCAGAGCATGGAGTGGTGTTTGTTTGTTGAAAGATGAATCGGACCAAAGACAGCTGAAAGTCACTCAAACCAAAATGACCCCAAAGCATTAAGCATTGTCTACCACCAACAAAGAGAGATGTTTGAGTCGGCAATTGATTTCGGTAATTTACAAATATTGATATCATAGTGAAGATTAGCAAAATCTGGAAGGTGCTTCATATACATTTCACAGAGATATTTCACCATGAAGTAATGCGCCTCTTTCATCCACTTAAAGATCCTTCAATGACTGTCATGCGGAACAGCAAGAAGACTCCATCATTTTCATACATAGTTAGTGCACCAAAAGATTTATTATTATGTATATCTTGAAGGTGGGAACAACGTTGAAAACTAGCCTGGCTTTAGGACAATCACCGGTTGGTATGGAGCACATTGTGTACACCCTAAAATAGGCAACTGCCTTTTGTAAAATGTAAATCAACTAAAAAAGTAATATTGTTTTGCTGAATCACCTGAAGCTTTGATTTGCAAACAACACTCCGGACAGGTTGTAGAAAAATTGGATTAACAGTGCTAGCGGCAATAAAGGCAGCAGCCAAATTTTGCCAAAAGTCCTCTCTTTATTGGTTTCACTTAAATAATTTGTAAACCACTTGAGTACATTCCTAGCGTCATAAGGATCCTTTTCACGAATTTCTCTCATTCCAGCACATTTGTTTTCATCAGCTCTAGCACCAAAGATACAGTGAGCGGCTTCGTTATTATCATCGGAGGATGGAACCGAGTTTAATGTCTCCAATGCAGTTTCATTATCACCATTCGTTTTTAATCAATAAAGACCATCTCAACATAATTATGATCTTCATTGAAGCTCATATTTGATGTATCAGTCCAGGCAGTTGTAGTTGGGTGTCTATGTCCTTGATAGCAGTGCACTGATTTGAGGCCATAACAAGAGCGGCATTTTGTGCGCTGCAACGCAAGATTGAATATCTTTTTTTGCGGCAGGAAATGATGGATCCTTCAAAGGAAATTTTGTTTCATCAACCAAACGAGATGAGCTTACTAGAACGCAGCTAATGACAATTTTACAAACCGCAATGCTTTCCACACATGAAGTACCCAACAAAGGAATTGAGGACACTTGTGCAATTTTGGACTTACTGTGAGAAAATTGATACTGAGCTCAGCGTCGCTGATGAGTTGATTTGGACCGTTATTACCGCACTGTTCAAATGTGTCAATAAATTGGTTCAAGCATTAAAACGTAGAAAATTTTGGTTTTTGATGCTTAGGTTGTTTTGCTGTATCGCAATATTTTTATTTGTTAATTTTCTTGCTGCGTATGTTACAGCATTGATTAGTTTTATCTCACTGACTTAAATGGTATGGTGTTTACAATCATAATAATTAAATTCTATTCCTGGATTCGCTTTCATCCTTCAAATTTTTATGTTGGTTGTATATAGTACTTGCACTTTGATTTAATTTATTCGGTCTTTGATCATTCTGTTGGTTAATTATTTTCAAGTATTCAATTATATCTCGTTGTCCCAGATTGTAACTTCCGAAGTTTTTGTGAACAAAAGGTACACGTATATTAACAAGCAGGCAAACTACCAAACAGGCAGCTAATGCTTTGGACGCGCAAAGCAATGGAACTTCGCATCGCTCATTGCTTGAAAAGTAAGATGATTCTTCTTTGTGCAACACATAGAGCAGCCTTCAATACCGAACTATATTGGTGACTCGACAATGTCCTCCTCTAAGAAGCTGTGCCTGGGATTGGAAGACGCTCCACAGTCTCCTTGATCGGCTATGCGGAAACCATATTCTACCTTCACATGTGGTAACCCCTCCGCCAAGATAACAGTTGGTTGTATAGTCTTGAAAAAGTTTGAGGACATTCACCGACTGTCCGACGTCCAGATACTCAGTAATGAGGAGCTGTTTTGATCCGGCCGGATGCCTTTAGTGAGTTCCTCGGTAGTAGTCATCAGCTTTCTCTCGTGTCGGTCTGTGATCTATCTTTGATACGTATATTTGGGGCAGGCAAAATGTTCTTAGTTTTTCTGCAGTGAATATTATAGTTTTGAATATCGTTATGGATTCGGTAGAACAAGAGCAAACTGCGGGCAGTTCACGGTCGATTAATTGAACATGATTTTTCGGAGTTCATCACAGGAATTGCTGTGCCTAACATGAATCAATCGCAGAAGTATCTCAGCTGTATTAAATATAAATGATATTGTTAATGGCCACTGAAGTGAAAAGGAAACTGTAGGCACTCGTGGGCAATAGTCGCGGATCTGAATTTGCCGATAGACGGGTTTAGGTTGTGGAATCAATCGATGGATTGTGCTTTCTCGCAGCATTTTGGTATTCTTGAGATACTAATTTTTTTGCTGGGTATCAATGGCCATATCATGGTGCGGCTTGAAACATCCACCGATGTTCTGCTGAAGAAGTGCAAAGAAATTGGCACTGCATTGTATTAATGGTTCAATATCTTCTTATTAGAACTGCATTTAACTTGGTCGTGCGCAGAATGCCGCCTCCTCCTTCGACATAGTGTGGATGCCACCACAGTATTTTGGCTGGCGTTGCAGAAGATGAAACATCAGAGAGTAAATGTTTGGTCTACCTAAAGCTGTTCAACTTTCAAGGAAGCAGAGAGGCTGGGCCAGCCGTCCTGCTGGCTTGGTATGTTTCGAACATTCTAATGACTGAGGCGGGAACAAAAGCTGTGACTCCAGTGCAGCTCAGCGGCTATATCAGTACTGATATTAAGGGCCCAATTAATTATTTCAATTACCCTTCTACATTCAACTTGGATATGTTCTCACCAATCACAGAAGACCCAAATATAAGCGGTAGAGTTCTCACTTTCTCATTGGGTTCTGCACTGTTGCCTTCACGTTAGGAAAGGCAGAAAATATTAATATTGATGCTGATGTGTCAGCGAAAGCCCTTCGTTTTCCTGTGTTAACATATCATACTAAATTCAATATTGAAGTCACTCATTGTAGTTCGAGGTTTGTTCTTGAGTCCAGTTGGATTCCAGTGATGTGGTGCTATGTCTGTGAGCTCCTTCTGATTAAGCTGAAATATCGCTAAGCGATTGCTTGACTTCCTCTACAAGAACTATGTCTACCATGGCTACAGGGTGATTGGGGTGGTTCTTTCATTTCAAATAATTTGAAGGTGACTAAAGAATTTATAAATAACGGTATGTATATTTGTTTTGAGTATTCCATGTTACCGATGCATTTCAATTCGTCTGTAACTTTTGTTTTGAATATGAAAAGTGACTGCGTCCGGAACAGTGCGTAAAGTTGATTCGTGTTGATGAACAGGCCATCAGCAGAGCAACCAAAGGTCACTGATATTGTTTTGGGAACTCAAGGGAATGAACTGGCCTTGCTTCAAACGGTTGAAAAAAAAGAACGTCATTCTCAGTAAACCGAAGAAGACATTATTTAGTGGTCGAGCGCTTCCTATTTCACATTGGCTTTTGCAACATAGCTGAGCATGGCAATTGATTCCACTCCACTTCAGTCCTGCAGATCGCAAATATTCTTGGTTTTCACTCACTGCTGGTAACCTCTCAGCCCACAATCACGGTCATCGCAGGTTCTCTAAACACTTCGACTTCATTGAGCACATCGTTTGCAGTCTGGTTTCTGAGTTAGGTGAGAATGAAGCAATCCGGCTGGAGCCTATGACACTGCTTCTCGGTTTGTGGTTGTAGGAGCGATTCAGTAAAAATCTATTAAGATAACGTCCTATGAAGATTATAGAGAATGTCAATAGATAGCCAAATTCATTTATCGGTAACTGTCTTACATCTGACACAGTCATGCAACTCACCAATGCCCAATTGCGAGAATGCAAACGTAGAAATTTGGGAGGACCACAACAGACCCCCTTGACCCAGTAGGACGAACTTAGAGGGTGAAGGCAAAGTAGTGAAACACTTCACCTAGACTGCAAACATCTGCTCGCTTCATCGAAGTGCATATTTTGTGTGGGTGCGCGTCATGATGTCCAATGATGCGCTCACGCTGGTTGCGAAATCAGTTTGAATCTTTCATCAAGCTTTCATAAGATCATATTTTGGGGTTAGAGATAAGGGTGATTTCCTAATATTGGCAACTGCGTTCCACTTGCTCGGCTCTTCTGACTTTTGATGCAATAAGGGACAGCGGGCTCTTATGCTTTGGTCTTTTAAAACTTTACGCGAAACTTCATTAGGTCCGTTGTTGGTGATCACCCCATTTTTGTAAGCACTGTACTGGTTATTATGATCGACTGCTAATCACAGGGAGAACCCAAAAATAAATCAATAGATAAGAGATTAACAAAGTCAACAAAATGCAATGAAAAAGCAAGGTAATTTTAACAACAGCATCGAGGGTTCTCAAAAACAGTTGATAATTGGCAACAGTATTAAATTCTAATTGCGGCCACAATAGTATCACCGCAGTCACTCAATCAAGCCAATAATGATTCTGTATCATCAGCAACAATTAACTAAAAAACAAATATTAATAAGATAAAACAAAACGACGGAAACAATATATCGATGGTATCAACCATCGACTAATTAAAGCTCATTATTGAGATGCTTGGACACTGCACACCAAAGTATCTCGGACGACATATCAGCGACCGTCGTTTTACTATCACCTGTTACAACAGTAAATGAAACATTGAAATCTTCACATATCAAATGGTTCATGACTAGAATGTTTTTGTAGTATAACTGATTTACGGGCTGGATAGCCAAGCTGATATGGCCATCACAAACACAATGGTAAATTGCTTATTCTATTTTTGCAACAATTATTTAAAGACCGGCACTCAGATCCCAGCATCGCTGACTGCTTTAGTAGGTGAAACGAATTAAGCTTGAGAGGCCAGCAGTACCGGTCATCGATGCTTCGTTGGGAGTCTAGTAACTGGCCTTGGAATAATAAAGAGCATATGAGCACCAACTAATTTTTAATCACCATCGTCACCAGCCCAATCTTTGTCAAAGCACTCAACTAACTCAACTACTATATCATCTTTGTAATGAACGGTTGAAGTACGTCTGTTTTGATACTGAATCAGTGTTTCAGCGCTCTTCCGAATGATATCGCATGGTGGTCTTTGATATTAAATCATGATCCCATGAAGAATAAAAATATCAATTCGAAATCAATTTTGAGCAAAGCAGCCACAATGCAAAATAAAATGGTTTACGTGACGACGTTTCAGCATGCACCTTTGAGCCATGAGCTTTGACTACAACTATGTACGGGACAATTGTCATTTGGATTGCCTGCATAATAAAGACATACATTTAAAACTGTTGAACTAATATTCTGAAGTTCGTTCCCACTCATAGTGAAATTGCTTCGTTAGTTTGTCCAACATTAGGACCTAGTCATCCACACTGAAAAACACCTAGGTCATTCATTTTTAACATCGAACTCAGATATTAATTCACCAGCTTCTCCCTATGATCGATTACTCAGGCACTAAAACGATCACTAAGATATGATCCTAGCATCCAGAGAAGTTTGATTCCTTGAAAGCAAATTGTACGAGGTTTCGCTGAAACACCTTGAGACGCAATTCATCCGAGATCATTAAGCATTCTCTATTCCAAGAAAACCATGCGAGCCCGCGTTGAAAAATTCATAGGTGATGTGTTTAAACGAACGGAGCAGTCGTATCATTAAAAAATCAAGAAAATTTTTTTATGAGAATTTCGCCGCCGATATCACCATTGAAAAATGTCGTTGTGACGTCAATTTGATCGATCTTGAGTCGATGTGTTGGTGCATCAAGAAGAAAGACTCTAGCACAATCGACGGTTGTTACGGCACTAGCTATTCAAATAAAATCATTTCCATCATCCTGACCAAACCCATTACCAACAAGTCGCGCATTTGCGAAGTCACCAGTTGGTAGTCACGTCATTAAAAACAGCAGACCATAGCCAAAGAATCTATTTCAAAGGAACCGTCAACCATCATGTAAGTACAGTTGGCAAGCATTGGGTGAAGCCGTGATCGACAACCATCTTTACATCTCAGGTCCCAATGATTAGTGTAACCAAAGCGGCGGCAACAAGAGCAGCTGCTGCTGAAGCCATAAAAGACTTCTCATTAACAGAATAACTCGAATCACTTGTTAATCATTCAAATTAAATTTCAAAGTCCTCAAAATATTTTTCAAGAAGAGTTTTGGATCCACAAGTTAGTTCTTAACACATTCAGCAACTTTTTTAGCTTCAACAACTTCTTCAGAATCATCTTTGATTCCAACCGAATCTTTTGAACTCAGTTCATTGTCATTGATAGAATTTTTTCTTTTCTTCATGTAAAGTGATGTCAATATATTCATGATTCTCATTGGAGTTATCTGTTGATGTATCTTCAATATCAATTGCAGTGGTGATATTTTTGTGATTGATCACATTGGACAGATTTTCTCTATAACACCAGCCACAAGAGGTGGCACGGCAGCGGCAAATGAAATCGATTGATTATTGGCATCAAATGATGGATCTTTCAATGAAAATGTATCTTCTTTAAAAGGCCCAGAGGAACTAGCAGTAAAATAGCTGTTATGAAATTTGTCCACATGGTGCGGTTTTCTACCCAAGGAGTACGAGACAAATATACAAAAGAGACTTTCATCCTCTAATTTCGGTTACCTGATTCTTTGGGAGCATGGCATAAGCAGCACAAAAACCCACCCTCAACAGAATAGCAGCTAATTTACGTTCTTCAGGTAATTTAAATGATGTTGAAGAAGAAGCTCCATTTTCAGTGGGAATCAAAATCATCAATTGCACTGCCTAAATCATATCTTCATTTCAGCAGAAGACAAAGATCTTTCAATTAATTAATATTATGCAGGCCCTACTCTTGATTTTTCCATCAGACAATTCAGCGACCAAAATATCATGTGATTTAGTGCAAAGTGCCAATTGCAGTGGGGTACTTTCAAATTGACTAAAATAAGTGAACTGCTTGAATCAAAACTTGTTATCGAATCACACATTAATGACTATTTAATTCGCTATTGGTCAAGCAGATCCAATATGACATACCAACCTGGCAACCACTACGGATCGTGTATCAACTGCAACATTAACATTATATCACAGGTAGTGAGCAACAATGGTATGAATATAATCACTCTTATCAGCAACAACAAGTGAATGTTATTCAACAATATCTACTTGAAATACTTCAAAAGCACCAGTGGCCTGTTTTCCAGAGGGCATCTTGATAATCCAGGTGGTACTTCAGTTAGAAATGACTCCGAGATTGATCCGCCAGACGAAAAAAAACGTTGGATGTTTGCCTTATTTCATTCATTACCCTTAGCTAGATGAGCTCAAACCTCATTCAAAATTCGTAGTGATTAAAGCATGAGCAAATGACGCAGCAGGACAACCATCTAGCTTTTACGCCGCTCTCTTGGCAGCTATATCACTATTCAACTTCACACGATGAACGTCGAGTGAAAACTGGGCGTTTCAATTCGTAGGAACTTCGACTGACATTAAAAATAAAGGATCGGCAAGATCTCAAACATTTTCCGATGGTAGGCCTTACCATGGGGACCCAGTTTCAGATCCGTTGACACCATTGATAATGCCTCGGATACCAACAATCTGACATGAGAGCTAAAAAGAGTGGCCAAATGAATCGGCGAAACATCTAGAAGGCGCAAGGCCCCGAAATTGTAATTGAAGCTCTTCAAATGCAACCTCATCTAGGTTAATACTTTCAACGACTATGCAAACAGAGAATCAGTAACTTGAATGGCATGCAAAACCACCACAGCGGGCGAAGAATTAGCCGGAACTGATGCTCCAGCGGAACTGGTGGTGGTTCCCAAACCACACTCACTAATATGGCAGAGAGTGAGAGTGAGAGCGACAGTATGTCATGCTGTGGCCTGTTGGCTTCTTCAATGGATTGTTAACATCAAAGAAGAACGAGGTGATATTGAGCTACCAGCAAAAGCATCATCACTAACATGATTTGCCAAAGTAATTTCTTCGGTAGACGGAATTTCTCCAAGGTCAGTACATTCAGAAAGATCCCTTTCTTGCTAGGGGGAGTGCAAAATTGAAACAACATGGATAAAGGCAGCAAGTTGCTCTTTATTGTAGTCCATTAGAATATAGCAAGATAATTCATCACAGACTTCATTGCAAATCCCTTTACCGACTTATGCATTTCTCCATTAAACAGATATCAGTGACCAGCGTTTCATAACTGTTGCCCAATAACCAATAGTGCCAGAATCGTTCGCCAAGCTCGCATATCCTTCGTGGCCATTCCACCCGATGTAAGGCACCACTTCCCTTTCACCAAAAAGTATTTTTGCGGTAACCACCCGATGGCAAATCGAATCTAAAGCCCTCTTTGTTTTTTCTAAATGGTGATCAACGGCAATATTATCGCCTTTCGTGAAAAATGGCTGAAGGAACGCACCTCACGGAGCTGCTTTGAGATTGAAGGCCAAAGGCTAAATACCGACATTAGCCGCATCACTAAGTATCTCTGATTTCGGCCGGTTAGCATTTGCAATTTCCAAAATAGTCTGTTTACATGAATGCAGGATGGTTTATAGAGGTAGCGACGTTTATCAAAATGAAAGGACATAGGAGTCATCGCCAGGATTTGTTATACAGAGCTGGGTTGAGTACACAGAAAATATAGAGCAGACGGCTATCCCCTACCAAGGAGGCCAAATGAAGACGTGTAGCGGCTTAAGAAGATAGACATCGCGCTGCTGCGGTAACTCTTTGTAATCCAAGTTAGTTTGCAAGAATGAGCATGGATCACTGTTGTTCGTTCTTCATCCCAAACGACGTTTTTACCTTGGCGAAATATCATCCGTTGCCTTTGGCAAAGCAGGGTACTTTTTACTGACAGAATCAGTCGTAGACGCACAGTTGTAAATACTCATCAGAAACAATATGTTTGTAGAAAGAATCAAAGTGGCCTTCTTTACTTCAATGTCACTTTTCGTCGGCTGCTCGCTATTCTGTTTCACTGCGCGAACGAATCAAGCGGTTACATATTGTAATATCAATATCTTTGGAGAGCCATCAAAAGCTGCTGAAATTTCTGCAGGACCTAGTACAAACGTTTACCCCGCTGCTATGAAAACTAACGGGTTTAGTGGCCGAATGAATATGTCTTGTAGTCAGCAGGTATGTCTGGATTCAGGTTTTCAGAATTTGTCAGTGATTTACATTCGAGAGATAGGGCGATCATCCCCAGATCCATTTAAAAAGGGTTCTCTATCACTTACATGTTGTAATATATTCTATGGTTTGTTAACAGAAATAATTTTGCTGCATTCCCAACAGCACGGCTGCAATTAGTATTTTTTAATTAGAATTGATAAAAGTCACAATCCCCATTCAACTATTTTAAATTGCGAGATTGAGAAAATTCAATCAGTTGTCCGAGATCAGACGTCGCAAAAAGTAGAAGCCGCATTTTTCAAAAAATGTAAATAGGTGGTGGAGTAAACCAATCTTGCAGCAGCTGGTCATCCAAATTATATACCAAATGTAGGTATCTTCCAATTTAAGGCAAATTTATTGATATGAAACATTAGTTTTTGTAGTTGAGTCCCTAGCAAGAGTGTTGTTATTTTGCGACACCCTACCGGTCTGGTTGGCTTAATGTATTTGATTAGATACTGCAACCCCAACATATATAAGTTGATCTTAATGACATTAACAATTGGTAAAGTCAAGCTGATTCACATTTTTTCACAGAGATGATACTATTAGAATTGCAAATCGTACCAGCCCCTAATTTGAAGAAAATAAAAGTATTGTGAAAGATATTAGGCAAAAGAATTATGCACTAAAATTGATGACGGTCTTTCATTGTTTCAAAAGATACTCAGCTCAATCGTGGGTGAAGGAAAAATCACTCTTCGATTTTTCATCAACTGAAATATTTTTTGGTTTTACCGCATTTATTGGACAAAGAACTAAATGAAATATTAGATGGGAACAAATTCAAATATGTCGCGGAGAATCAAATGAAAAAAAAAAGAGGAAAATGAGTAAATTCGTAGCTATTTCGGCGGACATAATAATCTCCTTAAAAAAATAAAATAGTTTATTCACGACTTATTGATATATGTGGAGTTGATATTGAAGACCATCCAATATTTAAAAAAATCATTATCGGCATTGTTAAAGAAGAAATACCAAATATGAGACAGTGGCAAACACTGCACAGACTAAGAACTATAAAAGTAATTCAAATATGAAAAATAGTTACCTAAACTTTGAGCTTGGAGTTCAAAAACAAAGGAACATTCTAGAATCTACCAACAGACTTAGAATCGCTTTATATAAAATGGTTCTTGAATCGGCTCCGTGATACCAATTGTCTAGATCATCTGCACTGAGCAAGGGATGATAAGCAGTTCCGTGCTGAACTGCTAACAGAGGATGAGACATCCGAAACAGAATGCCTTAAGTTCATTGGATGGAGATCAGGTAGAGAGCAAATGATATGTCAGGATTCGTTATTACCGTCACTTACAAGTGATGGTAATTGATATTGGGTGTCATCAATGGAAAAATCCAAGTGATTAAACAAGGAATAGATCAGGAATCAAATGTCTGTGTCAAGAAAACAGCAGTATTGATCTTTGCTATCACACAGTTCAGTTGAGTAAGATTGTATGAACAGGACTCATAAGGAAACTAACGGTAAAAGTCAAAGGTTATTGTTTTTGATGCACTGATTCATGAGCCGAATGTATCCACGATGATAAATTACCGCCTGCTCCAAGAATATAAATTGCTTCAAAAGAAATATTCTTCTACAAGGTATTGCGCATCACTGACCTTAATGATTCACCAACGCAATTAACTCCAATTTAGTGCTTAACCCGAGAATGGTAGGCCGCTTTGAGAAACTGTAATGAATTGATTGCTTTTCGAGAGCAGGTAGTATTCAGTTGGGAATGACTGCTTTTCAGTTGCATGCGATAATCAATAGAAAAAGAGCTCCATCGCCGAATGATTTTTTCAAACGAAAAATTGGATTCATAGCGGATTTGGTTTTGTTAATATATCGGAAATTGTTCAGAACCTTTAAGACCTGTTTGCTCTGACGTAAATACAAGGCTCTTTGGTTTCTACTGCACTTATTGAAAATCAGAATCCATCATTTATCCAAAGAAACCAGTACTGTCCAACAACTGCATCAAAAGGTAATATGATAATGTGATACATATTCTAACTAGAATAGCCACAATTACCAACGCTCTGAATATAATCCTCTAATTCTGATTTTCGGATGAATCAAAGAATAGGGATGCCGTTTTGGCAGTACTGAATCTTTCCTGCAAAATTGCTTAAATCAATTGACTTTTATAAATCCCAATATATTTTGCCTATTTATTGATGAAAGATGGCAAACATACTTCAGCCGTAAATGACGATTCTGTCAACGAAGTGCACATCAATACTTCGAGCAGTCACATGTATCTGTTAGGAAAAAGAAGATTAAGAATTATGTCATTTGTTTCATTGGATGTTTGCTGTTTGCAGTTTGCAGTATATCATGAAAAAGCAACCCTGCTTTGAAAATCACTGTAAAATGAGGTTTAATCATTAACAGATTTAGCACAACTATTCTTCGCGAGAGCACCTGAGATACTGCGGATCGAAAAATTAAAAGCTACTCTTCATCTTTACAAAGAGAGCTAAGTGCATTATCAGATTCATCCCAAAGTCCTCTATCATATGGAAAGTCGTAAATACTCCTAATAATGAAAATTGCTGTTCAAAAAAGCACTTTTGGTTTTAGATGCACAATTAACAATGTAGTATTATACAAGTCTTAGAAGGAACGAAAAACGGTGAGGTTCATAAAAAACGACTTGGCATTGCAAATGTTAGGCCATTTTGTGCAAAAATACTTTTTCAAATTCCTGGCAAGAAACCATCCACCAATGTCTTCAAAACTCGCAGTCGCTAGCCATCGTTGTCCAACTGTCTTTTTTTTTGCTGCAAGTAGCGGCACTTAGTTTTAAACATCGTTTGGCTTTTTGCGTCACAGTCTCAATGATCTGGCGAAGCATCGCTCATTGATCATTGTAATATACTGAACAACGACAAAATCCTTACAGCAACTGGACAGCTGCATTTGTAGCGAGCCGCCGTAATTGACAGTTCGTAACAAAGCAAAATAGTTAAGTGAATCATGATGGAATCATCAAAGCAATGGCCAGGGCCAAATCAGTCACACATATCATAGTGCGCAGACATTATCCGGTCTCCCCAATGTTGTTGATCATTTTTAACATCTGTCAAACGACTAATTGTCGATGACCAAGCACCCGAAAGTTTGCAGCGAGATTGCTGGGCACTGAATAGGGCGTCGGCCCAAAAGTCGCGGATTGCCGAACCATACCTGGACTTCTAAGCGCAAATCTTTGGAGACTTCTAAATTGTCGTCTTAGACGTTGCGGGTGGTGCGTTGCACGAGGACAGCAGCTTACCTCTGTTGCACTAATGCTATTATGGGTCTTGGATCTCTACATTCAGCCGCTCGGTGGATCTCACCAGTGTGCTTCTGTCACGCATGGTGATTTATCCCAGATGCCTATCGGAGTCGCTGGCAATCTATCTTTTGTTCTTTTGACTTGAGGATTTGTAAACCTTATTGTACTAACACGGAATTGCTACAAGAGATTATATGATAAATTGAAGATGTTCGCTGGCAAGAGTCTGCAATCCTAAACGCTGCGGCTGCCTTTACAGTGTCGGATTTCCCCTTGAAAATCAAAGCTGATCAGCTTGTGCCGTTGGTTCAAGCGCTCATTAATTAGAAGTTATTTCTGCTGACGATGTTCATTCCGACAACGTCATGGAAGCAGTGGGTTCAACAGAGTTTGTCTTCGTTGCTGAGAAACCAATCAACATGCCAACAGGAAAATGAGTAAAAGTCTATCAGAGACACATAACAGAGATTTTGCAAGTGAATTCTGGGCACTATGGCTGCTTTTGCTGGGTCACCAGCTTCAAAAGGGGTTTCGGGTCCAGTGAGCGTTCTGGATGCCCCCAGAAATGACCACTCGCTGATTGGTAGGTCGTTAAAACTAATAAGCAAATTGATGTTGAATCCAGACTGTTATTTGTTCCATTGAAATTCCGCTTCAGCTTAGTGCTGCGGTTCAGTGGTTCACCCACTTGCCACGTGATTCAGGACAGGCTGAAGAAATCGATCACACACTCGTGGATGGGAAAGGCACTGCAACTGGGACGCTTCAAAATTCTAGATGAATAGAAAAAATGTTTCATGCTCCTCAAGGGGCAAAATTAATTTTTCATCTGTGCTTCGACAAATATGGAGGATTCATATTTGTTGATACGCCATTCTGTTTAATTAAGTTTCGCAATAGTTGGTAAAAGTGCACGATCATGATTACATCAGCGGCTTGTTGCTCAATCTGCTATTCTTCTAAGTGCTTAAATTTGGTTTCAACCGATGGTTCATTCAAGTGACACTGATCCAAAAATTCTCGAAAAACATTGAACCCTCTCCGCCGCTGCTGACTCAAATGTGAGTCGCGTCGCAAATGAATTGCAACCGAGGTTTTCAACAGCTCTCCCACTATAGAGACCTCCGCTGCTCCTGGTCATTGTCATGTTGATGTTGTTGGCTCTGCGCCAGCAGTTGCTGCTAATCAAAGTCGATATTTTGTTTCCATTGTAGATGATTACTAAATATATGACGTTGCTGCTCCCATTGCTTCTCGATCATTAGCAGTTGCCCGGTAGCAATGGTGCATTAGATTCATTCATCAATAATTGGATGAAACAGTTCATCGAGTCAAATCTATTTTGAGGTTGGCATCAGAGCTGTTGAAAGAGCTTTGCATATCAGAATGAATGGAACATGAAAAGTCACTTTTTTAGGAGTTTCATCAAATGGTGTCACTAAAGTTTGTCAAGAAAAATAAGTGACAAACACCATCACAATGATACTTGCAGCAAGTGATCCTGATTACCTGCGGCTTGAACCTGTGATGTCTTCAACGGTTTTCAAAAGCTTGAACTCCGCCAAACAAGGCACTCGGTTCGCTACTCGATTTAAATCATGGTGAAACGAAACATGTACTGTTGCTACCTTGAGGATGTGCAGAAGTGCTGTTAATGCCAAGATCTCCAATGAAACAGCAAAAGCAAACTAGGTGGATGAATGGTCTTTGTGCTTTTGTTTGCTGAAACACCAGTTAATCGGCGTAGGGCGTAAAAAATCGCCTTTACGGCTTTGTTGTGCTCTGTTGTTTTTGTCGCTTTGTGGAAACGAAATTCACTTTAAAAGACCGACTTTTTGCCGCAACTGAAAAAACATTTTGTTCCACGGATCAAGCTACTCTTATTGCTGCTGGAGTTATCAAAAACAGTTTTCCACTGCAATCAAATACAAAGGTAGCGCAACTGCAGTTTCTTCAACCAGTACACCAAAAGGAAACTCAAATGAAAATGATGACTTTACAGTCATCACCCGAGATGATGAGAAAAAGGATGGGGTCGAGGACAGTCCAGTGCATACCAAAACAGATCTGTTGCATCCCCTTATGATGAGAATCATGTTGCATATACTAACACCGATCTGGAGTCTGACAATAACTAGCTTGCAGCAAGAAACGTAGTTCGTCAACAGAATCTTGATGACCTTGACAATCGACTAAGATTGTTTGCAGACTATTGAACAAATACCATTTATGACAGGTCTCCTCAGGCAACTTGTAGCTGCTGCTTTTATCGCCGCTTGTACAGGTAAGCGAAATACTCCAGGGCCAATCTGCAACGTTTCGTGTCATTCTGAGTTTCAGGCAGTTGGTCCGTAAATTATTTACCTGCCCGGTTTTTGTCTTTGTGGAAAATGACCTCTTGGCAATAGTTGGGTGCTCACGTTAAAGTCAGCAGGCTCCTGTGACTCGCCAAACTAGAGTAGATGTTCTAAAGCTTTCTCGCCTAAAATGAATTGATTGTACCAATAAATTTAGTCCAGCACTCACGGACAAAGAACCATGAGTCCTTTTTGTCGATGCAAGATCAAAGTCTTTTATGGTTCACCAAATGGATGTGAAATTGAATGACGTAATGATGATACCCACGCTACTTTTACATGAACTCACCTCCTAAATTTTATGATGCTAAGTATCTTCCGAATTTCTGAAGGATACAAAAATGAATTTGAGACTTCAATGAGCTTTATTTTTGTTTGCACAAGAGTATTCTCTAGTGCTCTCCAAACAATTCAGTTCTAACGGCATTCGGCTGATCAAGGTGAGTCCTAATATTTAAACAACATGCACCTCTCCATGCTGGCAAAATATGTGAATGATTTTATTAATGCCGCATCATCAAACGCCGAGATCAACCAGGTTTGATCTTATCTGTGATTAACGTTCAAAATCAAAGATCTTTTAATAATTCAAAGTCGTTTTCTGGGATTAGATCTTGCTGATAGTAACGAAAATATTTTGGGATCTATGGAGTACTTCGTGAAATTGAAGCTTGAACAGCTTAAAATGCATGATCGTTATTCGCAAGATTCACCAAAAGCTATTAACCCAAAGAAAGTGTTACTTCAAAAAGACAACTGGGTGATAGATGCTGATGAGCCATCAGGTTAGAGTTCAATTGCTTGAAAATTGCTCTCTGCGGCAAATTGCCTGCGGAATGATATTGATTTAGCCTTTTTGCTACTCAGACCGAATCTTCGATCACCATGCAAGATCTTCCTAAGTTGTGACCGAGAGATGTTTAAAATTTAAGCTGAAACCTATTATCGATTCATTCCAATGCTGCTTCATGGCGGGAGTTAATTGGATGCGCGGACAGTTAGTTGTCTGCAGACTTTGCTAATTGAAAATGTGTAGGTGGATATATGCTTGTCGTTATTCAATGGCTAGTTACTTAAAAGCCCATGAAACAAAGTGGAGTAGCGATGCCGACATGCGAGGCTGAATACAATTCACTCACTCAAGCCATAAACGAAGCTCTGTCCTTCAACCCTGACATAAGTATATTTGTGTAAAGGTTGATAAACTGATACTCAGTTGTATTAACAATTTGGTTATCACTTTCGCCATCAATCACACCAATTAGATAATCAGCAGTCGTATTTCAAACAGCTAGCATTTAATAAACGGGTTGTGCAACGGTACATTTAGTGATTGAAAAAGTAATACAAAAAGCAAAATTACTCATATGCTCACGAAGCAGCTGAGCGCTCTTGTGTTCAAACATTTCAAAACTATTTTTTCAATAAAACATTTGTCAGTTATTTGGTCAGCTTGGGGTCGTTTTGATTATTATTCATTGAAAGGCAATGTTTGACTTCTTGCTGGATATGCTACAGTTTTGTTGGACATTGAATGACTAACAGTAATAATATTATTTGTACAACAGTCGCCAATTAATTGTACAATCGGATTTCCTTGTCATTTACCAATTGTTGAAAAATGTATTATGAAGAACATGCATTTGCATTTGACGTCTCCATTCTTGGATGTTTTCTTTTTCTTAGATCTGTTTTGCGCTTCATGTCCTATAGGGGTCCAGGAGCATAGCCAGAACAGTGGTTCGGAGCAATGGACGGTCCCGAACAAACAAACTAACGAACTGGCCCGGTGACTGTGTTGACAGCCAAAGCAGATACACAATAACGCCTCATTGCTCAACGGGTTTAAAGCGACTCCCGGCGCAGGGCACCTGCAAGTCTTTCTGTATTACGCATCGTTTGAAGGAAAAGATGTTTTATTTTAGAAGGATGAGGTTGAGGTTCGATCTAATAAACTGCGTAAGTGGCCTGATGCCTGCAGTCCGTGTTTCCCACACCCGCTAGTGCCCGCTCGGTCCCCCGAACGGAGGTTGGCAGGCTCTGTTAAATACTCGACTACATCGAGCTAATCGTCGGAGATCCGGTTACTGTCCTAAAGGAGGGTGTTGTGAGCATCACAAATGTTTTGAATCGGTCTCTCGGTGTTTCTCAAGTGGCGTCTACAGTATCGTTATCTGATCAAACCCTGCTTTTTAAAGCAGGGATTGCCTCTCAGTGTTAAGGTCATTTTGTTTATATATTTTTCCTATTCAATATATTAACATGATATGGCCACATCAGCTGCATACTGCATTTTCTTGAGTGTCCATGAGCGCCGCAACTGCGCCAGTTTGTCTTAACAGCTTTTCTTTCATTGGTGATTCGCCGGCTAGCTGATCCGCAGGCTCAACGACAATATCTTTCACTTACAGTTTACAAAATTCCGCCTAATATCAGATGATACATCAGAAAAGAAAATGAACAGCGCTGAAAGCGCATCAACTACGTACAATTAATTTAGAAAATTAAAACTGTGCAAGACAACCAATAATAACTAGAATTTTTAACGATAGTAGTAATTGCAGAACTGACCTTCGTTTAGCAAAAGTGCAACTGTCCATCAACATTATCCCAAAAAAATGTGGTAGGTAATAGTATCTACACAACATCAGTTCGTCCCAAACTGAACCACATCTGCCATTAATTATTGAATCATAAAACTACATACTAAAGTATTTCCAAACTGGGGCTGTATCAACTCTACATAATGAGGAAGGATCCGTATATGTAGCTATGGCCGGTGAGAGAGAAATTGCATCATTGCTAATCGCCTTATAGTATGACTTTTGAAAAAGACTTCCTAATATTGGCTGTGAAACTGGGTTGATTAGGGTAGTTAAATGCGCAATTCTAGTTCATGGAGATCCTCCTTCTTGCTCTCCGTATCAATACGACTAACCATCAAGATAGCGAAATCTGCTTCTTTGACTTTCTGGGACGATGAAATGGATCGAGCTTCAGTAGTAAGCAGCATCGCAGAAAGTGGATATTTGGACTTTCTTCTCAGATGTTTCGGACTAACAATATGAAATAAGCGCCAATTACTTATTCAAGACCAGGGCCGCAGCAAAACCGGTCTCAAGAAATCAGATTAGCTAAAGCGACAATCGCGCTTTGTTACCAACTGATAATTCAACAATATTCAACAATCACATCTCCATTCGAGCTCCACCAACATGATTCTTCCAAGCAGCACCAAGACTATTTTGCACTTTCGAACGGCCAAACAAATACTTACCGTAAACCATTGGCGTAAAAAAAAAAGTGATCTGCAGCTGCTCTTCACAATGATGAACCACCAATATTTCATTTACCGGAGTTCGTCTCAACCGGAGCAGTGTATAAAATTGAAATCATCGTTTTTGGTTTTCAATAGAAGCCACATTTTCAAAAGTCCAATCATCGACCAGCTGTAAGTATTGCAAGGGATTGCTTGACCTTCGAACTACTGGCAAACATTATCTGCATTAACACGTCCTGCGTTATACCATATGCACCCATTTCAAAACAAAGAGAACAATGCATTAACGCGCTTAAAAATCGTTTATCTTATTCTTGCAGCAAGACGATTATCGAAATAAGAGCTTTAGTGGGAATACTGCTCTCCTCCAATAAGTTTGACCACAAAGTTTGTTACTCATGTCGTTCGAAGTTCAAACCAATTCAATTGACATGTCATCCTTCTGTTGGAAAGCAGAAAGAAATGTTTCAGTCCAAAACTAAAATGGGGCGGTTTGCAATGATTCCTATAATTGACTCCTTGAACACATTCTGGGGAATGGCAAATACTTGTTCCACCACCATTGCCTGCATAAGAAAAAGCGGTTCCGACTTGGATTTGGTTAACATTGAATGGTTTTGGTGCAGCCGCAGTTGGGAGAACACTGACAATTTCGTACGGGATTGCTCGGCTGAATATATCAGTGAAAGGAATTCCCACAGGCGGAAAAGATGAAGCAGCGCCAAGACTGTCTTACCAAAATTCACCTGAGGGAGTAAACTGTATTGTGAGCTCCAATCCACGGTCAAGACCGCTGTTGCCACAACGAAGATCATGAAAAAAGAGGAAAATTTATCATCAAAATGCAAATGCTTTATTGGTGAATGAAATTATTTGCTTGAGTCTGAAAGATCTCAGTTGCTCGTGGTGGCAGCAGGGGTCCAGCACTGATAATGTTTTTCGAATGATCCGACATTTTTGGCTTATCTTCAATTATTTGCATTCAAGTTATATGTTATAATTGAGATCAAGATTTTCAAGAAGATCTATCCAGGTTGTAATTAGTCGGCTGATATCAAGAAGGACAGTGCGGTGAATAATACCAACAAAATTTTGAAAACAAGTGGTTGGAAGGTGCTGTCTTCTTTTGAAGCATTTCACAACGGTGGATATTTCACCTGCATTTCACCAATGGAACTTGCATTTTCCACATCATTGATCTTTGCTATTTCCGGTTGTATCACGCACTACCAACGCCGATATGCTTCCGTCAATCGTAGTGGAGTTTCCATTGTTATCTTTGCCAGTGGAGAAATTGCTCCACCTTACGCGACACCAACAGCAGTTGTGGCCACCGACCCGCATATCTATGTTCAGACGCATGGTAACTCTTACTGGTCTGCTCCCGTGATGCTTTGTGATCTAAATCAGTTCTTTCAAGAAAGGGCTGGAAATCATTTTCGCTGTTTTCTTTCTTATCTCTTTCTGGATTATTATATACTATTATAGAATCGCCACAGCAGATCGTGAGCCAAGTAAGGAGGGTCTGCCGTGATGAACCGCAAACGATAATTGAGGTTGTTTACTTTATCATTTCGGTTTGGGTATTAATCCTCGAAGCTGGAAAGATTGACCAGTAGGCTCAAGCTATTATCAACGAAGCTGTTGACCTTGCTTCAGACATTGATTCGCACAAAGTTGGTGCTACTATCGTCTATTGGTCATTCGTTCGTCAGTTGCAAAATACGTCCTGCTGAATTGACAGAGGTGCCATTGAATGGGTGGCACAGCCTCAAGTCTAAGCAAACGTGCAAAAGCTTTAGAATATTATATAACTTGCGGTGGCTATTACGGCAAGCATCTCACTTTTTGTAGGTAAACGCCAAAGCACATTTTCCATTAAGGATCATTACAATTATGCGTTTGATGCATTCAATTGCAATATCTTGATTGTCTTCAATGCTAATCAAACTGCCGCTCGCGTTTAAGCTGCTTGCCCTTCGTAAACCACCTACAATGAAAGAGTTTGTACTCGATTAAGCGACCTCCTCAATTTTGAAAGTACTGATCTATGATTTCAGCTAATCATAGTATTTTTTATGCATTTGCTAATGACAAAGCATTATTGGCGGTATTCTCCGGGAAGGAATAAACCAAGGGACCTGAACGGAGAAAAATGACACGCTAGGAATGTCTCAAAAGCGCACATTTGGCAAGTGAGTGTTTAACACCAGCGCCACTTGCTGCTATATCATCAGAGCCAACCATTGCTTCGCCTGCTAAAGCAATCTTGACCACCCACAACGTTGATCATTCGCTCTTTACTAGGTTCTTGAAAGAATGTATTATTCTTCTGCTTCATTGCAATAGGATCAATTTTGATTTTGCGAATCCCATCATATCTTTGGGGGTGGCAACATACTTGTGCTGAGGTTCATTAGACCAGCTACTTATCACCTCATTCACGGTTGTTTGCTGGTCCAGGTGATATATCCGTGGCAATCAATTGTATTGTCACTGTCATGCTTTTGAATGTTATATCACTGGAAAGTGTTTTTGATGCCGCCGATGGTAGAAAATCTATTTAAATCACTGCGGCTACAATTTGTAGACCAAGCCCTTGATTACAAAAAGATTATTTCCATCTGAACGGTCTAATAATTGGTAGGAGAGCTGCTTGATGAATATTACAACCTTTTCCTACCCGATCAGCTGTTGAATTAATTACTTCAAATTGGCTTCAGCGTTTAGGTCATTTTGGTGACAAAGTTCTGAAAAATAAAACTAACTGCCATTGAATGTGGGCTGGAGGTGACTCAAAATTTCAGCCAAGTGACAAAGGAAAAGCGAAGAAAATAATTAATTAGCAGTCCACAAGGTAGGCCACCGCTGTTGCAGGTCACTTCTTGTTAATATTGTTGGGCTGACGCCGCATGCTGTTATTGATAAAAGTCAATATTTTTCACCATTGATGATGATTACCGCGATTATGTCGTCGTTCCTCCAATTGTCACACAATCATTTCCTGTTGGAAATTCGTATAATATATTAAAATAACATTACGGCTATTGCATTAGACCATTCATACTATCAATTCTGATTCCGAGCTTGCATCGAAGTACGTCAAATATTTTGGTTAATCCAAACGATTCAAACATCCAATGTCGGTTTCTTGTCAGTCACATAAAAATCGTGCGGCTGTATTATTGTGAAACTCAATCCGGACAAATCCTCGCACAATAATAATAAGAGCGAATCTGCCCAATTAATTGCTTCAATGAGGGAATGACATGTCAAGTGCTTTCGTTCAGACTAATTCCCACCAAAAATCGATCTCGGTTGATTAGTCCCTTGGAGTTATTGTATGGAAGTCAATTAATCGCTGCTAGGTTGAAGATGTTTGTATCTACTGCCTATTCAAAGATACCAAAATAATACAAGCAAGACTACTTTGGTGAAAGGTGAGTCCTGGGTGATTTTGTTGGCAACGACAGGTGAAGATGACGCGGTTAATATACAATGTTCAAAACAGCGGCGCCGTTGTCAGCCCTTCTTGTCTTTTTCATAGCGCCAAATTTCCGTGTAAAGATCCATCACTTCCAGCGATTAAGTAAAATATCATGTCCGCCGTTGGGGTCAAGCTGATTGCCGCTGGCGTTATGGAAGGAAATCAGCCGACCCTATCAATGACCAGGATAATATAAATGCGAACGCTTCAGAAAATATATCAAAAAATATCTCTAACGAGAATTAAAGGTATAACTTGATCACCGCAGATAATAAACAGAGATATGATGTGGAAGGCAATGATTGGATTCAAGACATTTTTGTCGCATGCCCTGATGATAATCATCAAGCTTCTCATGCTAACCGCGTGCCGAGATGGATTTTGTCTAATTTTTACAAAGCACAAGAGTAATTCAAAAGAATCTTGATGACATTGAAATTGTAATTAAATTGTTCTCAAATCATTCATTTAGTATCATCGAAAAGAGGTGTCTTTAGTCAATATTTGGCTGCTCCCATAAATGCCTTAGTAGGGCTAAAATTTTGATTGAAAGCCAATTTGGAATGAGCCTTGTCAATCAAATCATCAGGAAATGCTTCAGAACCGTCATTGCCTGTTGGATGGTCGTGCTACTGGTACAAGAATTGTGGGATGTGGTTGGGTGTTCTCAAGGAGGTGCGCACCCACCGGTGAAGTTGCTAAAACAGAACTAGCTCAAGAGCAGCTTTCTCCTCTTGAATGCCTTCATTGCATTAAACCACATAATCCCGCAATTGCGTACGAATGTGTTAAAGTCATTCTTCATGTTGCAGCGTCAAATGCTTTTAAGGATCGACAAATCGATGAGAACCGGCATTGCACAATGATGATACCGACGCCACAAACTCGATGAATCCACCAGTTGAATATAATGATTGTTTCATTCATCTACAAGGCTGGCCATTACACAAATGCTTTTACGACTTCACGAAGTTGTCTGTTTCTTGGTAGAGGAACATTGCACAATGTTCTGCATTATTTGTGGTCAAAGAGCTTCAACTGAGCATGCTATACATTGTATTTCAATCAACAAACCTCTCTGGATGCTTGCAATTTAAGCGAACGAATTTAGTATTGCCTCTTCTACAGAGACAGAGGACTTCTAGGTCAGGTCCAGTCCTTTTTCCTTGCTCATTAAAGAAGATCGTAAAGGAATTTAGGGCTGTTTTTATGCGCTTGATCTTGCTCAATATATTGATTGAGTTTCGGTATCTACGGACACCTAAGTGACACGCTTGATTCCTCAACTCAAGAACCAAGACCCCATTGGGAAATGACACCAACGATGACTAACTCATACAATATCCCACTTGTCACTGATGGTCCTGCGTTGGATGGTGATGATTCATCAACTTGCAAATCAACTGTAAATCGTTGCTTTTGCTCCAGATTGATTTCGGTAGGATATTGTGCCTTCTGATGGGTTACGGGATATGTAATGCGGTGCACCGTGAGACATCACTTGAAGATGTTCTATGACTCCGTTAAGAATTTCCAACTCATTTTCACCAACTGTTTAACACAAAAAACCTACAACCGTTGAGCTCGTTCAATACTCCCACAGGAACTGGCCTGCATAAAATGGAGATGAAGAATCTCATTCTGGTTCTTTCATCCGCATTGATGGCAAACTAAAGATATGAAACCTGAAGGAGCAGCCCTGAGTGCCCTTGCTGATTTGAGAAGCAGAAAACATTTTACCCACTGAGGAAATCCGAGAAGGTCTGTTGGCAATGCTGGTATCCAAATATATAGGCACAACCGCCGATAATGAAAATAGGTATTGCGATAGCGAAGCTGCGATCAACTTTCCCACTATCACAACAATCGGAAAACATCCAAAGGATTTTTCAATCAGCAATCGTTTTGTATGAGGGTTTTGCATCGTTGGTTGGTCTCTCCCCTAAGCTGTTAGTATCTGCAGTGTTGCTGATATGTTATCAAGAAGCCTAATTGCTCCAGTGCTCAAATAGCTCTATAAGCCGCTTTATTGAACTGATTGTTAATTCCCCTTGAGGTCTTGCTTACGTCGATTTCGTACTTCTGATTAGTATCGTTTGAAGGATTTCATGTTATTCATGTCGAGTGCAATTATCCACTTGTTTTAATACCTTCACTTAAATTTCATTTACAACGGTGTCAATTTCATTGTATCCATGGTAATTATGCTCTTAACAAATTCGATAAATTGAAATTACGACATACTTGCTGCTGGAATGGATGGCCTTATTCTATGATTTTCTCTTCGTATTATTCTTGTTTAATATTTGATTCTATATTGGAGTCCTCGATTGCGGCTTGAACAGCGATTCAAAACAATGGCTGTTTGCCAACAAACAAATTACAGATTGGCGGGAAACACTCTTGACAGAAAAGACAAAAGAGCTCCCCATGCTTAAATGCTTGTAGAAGTACCGAAGGCCCGCTAGAGCATCGCACATTGCATTAATTCAAAAACCCCTTTTTGTCACCTCTAAATGATTGTTTCTAAATGGCCTTGGTTTGGAATTGGAGCCCACTAGAGTGCTTTCGACAGTGAATTTTTGGAGAACCTGTTTTGCGCTGACACTTGACAACTTCTCAGCTATCGCCATCGCTCGTTCGTAATTTTGAAACAACGGTTGACTAAAATGACCGTATCGGCTCAGTTCAGCTCAGTGAGTTAAGAGCAGTTGTGGTGACCCTCTCGCAAGACTAAATTTGGACCCGCAGTTTGTGTGACTGGTCAGCATCCATTACGATCTCAGATCTATCTAAGTCTTTTAAAATAAACGGCTGGCCATGTCTTCTACGTTCGTTGTGTTATACACTTGAGCTTCTCGGTAGGTGATCATGGAATAGCTTCTCCAGCACTCCGTTTAAAAATACCACTGGATGAAACTCTGGGTTCCATAGCGGCAATGTCTCCAATTTTTAAAATTGATTTGTTAAATAATAACTAGATGAGGAATTGAGATAATGATTGACATTCATGTGATTGCACCCTTTCGAGACATTTCTCCTCGTCCGCTTACTAATGTAGACACTCTGGCCCTCTCTATCAATTTGCTTTGTTTCCCACCTCTGATTAGCAATCATGACAGAAGCAGCGAATCACAACACATTTTAACATAGCAGCAATTAAAGGACCAATTACAAATATAGTGAAATGGGTAGTCAACTGAGCACCATCCTTGATGGGAGTCAACTCAATCTTAATCAATCAACAAGTCAGATAGTCAATCGACAAATAATCTTCTAAAAATGCTTCGATCCTTTTTTGCCTCTATTTGTAACTCTTGTTGATTGGCACTGATCTCCAACTCCATTTTGATGAGACTCCAAAGAAATTGCTGCTTCAGATTTTTTCATTTAGTTACTACTCAAGCATTAAACCACTCAAAGGACCACTCCTTAGCGCATTTGACGCCATATTCTCTCTTACTAACATAGGTTGTGTCACTTGAATATCCTATACCAGCAGGCTAGCAGAACGGATTTTCTATAAACAAGAGCTGCAACATTGTATTGAGATTATCGAGTATGTTTCAAATAAAAATATCGACTCCCATCACCTGTAGCCCCTGCAATAAGCCCAACCACCCCAAAATATAACAATCTATGAGAAGATTTGATTTTACAGGATTTAACGACTACAATTGAACTGCACATATCTCACTCAAATATTGTCCCAAATCAAAGAACATAAAGAACTGATTTGACGAAATATATTACATAGATATTTATAGAAAGTCTTCTGAAAACATTATGCGGACTATACTCAAAATGATATCCAAAATCCCATCAGCGATCATAAGATATCTGGCATCACGACAATGGAAGTAATTCATTTGCAAATAGTATTGCAATCCTCAGTAAGAGATGCTAAACAAAAACAGATAAATATCATCTAAGACTACTCCCAACCCAAGATCGATATTGTTTCATGACAAAATTGAAAGGAATTAAGTCCCCATGGCTAATGCGTTAGAGAAATGATATCTAGAAGAAAGTTACGATTTCCATTGATTTTGCAAATTATAATCAATTTGTTGTGAGAGATAATACTTTAAATTGAAGAAATAATGGATTGTTAAACAAATAACTGTTGCCATGAGACTAGAAAGGGTTCAAGATGAAAGTTCACAAATTCCATCATTTCATTGCTAGCACTTCTCCACAAATTGAAACCAGCATCTAAAATTAAAAGTAAAATTTGATTTAATTTATTCTTTTCGCAAGTGGATGAAATGTGGTTGTATTCACCAGTAGGAAAAAAATTATTCAAATTCCTCATTAGTATTGAGATGACCATTTCAATTAATGTCTAAAGAAGTGTTCCTCAAACCAAGTGCTACGTTGATAGAATGAGGTGGATCCATTATCACTTTAACGGCAAAAAAAGCAAATATAATATAATTGTATACCAATATATAGATGGATAGCTGCTGAATTTTGGTGAGGACATCTCATTTCTTTTTCAACATAGACCATGTTTCGTAGCCTGAAGTACCGAAATACATCTCTTATAAGTTGCTCAGAAAATACTAGGGGTTGCTTCTTTCAAGATCACCGAAATGAATTTTGATTTGTCCCTATGATGAGCTCGCATCATTTTTTTTTGAATATTTTACATTTTGCGAGTCATTGACACCGATTAAAAATTATTTATTGGAAGAATGTGATGAATATTTTGGGGTTGCACGATCTGCTGCTTTCTCAAGACCGCTGAACTCAGTCTGAATTTCATTATTGCCATTATTTAAATAAACAATTGCGAAGACTTTTCCTTGACAAACACAATGGAAAACTCAGAAAAAAGAACATAATTCATGTTTCCATCGATTTTCTGGATGTCCGCATTAAAAGGTGTAGGAAAGGAGGTAGCCAATCTCACTCTATTAGGCAAAACCACCGATGTTCCCACCAGCACTTTCTACTTTCGATAATCGTCCGTTGCAATCGTTTTCAACTGAACGTCAAGCTCACCCAATGAGGCCAATGGAGTAATCTTCAAATTTCATTTTCTTACCTGCCAAAGAAAACAATTACTTTCTTCTAATTCAATCAACGAAATAGAATTCAGTTGTCTGCTTTGTCAATGTCGAGCCTAAAACTCTTATTGCAGTTAAATACCATTGATTTCGGCTTTCTTTTAAGTTTATTGCTTGCTCGATCGTTTGCTATTTTTTTTTAGCCATCAATTTTAATGTCACCAATGAAGATTGAAAATAAAGTTGTTAAAATAAACAACAAACTGGCTTTTCAGAAAGTCTGGGGTTAATGATCATGTGGTTTCAGCTCATTTCCAAATGGATTGAACAAACAAAATCAAACTTCCATTCAATATTGTATGCGATTATTCAATTTCCAATTAGTTTGATTAGAATTGAAGATTTGTGCGGCAGAGTCATCTTAGACTGGTAAGGTATTCTAACATTTCATAAATGATGCTTTGGTTGAATTCACCAAACCTGCGTGCAATTTCAGCTGCTATTGAATGCATCAATGTCTGGGTGATTTTGTCTTCAACCGCAGCGCAGAGGTCAGTAAAGTAATGAAAGTGCTGTTGAATGAGTCGTGTGACAACTAATCATTTATTAATCCTCTCAGCTCCATGATAGTGATGCACAGCCCCAAATGGTTGTTTTCAATACACAATTTAGTCAATAAATGATATTCCGGCCACCAATTGTTAGAAATTGTTTCTTTGAGCTGCATCGACAGTTTTCGCAATCGAAGCCCAGCAAATACCTATTTCCGTCCTTCGGACGACGTGTCTGTTGCTCAGTGAATATTGAGTTCCAATTTCCCAACCAAAAATTTGGTTCCTCTTTAAGATATGAAATAATTCATTTGGTTTAACCCACTTGAATAGGTCTGATTTTTTTTTTCAATGGTTCACTGGGTGAATGTAGAATTCCAAGAATGGGGGACGATTCACACATTAAAATGAAGCTGTTTTCATCTCTACTATGAGAAGATAAAATCCTTTCAAAGCTATTAAGCAGCTGATTCCCCTGATATTTTTTCATCGGTTTTGGGATCTTCGTTGTTAGCTAAATTATTTAGCTTAGAGTTCTCATCCCTGTTCAATTCCTTGTGGCAACACTAATCTTATTAACCGATCAGTTATATATTTGATTGTTTGCAAGAGGAGGGGAACAGTCTTCCACATTTTAATAGTGGCTCATTTGAAACTTTTCCAATCATGGTCATTGTCCCAATTGCCAAATCAGTTTTGAAAAATTAGTGCCAACTCGTTGATATTTTGATTGGTAGTATTGAAGTCAGACACTTAAAAATTCAACGTTGATTGAAACAACATCTCTGCGATGTGTCAATTACAATCATTGGATCTGTTAATGCGAATATGCATAGCAAGATACTAATGAGACTCATCACATGAATTTTTGTTTTCCGCTCCTAAGAGGTGCCAAGAAGGCTGGTCAGGAAAATCTGAGACACATTGTGGGCGATCTTCGGTGGTTTGAAACCGATTCAAGAGATACAGATGTAGGGACATTTTCTCCAACACATTTTGCTCGTGGCTCACTGAGGCTACCACCTGTTACACCAAATTGATTACACCCAATCTGCAACGTCGCTTGCTAATTTCTGCTTCAGGCAAAGCAGCACACCAGTTCCCAGGTGCTAAATCGTATTCCTTTTACTCAAGGGGCTGTTGGCCGAGGTTGAGCGTTTCCAAAAAAATCCGCTACCACCTGCGAATTCAAAAAGCCTTTTCCAGTTGTTTCAGAGTTCGCTCCATCTAAATATAATGAATACACTGAAGCAATCACTCAAGTTTTTGTCATCTAAATGGGAATCATTTTTGGAGAGGTTTTACATCAAGAATATTTAGCCCCCTTTAAATAAATTGACAACTGCTTTTGTTTAGCCCGCTTTTCAACATCAATTTTAAATTAAACGCCAAGTAAACATTTTTGATGCGTAACAATCCCTAAAAGTTTAGAAGATATTCAAATCAATGTAGGATTTTAACTAACCTACTCTATTTCAGTACAAAAATTGAGAATAAGGGCTCCAACTCTTTTACAGTCGAAGAGTTACAGCGGAGGATGTTCAGATTCGTGCTACACAACTCAAGCAGAACTGCAATTTTCGATGTTCGGACGATGACCGATTTAACAGGATCGTCCGCTGCAATGGTAAAGCTGGTCAGCCGGTATGTCATTTTATTGTTCGAAACAAAATATCTTGCAGTGGTTATGGGTCGCTTTGTTGAACTTGATGTTACTCAAACTGACAAGGCGATTTCAGTTTCTTTGCGGTCCTACATTTAAAAATTGGTTCAACAGCGCAGCATAGATGAATCACACTTGCAGGTCACACCACCGATGACTATCCCACAGACAGTGCTACTTGGATTAGATGGTCATGAGTATGATTCTCTGGAGTCACCTCTTTATACAGTATATGGTGTATTGTTGCGTGTTGCTGTAAATTGCTTGAGGTATAATATTGTTGCAGCGGACAGCTTACGCAGTCGATATCTGGAAGCGTCATGAAACATCCATTCAAGTTGTGCGGAAATGGTGTGAAGATATCTCAACTTGAACCAATTATCCGTGTATTTCAAAGCTGCTTCCTCAGTGGATTGAGTTCAAAACAGTGACAGTCTTTTGGATGGAGACATTGATCATCGAAAATTAATTGGTGGTTATATGCCCCTCAAAATTCAAAACCAGTTGGATGGAACTGAAACCGGCCGGCTTCGGTGGCCTTACTGACGTGCTCTGCAGAATAGATTTCTGGCAATGAAGCAGTCTAAGAAGCACTGCTCTTAATGCTGGTTTTCATAGATAATAGTTCCAATGGTGACAAAGCAAATATTTACTGCGATGATTGTTCTGCTCTCAATAAAGCAGATCATCCGACTGATCGCAGAACCTCTTAGCATAGTTCAAATAGGTAGCATTTGACAATGACGTTGCTTCAATAATTCATTTACTTTTGCAGAAGTTGATATTAAGAATAATGATGGTGATGGGTTGATGGGAGCACTGGCTACTCCGGTATTCCGATTTCACAATTGATTGCTTCTGCGATTTTGACGCTGACAGATTTGTTTGTGTTATTACCTCGCTTTGGATTTATTCCACTATGGCTGCTTCTTTCTCATAGTGAAGTTTACTGTACTGTACAGCTATACATCTGGTTGACAGACTGCGGTGATATCATATCCACAACCGTCCCAATTTCACTATATTACCGGTTTTATATTTTAATTGGAATACACTCACCAAAGCAATATAAAGTAGGTGCGACTATATTTGATACGGATATTGATTGATGAGGATTCATTTCGCTACACAGGGCGTGAATATATTTGAAACTTCATGATTGATCGCTGCGCAGCGGTTGGGATAAATTGGAGCAGGCGAACAAACGAACACGGCATCAAACTAACTGGGTAAGTAATGTTCTTCACGCGCAACGCATAAACGCCCCTCCATCTTCATTGCCTCACAGAATGAAAGATCATCGGCAGTGCCATGCACATGCCATTACGTAAAGACAGCTATTACTGCTAGGACAAAATGTCCTCCTTGAAAAAAGGTGATTCGAATTTGAACTCACCCAACTGCGCCTGTAAGCGGTAGTGTGGAGACCGTGATTTGGCACCGATAGTTGATAGCAGCTCGGCCAACACGAACGGTCGTTAGCAGCCTTTGCAAAATGTCTTGCTCTGTTGAGCAGATCGAGAGATTTCAGGAAACTGCGTTTCGAAGGCTGTTCAGAGCCTTCCAGATGTCCCCATTTGAATTCTCCCCGTCTGCACCGTCACCTCACACGACGCAGTGCCAGGTGACCAAGTTTCTTATATTTGGAGCAGGCTGCGTTCGGTGTAGCGAATCCATTGTTGACCTTCTGGTAGAAAAGTGAATAGGATTGCGGAACAAAAATAATAACCCCAGCCCCTCCTATACTGAACTTTGTCTGATCACTCAGCCCGACCACAGCGCGCTGGTGATAGACTTTGAGGAACCGAATATCGACTTTTGGGGTGCTCACAGCAGCACCCCTTGACCCAGTAACCAAACCACAGACGATCAGGTCGATGAAGCAGACCATTTTGGACAACCAGCAAAGCAGTTTTGCTCTGGCCAGGGTTTACCTGTTGGTGGCCCAAAACGTTGTCTTCAAGGAACCGCTCACAAGCGCAGTGGTGTGAGTTCGAATCCTATCTACCTCAATTCAGATGAAAGCATCTTCGGGTCAAAATAATGAGTGGATTTGAAATACTGGCATTAGCGTTACTCTAGAATGGATTTCCACACCCTTTAAGCAACGAGGCTTGGAGATATTTTTTGCTCGGCGTCGAAGTTGTCACAGGTGCAGTTCGTTAATTCGCAGTTCGTTTGTTTGCCAAGACCAAATTCTCTGACCCACTGATCAGGCTGCATTCATTGACTCCGATCAAAAATCAAACGTTGAACAAAAATATAAAAAGAAAACCGACTTCTACATTTAAATTCAATCAGTTTGAAAAGTAATAACTCTTTGGCCAGTCAAACAATTCATGACAATAGCGCTCCATATCCCAAAAGAAATTAAGCAAAAAGCACGAATCATATAAGAGCAAATAAAAGAAATCCACCAAACCACAACCAATCCCAATTCAAACGTTGAAGGGAGTTGTTGAGTTGGGTGGTCAGCGCAGCGCTAAGGGCTTTACTCAACATATCTGGAACAATTCTTTTGGTATCATCTATTGCAAGAGCAACAGGATCATTCCACAACGCTGATATAAAGTGATACGTAATTGAAAATTGCTTGGAGTTTTTGTGGTTGGTGGGATGGTTAGTCATGTTGATAGCACACCTGTTACTACATTTTGAAATTGCATTTTTATCATTTGTACCACAATATTGAATTAATTGCTTTGGCAACGCAGCTCCTTCCCCCCGTCCAAAGCATGCAATGCAACTGACTTTAAAACTAATGAAAGCAACTGAAGATATCATTTGGGGGTTCAAATAAGTGGCTTCCGATTAATGAGGAACGTATATCCACCAACTGAATGTAGACGACCAGTTACTTCAGCCCAATCCTGTCACTGTATTTAATTAGCTTAACTGAAGTAGCAACTAGGTAATCAACTGATAATGGACCTCATTTCCAACATCATATCACCTTTTTACAAAAATGAGCTGGATCATTCATGAAGAACCAAGGAATCAAATGAGTGAAGCAACCGCAATTGCCTTATGATGCTGCAAACAATTTGCACCAAAATGAATTGATGAAGCAACTAATCCCCAAAGTGATCAATGCTCGGCATTGATCTCAGCGATACCTGTTTGAGGTAACATTTTCTATGGGTTAATTCGGCTTTGTCCACCCTGAAAATCACAGATATCATTTCACATCTATTGAATTATCATTCAAATGTCGCTCTTTATAGCTACGGAAATTTTGTCGTTACTTTGAGTAACTTCAACTTCAAGAAAAAGACCCACAATATCGTAGAAGTCTGTTATTTCAAACTAAGAGCTGAGATTTGAATTGATCAACCTCACCATTTATCTGATCATTTCTCAATAATAAGATCATCCACAAATAATTTTAGAGTACAGTGGTGTTTAATCTGAAAACACAAAACAATCCATATTCCGCTGAAGCATTACCAAACACAAACAATCGGAGAGTGTTAAACAGTTTCTTGATCGACCGACAATCGATTATTTGGGTCCAAACATTGATATTCGTAAACTTTAAACCGTTACAGAACAACCACCATTAGCAAACTTAGGAAGTTGTTTCATCCGACTGTGAGCGTCCATATCACTATTGGGAAAAGCAGTTGTCAGAATATTTTGATGAAGATTGGAAGACTTTGAGGTTACAACCTAAGAAGGACACTTACACTTCGATCCCCTGATACTCCAATGAATCTTTTTGTATTATCAATACCATGGAGTTGAGAAATGAGTTTAGCAGCAAATCTGGCTTTACAAAAATTACCAGTTTCTGGTGGGCTCGATGAAACCAGCGAACGACAGCCAACACACCTTTGTCCAGATGGATGATCCACCAACAGGTATTTAATCTTATGAGCACTAGTTTGAAACTCTGAACAACAGCCAACTGACCTGATTTGACTTTTAACATTTGGTTTTAACAGTAGTAGCGGCGAGATGTCCAGCAGCCAATTATCTCAGAACCAACCTCTTTCCAATTGTGTCATTTGAATCATCTCCAAACGATTTTCGTACATTATCAAATTTATCAGGATCTTCCTAGTAATCTTATTGGATGCAGTAAACCGGTCCATATCCAATTCGGCACCGGCGATAGCATTGGCAACTGGATTTGGATACTCTGATCATTAAACAGACCCCATTCGAATGCAATAGAATGAAATTGACTCAATGATTCTCCTCTTCATCTGAGATTAGGACTGCATATACATGATCTCCATTTCAGTTATCATCGTATGCAAGGTCTGAAGCAATTGCAGTTCTGCTATCTTTGTCATTGACATCAGGGGGTCAATTTCCCTTCAAAGCAATAGCTGTAATAAAATAGTCTTAACCGGCAGACGGAGTTGGTGGTATAATAGCAGCAAGTGATCGGTCTTCAATAACAAATTTTGATTTATCACCAGAACAGGAACAACTGACAACATCACAGTTGCTACGAAGATTGAGCACGATGTAAGTCCTTCTACTCATGAGGTATTCAACAAAATTAGGGATGACAGAGGAATCACCTAACTTGGCTTGACTGATTTGCTTAGGAGTAATGGCTTACTCACCGAAGAGAATCCATTTCAACTTCCAAGCAGTTCGTCGTTTTCTATAGTACAATTGACATGGAGGGCACAAAAGACCCCTATATTTTGCGGCAATTAAATTCATCAGAAACACTGCGTTACTCCGCAGCATTATTTTTCAAGTGATCGGATATATTAGTTTCAATTGACATTGACCCGTCCGGTCTGTTGGTTGGTGCTTGCCAACTTTCGGCCACCGATCTTGATGAAACTCTTAAAGTACTGATATTCTATTTTTCATTCATTCAGATTGGCAAAAATATTTGAACGGATTGAATAGAACTCAGTGCTGACATTGACGGTTTGAACCGTCTCCTTAAATAAAGGTTAAATAACGTTATTATAATATAGCAACCTGGCAACGGCAATTGATCCTATAGCAATAGCTGCAACAACATCACCTCTGCGGTAACCATCAACACTTTAGAAGAATAACAACTGTCATCAACTGCAACAATGGTCGTTTACTGACAATTTCGACTTAAAAGGAAGACAAAACCTGTGGCTGTCTTGTAGACGATTTATTAGTAATTATCGTGGGTATTCTTTATTGAGTACAGACACAGATTTAATCACCACCGGCTGAAATACATTATGTTTTGAATATATATGCTATAACGGTTTCCTCTAAAGGACCTAGTAGTTCAACCAGTTTCGAAGTAATTTACGCGTCCGCAGATGGGGCAACGACAAACTCATACCATGGCGAAGCTCCTGACCCACCTGTTTATGAACCATTCAACTAGACACAATCATTTCGGAATTAAAAGCAGTCAGCTAAAGTTGTAGCAGCTGAAAGTGAAATTGAATTTGAGTCATGAAAAGGGAAATGTGCACTCTTAAATGACCTGCCATTCCAAGGCATCGAACCAATATCTTTGACTTGCAGAATCGTGACACTATTTGCAGCCAGGTGGCTTTAAAGAGGAGGTAGGATGCTGAACCTACCAGGGTAGGCACAGAAATCCTTCGATGCACCAGAATCACAATAACACCGTTTGGTGTTGCACATCATCTTGAAATTTAATTTCATTGACGAAGTAAAAAAGGGATAACAATTTTTTGGCCATCCAATGGTGTTACCGCGGCAGTACCACCGGTTGAAAAGATTGATTCAGCAGAAACTTACAGTGCTGCAAAGCATTCACTAGCCAAATGTTTGATTTAGTGTTTTCGAGATCTTGTCATTCTATCCTTTTTTGCGTTCCTAAACTCCTCCTTACCAATAGACACCAACGCTTCTGACCCTTAGCCAGCAGCAAATGCGTCATCACCAAGATGATTCCCTGAAACTTTTGCAAGAAAAAATCTAATCGTCCGCACGTCTTCAAATTTCGTAAAAAGTATTTCAGCGTAAGTGGTGTCGGAAGCAGCCGCACCATCAAAAATCGCAGCGACTTGATCAGCTTTGTAGACTTTAGGAATATTGAAATTGAATTCACTAAAAAATTTATTGTGACTCTTTTTATTGCATAATCAATTTTGACACTTACCCACAATCAATGACGTGGTCTTATTAATAGCAGCTTGAAAACCAATTAAATTACAAACCTTCTCTAAGTTAAGGAGTACTTCACGGTCTTACCACCCATTGTATACCATTTCTTCCAAAAATGCAGGAGCGAATCTGGCTGTAACAAAGGTATGGCAAATGGAATCTAAAACAATTGTAATTCTGTCTGAATCAAGCTCATCCGCAAAAAGAACACCCTCCTTTATCAAGGCTTCGACCAACGGAACTTGGAAGAAAGCACTGACCAAAAACCCCAAGCCCAGTTTGTAACGCTACCAGCATTCAGTCGCTTCGGAGATTTGTCTTAGCAATGATCCTCTCTTTGGCCTATAGCTTCATCTAGCAAATGCACGATTTATACCATGGGATTCTAACTTATAAGAACGACCAACGTGAGTAGACCGCCAGCTCCATTTATAACGAACTGTTTTAAAACACCGAACCTCAAAGGCGCAGACCAGTGAGAAACACCGAAAGTCGTAGTATAGATATCAACAAAGCTCACAAGAGACTCCAGGAGAGTTTTGTTTCTTATAAAGGTATTGAGTGTAATATATTAGTGCGGATTGGCTACAACAGGTTATCGTGTAAATTGCAAATGTTCGCTGGCAAGTGTTACAAAAAATAACTGACGCGGCTACCTCTACTATTCGCGCTTCGGTGTTGAAGCTGAATGCTGCACAGTTTGGTCAGATAGATCCAGCAGTTATAAAGCAAGATCCAACTGTCGCTGTTGTTTTTCCATGAGACAGAATTAACGTTGCGTTAGATTGGAACTGCCTTAAGTTGGTTACTGCTGCATTAAATCGTGCTGTTTTAGAAGAGGTGCTATACAATGGGTGGTATGGCCGTCAACTATTAGTTATCTTGGAGAACCTTTGTGATACAATTAGTTTTCAAGTCTCTATTATTATGTCCTGGTAATCTATCTTCGGTAGGTGGCGAGAAACCACTACGCAATTAGAGGTATGACAATTGGTTTTTTAGTGAATTCAATTTCAATATTCCCAAAGTCTACAATGCTAATCAAGTGGCCGCCAGTTTCAACCGTAAGTCTGTTTTGCACATCGCCTACGCTGAATCGCTTCTCACTCAATCAGCAGACCTGCTCAACATTGCATTTTTTGATGCAGAAGTTTTGGCCAACCATCTTGATGATGACGCATTTGCTGGTAGCCGAAAACCAACTTCCTGCCTCTCCCTTGCTAGAGAGCCGTTCAAGAAGCCAAAACGGCAAAGAGTAACATGCTATCGATCTCACAAGATAAGACATTTAGTTAGTGAGTGCTTCGCACCGCGGTCAGATCCTGCGGTATCATCCGCCAATTCTTTTGCTCCTCTGCTGATTTGGATGCCCCGAAAATGATCTCTCGGGGTTTTCTTGATTTTTTCTAATCACAAAGAACCCCATGTTAATTTCCAAATGATGTATTTTGATTCTGGTGGATCGCAATACGTTTGCGCTAAAAATCATTGGTTCAGGCACTTAGCGTTTCATTACGGTCCAATTGCCGGATTTGATGACGCTATCGTGTACGTCAAAGGAATGTGCACTGTGATCCTACAGAATTGTGTATCATGAGAAACTGCTCTTTATTCTCTAACTGGGACGAATTTCATTTCAATCTCAGCTGCTACCACTCAAGGTAAGCGGTTTTCATTCAAAGAAGTTTCGGTTTTTTGAGCGAGCCACCAACTGGTATGAGAGCAGCTGTACCACTGTAGTAATTTCTCGTCGCCGCACCTGCTGTTGGTTTACTTATGACATACGCCCGTGAATGATTAGAACATTCAGAAGATACCGTTGCACGTAATATATTCAAGATTTATGCCACTTTAGTTGCTGATGGTTTGAGATCTGAGTGGTCTTTCAAGAACCACCGAGCAAAATTATTAATAGGTGGCCAACAACAAAGGCCAGCCCTGTTCATGGTCTTTTTCACATTCATGTTGATGTGCCAATACCAGCTGTTGCAGTTGATGAAAGTCGTTATTTATTCACCATTGCCGATCATTACTGAAGATATGTTGTTGCTGCCGCTGTTCCTACTCGATCATTAGCTGTTGGTTAGTTGGTCTAAGATATTATATTTACCCAACGACTATTGATTAAATCAGCTCAGCCATCTTGATCTCCTCAGGAGTTTGCATTCTAGCCGTTCAACGAATTTTGCTAATCCGAAAGAATCAAACACAAAATGGCCCTTCCTTACATTCTCACCAACATGAGGTCGCAGGAGGTTGCAGAAGTACAATAATCACGAAGACCGGCAGAACGTGAATTGAAGTAAATGTTGCTGATCTCGTGTCAAATGATTCGGTAAGTTGTCAAGTGTTTTTAATAGATGTCATTTCTATCAAACCGGGCGCTCGGGTGACCAGTACGTTATAATGATTTTATGGAAAGAAATTAACTACTGGGATGTTAGAACTGCTTTGCTGTGCGGCTTGCGCCCCTATCCCCAGACAAGTCACTCGATCCATGGAAGGTCATAGATCTGATTACGGGGGATTTGCTGGCAATGACATCAGTAGAATTCCTGCAGCTTGTTCAATTCTCATTTCAGTTGTCGTGATGTCAGTTGTTTTGGTCGGTTTGATGGAACCAAACATTTTTTTGAAGAGCCATCATTTGCTGCTATTGAACCCAACAATGCGGTATGCCGGTGGAGTTAAATGTTTTGCTACAGATGTTTTGATAGGAAACGTGCCCACTGATCCGAACGACAAATATTATAGAACTGCCATTGTTTGAGCTGATACATCAAATATTTTCTGCCATGGGGTTCATGATTATATTGGCATCAACCCAGATAATGGTTAGGGTGACCGAGCCAATTGCGTTAATTTGCACTGATATTAATCTGTCCACTCCACTGCCGATGCTGATCAAGTGACTGACGCAAACCCAGGTGGTGAATCAAATATTGATCCACTTGCTGCGGCCAAGCAAGTTTGCTAGGAAGATCTTTATGCTGTTGAACATCTATTTAAAAGATTTAGAAACGATTCAGAAAATGCAATTAGAGACGGGTCTGCTTTTTCATATCTGGCCGCTGCGCTTATTGCCGTTACAAATGTTCAACTAAATTCAACAGATCAAATGATATATGTTCTTTTTCCATCACAGCTTCAGGCTGTGCTTGATACTAGTAAATACATTGTTGTTGCTGTTTTTAGTGGAAATAGACCTGCTGGCTATCGGGGGTTGTCAACGATTAAGTCGGCACCAGCTGTTGATTTTGCAAAAGCCCGACCAGTTGTTCTAGAGCTCTATCACCTTGAAGATATTGATCAGCTTGAATGGTTCACTCCAGTAATTGGAAATGAAAGTCTTAAAGTCCTTTCTGCAGTCGCGGCATTAACTTCATTCAACGCTCTTCAAACCGATGTGACAACTGCATTCCTTCATGACAATATGGTGGCCAAATTATAAGTCAAAACCCCTGCAGCATTCGTTATTGGTGAATATCTTCTGAACGTTTGAAAGCTACTCGAATCAGTTTAAGAACTGAATCAATGAATTCTTTGTTAGTACTTGAGGATGATAAATGCTTTCCAATGTTGTCGGATTCAAAGAGCTTCAGCTAAACATCGTGTCTATTATTTCCCAAAAAATACATTTCACTGCTGGCTGGAAATGTACGTGGGTAATGATATTATTGCGTGCTTATCCGACTCAAAGATCAATGTGGTCATTTTATATAATACTTCATTGTTCAAAATGAAAAGTCGTAGAGTATGTCTCAGTCGTTCTCGGGTACTTGATGTGGCTTAAAGAATCGACCGTATTTCTGTGTGGATGAAATTCTTAGTCAGACTGATTGGTCAACTGTTCAAATTAAAAAAGTCTTATTTACAGGCTACGCCAATCATGATTAGCACATACAACGGCGACTTACAACAGATTGTTTTCGGTTAGATGCTGAACAGTGATCAAATCACTGATCAATTGTTCAATAGATGCTTTTTGCTGCAAATTTTTGAAAGTATCATATTACAAATTGTGTGATTCACTCAGTTGACATTATGGTTCACCATTCAAGATCCTTTTGAGTTCTGTTAAAAAAGTGCTAAGTCATGTAAACCGGAATCCATTAAGTGTTTATTACAAATTGGCTACATAAGTCAAATTATTTAGATATTCCAATGGTGATCAGCAGAAAGAATAGGTGATGAAAACTCACTGGGTGGATATATGTTCCTCGTCAATCACTTGCCAGTTATTTAGAACTCGAAGAAGCACCCATCAGCGTTGTTGCTCATCTATGAAGCTGAATACATTTCATCGACTCAAACGGTGAATGAGACTGTGACGCTATTGCAGGTTTTAAAATATATTAGTACAAATGTTGATAAACCACTTATCTTCAGCGATAATAACTCAAATGTCAATATTGCCAAATGTCCAACTGATCACAGAAACGACAAAACTATTTCAATTAGCTATTCATTTATAAGATGGTAATGCAATGATGGTTTGAGGATTGCAAAAGTTGATAGTAATATTGATCTTGCTGATATGATCAGTAAGGCGCTTAGTGGACTAGTATTCGAATCTCTCTTCAACCGGTTTTGATGTTCAATTGTTGATTGTTTTGGATTTGGTTTTTACATCGGTTTTGTTATTACTGATAACTATTGCTTGTTTCATTTCATGTTTGTTTCGTTACAGTATTGTGACACATGAGCTTAACTGACTGTGCTGATACTACTTTTACAAGGGTCATCTGTTTATTGTAGGAGAGGGGGTTTTCCTATGTTTTCTAAATTCCAAATGTTTATGTTATATTTATAATATACTGTATATTCAATTGATGGTTTTATTCATTCTTTTCTTATTGTTTTATTTTCGTTCAGTGTTTGATTTTATATAGCTGTCCATGATTCTAGCCTCAACATTAGTTCAGAAAAATGGGTGTTCTGCAACAGACGACCAGGCGAACAGGCAAACTAACGATCTGGCTGGCTAATGATCATGACACTGACAACAATAGAACTCTTCATTCCTCCTTGCTTGAAATGTTAGAAGCGCTTTTCAAGTAGAACACAAATGCGGGTATTTTATTATCAGCAGTTTTTTTCAATGCAAGACATTTTCATTTGGAAAGCTGTGGGAGGAATTCGATCCAACGTTACAGCGCCTGTCTGCGGATTTTTGGATACGATCTTTCGCACTTACAAAAGGTACACGCTGGGCTCATGAAAACGGCTGATTGCTGGTTCATTAAAATGTTCGAGTACATTGGGCTTTAGGTCAGCCAACTGGTTGTTTCCCTTCTGCTTTTTGCACTGCGTCACCGGCAGATCTCCTGACCCGTTGTGAATCAATTCATTGTTCTATATACGGGCCGGCGGGCTCCTTTATGCTCAACTTTCAAATCTGCTGCGTCACCTTAATATATTACCATGGATTCGCTACAGCACCTACAAACCAAAATGCAAAAGTTGGCTGGAACAATCACTGAAGCTAAAAGATGCTGGCAACTTCAGTATTCAAGCTTCAGTCTTGAATCACTAAGCAGCTCAGGTTACTCTGTTGGTCCAACCTTTAACAAAAACAATCCTATTTTTGCTGCTAAATTCCAATCAGAGATAATAACGGATGCATTCGATTCAATTTGCCCTCCGCTGGTCACTGGCACATTAGTTTCTGCTGTATTAGAGAAGCTGAGATTCAATGGGATGTAAGGCCGTCAAAAATTACTTAACTTGGAGAAGCATTGCAATTCAATTAGCTTTGAAGCCCCTTTTACCAGAACTGGTTACCTTTTTTGGGTAGAAGTCAGAGACCATTGAGCAATAAAAGGGGTGATAAAGCCTTTTTTTATGAATCCAATTGGCTTGTTCTCAAAGTCTACAATGCTAATCATGTTGCTGGCAACTTCAATAGACGTTCTGTTTCACACACCTCCAAGGCTGAAAAGCTTCTTACCAGTTTTACTGACCCGCAAAACCTTACATTTTTTAATCCAAAGGGATAGGCCAATCGTGTTGGTCAAGTTGCATGTGCTGGTAGCGCAGGTAAAACATCGTTAATCTCCGTTGGTGGGGTATTACTGCAAATGACAAATCGTAAAAGAATGAGATGCTTTCGTAGTCACAAAAAAAGACATTCCGTTAGTTACTGTTGGGCACAACAATCAGTTCCTGCTGAATCATCAATGCCAGCCGATCTTTCTGCACTAACGGATGCTCTCGCCCCACCAAAAACCAGTCGTTCGATGTTGGCTTGGCCAATGAGAACAACCTTTAGAATGATGTGCATTTTCAAACGGTTCTATTTTGATGTTGGTTCTATCCGACATATTTGTGCTAACTCTCAATGACGGGTCATTGGAGATTGCTTTTTATCCGCCCCTGAGTGGATGTACGTTTTCAATCAAAACTGCTGCCTGTCAAGCGGCGTGGATTTCATTGCAAATTTAATGTTTTTAACTGAATTGTGCATCAGCTGGTAAGATAGCAGCTTCACGATTAATTATTTTTTTGTTGCCTGATCGGATGTTGCGGTGATTACTACTAATTTGCATGAACGTTAAGTACATCTGAGTGACTCAGTTGGAAGACATCCACTTAACATTCATTGGATTTCTGCTGCTGGTGTTGCAATTGATGAGTCAAGTCACAATGGGAAAGAGACTAAAATTGTTAACAAGTCGTCTGCCGGACGACCTCCTCTGCGCTTGGTCTTCTTCATGTTCTCATTGTTTAGACAATGAATATGTTGCTGTTAGTGTGGGACCCTTTTTTTTCACAATGTTTGATGATTGCTCAAAATATGTCGTTGCTAGTTTAATTGATACACGAAAATTAGGTGTTTCGTGGCCGCTATTTTATATTAGATAGACCTACCGACTATTTGTGACGACGGTTCATCCTGTCAAATCCGATGCGGAGTTTGCATTGAAGCCGCTCAAAACTCTTTGTCAATTTGAAAAAATCAATGATAAATTCTCTATTCATTACAAATCCCATCAAAGTGTGATCGATGATATTTTGCAAAGACAAATCGTGACAAAACCCAGGATATGGTCATTGAAGATCAAGTTCCTCATCATTGGTTGAATCAACCTGTTGTCTTCGCAGTTTATTGATGAAGTTGATTCATAGCAGGCAAGGCGCTTGTTTCATCACGCTTTTTAACTTATTCTAAGAACGAAACAATTGGCTCCCGCACAGTGAAAGGTGTTCAGCTGCGCTGCTTCTAGTTTGAACCAAGAAATCACCAAGCGAACGAAGCCAACTGATACAACTCTCCTCTGTAGTCTTATTGGCCACGACATCGTTAGACGGATCTACAGAGAGTCTAATGTTCCTAGCGGCCGTGTTGCTGTCCGTTCTTCTTCTCTCTTTCATGAAACTAACTTTTTTTTTACAGATCCCACATGTGCTGACACTAAACCAAAGTGCCCATCTGCCGTTGAAGCTACATCCATTGCTGCAGTTGCAATGGGGGCAGATCAGTCGACTGCTAATAGTAACAAACCAACCACCGCTGCAAACGCTTCGGAGTATAAATCATACAATAACCCAAACGAAGATGACAAATACGTTGAGATTAGCTGAGATGATCTACTTAATAATGGAATCAATTGCATTTAATTGAATTAAAAGAGACTTGTTGCATCGGACGATCACAATGATCGAGCTTCTAATCTTATTGCTGGCGTTGAAAGTGTGAGGAAAACCCTTTCTGGAACGGAATCAGTTCGTGCAGAACATTTTAATGCAATTAGAAATGTACCTCAATTGTTCACAACAATTATACAGATTCCATTAAAGACAAGTCATTATTGACATATTGGGCCGTGGCCCTTATTGAAGCTACTACGGATAAGCCAAATACAGCACACTCAACCTGGAAAAGTGCTTGCCAATCAAATTTCAGGCTATGCATGATAAACCATTTATCTGCTGATTCATTTTCCATCTTTAAAAAAACTATTGGACGTCGATCTGGGTATACTAAGAAGTCACCACCAAGTGAAGAATTTGCCAATGCCCAACCAGTTGGTGAAGTGATTCTTCAACTAGATGGTATCAATCATTCTAAAGATTTCAATCGATTAATAGTGTATAAAAACCATCGAGTCTTCTTCCTGTTGCAGCATCAACGATTTCCCGGTTCATCAATTGGAAGTGCCAACTGCAACCCTCCATGGTGAAATCGACTGTGAAACATACTTCAAAATCACTCCTGGATAACTGAATGCCGAGTATCCTTACAAAATCAGGAATATAGGCAAATGATTTGATGGACAGGAAAAAACAGTTTTGTTGGTACCAACATCTGCTTAATGCTTTGCAATCGTGTCGGTGCCAAAGACCGTGAGCTGATCAACGTGTGATCTTTCTTTCTTACAACGAACAGCCCCGCACTCTTTCATTATATGTGGATCACTTTGCTATTGCCACATTTTGGATTCGGGGCTGAAGCTGGTCAAACAATATCTCAGATCATTCATCATGATAACAAATCCCGCCGTAATTTTGATTAGTTTTCTTCGGCTTGATGTTGTTGAAAGTAACGACAGGATTTTTCTATTTATGAATCCTACTCCAAAATGATGGTACAGCGATTTAAGATTCAAGAGTTTCTTTTGCTGGCTACACCACCGATGACTAAGCCATACATGGTGCTACTTGAAATAGATGGATCTGAGTTGGATGCTGATGTCAGATGACTATAGTGATCAATTGATGAATTGTTCCTTTTTGCTGCGAATTGATTACGGCATCGTAATGCTTTTGCTATTGGGATACTTAGTCAATAGCTTTGTGCTGCATGCAGAACTTATTCAAGCTGTGCTGATTAGGTCTTAAAGTATTTGAACACACACCAATAACTGTTCATTACAACCCTGCTTCGTTGGTTGAGCTAGTTGCATATACCGACGGTGATTGGGCTGGAGACATCGCTAACCGAAATTGAGTTGGTGGCTCTAAGTTTGTCAATAATCAAAATCCACTACATGAAACAGCAAGAAACCCACTTCAGCGCCCTGGCTCACTTGTAATGCCAATTACAATTCACTTACTGATGCTGTCAGAAAATTCTGTTTGTAATCCAGGTATTCAAATATATTGGTACAAGTGGTGATAAACCAAATATGACTGTGATGTCAGTTCGGTCATTAACCGGCGTAACAATTCCAACAATCACCAAAACTCCAAGCGTACGTCAATCTGGCATTACATAATAAGTGCCTTGTGCAACGTTGGTTTTACTCTTGAACAGTTGATTGTATAAGGATTGTGGCAGATCTCTTGACCAAGCCATTATGCGCTCCAGTGGTCCAATATCTGACTGACTTGCTTCATCTTTGAATTTCTGCAAGTTTTGGTGTTGTGGTTTGCGTTGTTTGGGGTTAACCGACTTTTATTCCATGTTTAGTATCATGTTGATTTTGCTAGGATACTGCTATAGATGTGTTTGACAGACTGTGCTTATGCTGTTTCTACATCAGTTGCAAGTAGTTTCTAACCCTGGTTTTTATTTCCATCCGCGACATGTTTTAGTTGGTATTGTAAAGGATTTTTTTTTGCATTTGATTTGCTTTTTTCCGCTATTTCCTTTCATTTCCTATTTGTGTTGTGTTTAACTTAATTTGCAATCCATGAATGTACCCTCAGCAGGAGTTCGGAGAAATTGGAGTTTGCGAACAAACGAATTGAGAAACTGACTAGGTTACGTTTCTCAACCACAAAAAACTCTTCTAGCTGTAGTACTTCAAAGAATAAGAGAGACTTCCCGTGCAACCCACAAGCCAGTAATATAAAAACACCGATTTTACCCACCCAAGAATGTACTTTTATAGAAGGCCGGTCAAGACTAGAGCTCACTCCCCTCCTCCCGTGAAAGCATTTTTGTAGTCCGAGTTTGGCACTCACTCCTGGTAAACGGCCGGCCAACGCCAACGGTGGTTTGCAGCATTCGCAAGATGTTCCACTACATTGACCGGCTCAGCTCAGGACTGCTGACAAAGTTAATGTTGTAAGGAGACCATAATAAAATGTTAAACTACAATCGTCTATAAAACAATAGAACGTGCAGAAAGATCGCCAGCCTATTAAATGAGAAACTGGGTTGAAGCACAGAGCGTCACTGAAACAGACTGGTGACAGACTTCGAGAGATCGAATGAACACATCACGCGGGTTCGCTTCAGCGTTTCTTATATCACAACCGTTCCTCAGACCCTCTGGTCAATGAATTCCAACATCTTAACACCCCTGCAAACTACAGTTTGCCCTGGCCGCGCAAGTACCAAATGAGAGAGCAAGACAAGGCGTTCAGAAATCCGATCACCGGCTCAGTGTAGTGGGGGCGATTCCCGACCACAGCTTAACGTAAGACCACATCTTGGGTTGAGAGAAATGAGTGTTATTTAGATACAGCAAGGTGGGTTGCAGAGAAAAAGCTTTTCAAACCCTTTAAGCAATGAAAGATAAAATGTTATGTTGCTTTGAGCGACAAAAACGCTACCGCCCCCCAGTTTGTAGGTTTGATCGCTGGGGAACTGCCATTTTTCAGAGCCACTGTTCACGCTACAATCTTCGACTCCAATATAAAATCAGACGCAACGAAAACAATAAGATTCAAGCTCAACGAATAAACATATCAAAATTGAAAGCAGGTACCTTTTAATTTCAACTTAAACATTTCGCAAATGAAAATGAAACTCAATGATGAAATGAAATTTTAACCTTTGTAGAAGCAATGTGACTACAGCCATTTGAACAAAGAAATATCAATACTGTTGCGTAACCAACAGGAAGTTAATCAGACAATAGTAATCAAATAGAACCACAACTACTCAAACAACATAGCCACAACATACAGCAAATCAATCATTGAAGCATCTTGTTGTGATATTGGAACACTGGAGGGCTTAGGACTTTCGTCGACATATGAGCCAAATTATTTCTAGTATCAACTTACGCATGTGAAAATGCAATATTACGAACCGATTTTGAAAATGACATCCGTTTGAAATATGGTTGGAATATCGGTGATTGGTTGGACGTTTGGAAGACTGGATAGAAAAATTGACATGACAATAGAATTTGGATTATCAATAGTTGTGCCAATATTTTTGGAGTTATAGATTGCGAGCAGAACTTCTTTGACAGCTTCAGTAACTGAAATCCATTCAACTTCACACCTAAGAAAGGCCACTGAAATCATTTTCTTGCAGTTGCGAGTAACTGGCTTTTCATTAATGAGGACCGTAGAACCACCGACTGACTTTTGATCCTTAAATTCTCCAGCCCAATCACCATCAAAGTGTCCACCAAACTAAGCTGAAAAAACAGTTTTGTAATAAACAGGATATGGTCTTGAGTTTCAATATCTTGAAACCCGTTTAGCACATCTCTTATGGATTTTGCGAAGTGCACCAAGATATCTACTAAGTAACTCAACATCAAAGGCAAAATCATGCCTTAAACAAATTGAATCAATATCCAACGAACCATGATTTGATAAGTACAGTGATGATTCATCAGCATCTTCCTCAGATCCATCTGCTTCATGTAACACATGTAGAGGTTAACCATACTTTGTCTAGAGTAACAGTAGATCTCATCCATCTTAAAGAGCTGTACCATCATTCTGACCTACGACTGCATAGATTGCAAACTGCTTTCATTTCTTTCAGCAACATCCAGCTGAGGAAAAATACTCTAAATGACTGCGAGATTAATTATCTTGAACTATGAACTGTGATACGATTGGAACAGCTTGAGGACCCAATCAGTTAATCACGCAACAACATCTTCATCGACCTATAATCCAGGGATGCAGATGTGTCTGCTCGTTAATAAAAGCCCCACGTCATGTTGTGCTCAAGCCCTTTCCAAGCCAAATGAATCCAGAGCATTAAGCATATCCTTGTATCAAGAAAGAAATGATTGTTACTGTCCATAAATTCATTTGTGTAAATTCCTAACACTCAGAGGATACTTACCATTCACAATTTCTGCACGTTGTTTCTTGTACGTTCCAGAGTCGATGTAACCAAGAAGAAGCGCAGTTGCACCTTCATTTAACCAATCTCCAATGAATTTATTGCTACAACAGCAAAAACGACTATGACATTCTCATACCAAATGACTGGACTAAATGTATCAGAGTAATCAATGCCATTGAGCTGCACAAACCCTTCAGCAACAGGATTGGCTTTAGTAAATTCACTAGCTGGTGCCGATTTCTATGTCAACACTGAACGACAACAACATGTTATTTTCCAGATGGAGGATCAACCAACAGCTAAGTATTGTTGAAACTCTATGCCAGAAGCTCCGTTTGACAAGCAGCTGAGCAGATTAGGTCTGCAGAGATCAGTTTCACCGTAGTAACGTCAATAACGCTAGCGGCAAATATAAGCCGGACCACTCCGGTTTTGATGCTATCGGTTGAATGATTTGAAAATATTTAAGTACATTATCAAAGGCAACAAAATTGTTGACGAACTGTTGTGGTTCGGGCAAATGAGTCTTTACGAGTCCTAGCCCCAGTGTGAGAATCTCCAGGATAATGAGTACCATAAGTGAACAAAAAACATTCCATTGAATCCAATTCAATATGTTCGACACAATTTTTTCCTTATCCTCTCGCTTGATTTCAATATATGGATCGTTCTCAACGGAGAGATCATTTTACGTATCGTCTCCACAAACTGCAGTTGTGTTTTTTTGTCATTGACGGCGGGAGAAATGTCTCTCCCAGTAACACCAGCGGCAATACATCTAACACCAAAGTCACAAGGGTTATTTGGTTTAACGGCAGCACTTGATGGATGTTTAAAAGAAGTTGGGTTTTATCAAACCGACAATAGGTACTCACATCAAAAGCGCTCTTACAAGGATTGAACATTCTGTAGGACATTTCGAACGTCGTCGCAGCCAACAACTGCGCAGACAGCAAATGCATCTGTTAGCTTCGCTTCCCTGATTCGCTTGTAGATCATGGCAGAAGCCGCACATCCAACCACTTTCAACATAGCAGCACCTTAATATTTCCGTTGCCCTCATTTGAAAAAAGTTGTCAACCGAGGGCCTTGCTTGGCGGAAACCATATTAATCAATACTACTGATCACATCAATGCTAGATTCCATCAGTATTCAGGAACGTCTAGTTCAATTAGAATTGCGCGGCAGTTGTCACCATTGTTGGTTGCCACTGTTCAGCGACCCCACTATGATCAGACACATAAAAAACTGGGATTTGCTGATTGACTTTCTGCGCATGACAAAAATGTTTCAAAAGCTTGGAAGCACCCTCGCTGTCATATAAAAGACTTTGCACGTTTCTATCCCATAGACGGTAAGCAAAACCATTATAATATGGCAATTTGGCAGCAGCCAATGATCATGTGCCCATTGAAGCAACAACAACATATCATGAGTAATCATCTCCAGTGCTAAAACGATAGCCACTCTCAACAAGATCAAGAACTGGCGTTGGCCCAACAAAGTGAAAATAATAGAATCCAATAACACCGCTGTGCTGTTAAGAAGAAGAGTTATTCATAATCATGGTCGCCTTTTCTTCGTGACAAAACTCACATTACAATCACCCGCAGCAGAAATACAGTAGGGTCCCGCTATATGACTTTCAACAGTCTCGTCAGGATGTCTTCATTGTTCAAGCCCTTTTGCTAACATTATCACAACTGCAAATGGGTCATCGACTTATTCAAATAAACGTGAAGTTCTTTTTTTACTGCTGATGGGCCATTCAAATACGCACAATCAGTTTTCGAAAAAAGACAGGCTCAATCATTTTTGGCAGCTGAAATTAAAGTTAGATTTCTACCATGGGGAGATTAAAGGGCATTTCTTAGTGCTGCACGATTTTTAATTATCGCACTACAACAACCTTTGACATCATTGATGTCCTCAGCCATACCACCAATCAGAGCGGAATAAAAAAATAAGTTGCTCAATTATTCAAAGTTCGCACCAATAAGTCTGGATACGGCACTTTCAAAATTAAATCGTTCGAAAATCATCATGAGTTTGCCTTTTACTTCCAACGACTATGGAACCAGCAACTGATCAGGTTTCAAAGCATTCAAATCGGCCACACCAGCAGATGCATCGGCCGAATCTAGTGATCCAGCTCTGACTGGCTGCAGTGACAAAAACACAATAGCCGAATCCTCATTCTGTGCGATGGATAGCATGTAAATTCGTGTTGTTTTGCTCTTTAGAATGGCCCCTGTCAAGCAGAGATTAACGTTCTTGATCCTAAACAACATGCAAACGCGTCATAGACATGAAACCTGGACACAATCTTTGCATCCATAGAAGTAATTTTATGCGCGCTTTAAAATTGCAAAGCAACTCTTTCATTGTCAGTTTCACCAAAATTGAACAAGCATAAATAGTACCGGCGACTTAATAAGCATTCTATACCATAAAACCATATCAATGGATCTCATTGAAGGACTTATGGCAATGACTTCTAGGGGGTACTCGATTTTGAGAAGCTACCAGAGGTGAATGAACACGTAATATAATTAGCTGCCTCAACTCCAATAATACAATAAGGCTTCCCAAGGTTAACTAATACTTCACGACCATACCACTGATGGTATAGCACCTTTTTCAATACAGCAGGAATTAATTAGCTAGTAGCCAGCGTATGGCCAATGCAATCTAAAGCAACTTCAGCTATGTCTAGATCAACTCCATTTCTAAAAATCACCGCTTTCTTGATAGATGCTGGAGCCAAATCCCAAAACTGAGCAGCTTTGACATTAAAACGCAAAACCCACTCGGTATAGCTAGCCGCATCGGTTATTGTCTGCGATTCTTGCCAGCAACCATCCCAATGAGCCTGACAGCCCATCTGTTTTTAGAGAACTAAGTTTGAGCGCAGTGCATCAAGAGCGCAGACCAATTGCAGACCTCGAAAGACAAAATGAGCACATCCGGGAGGCTCACAACATTCGTAAAAATGTATAATGAAAACTGACGTAGAAAATGCGGCCAGATTCTTTCGTACAGAGCTAGCCATGATCACAGAGTGTCACAGGAGCAGACCAGCGTCAGACAACGAAGGACCCAATGTAGAAATTCGGGAGCCTCATACCGATCAAGGGGCTGCTGTTATTCTACTTTGTGCACTCCTATATGCCTTTTCATCATAATTTACTGTCACGGATTCGCTGCAACAGTGATGTCTACTTTCGGTTTTTAGGGGTCCGTCATCAGTCTGCTTCCTTGACCTCGTAAGATTCAGCCCACTTTAATATATAAGCGGTTGGCAGCCTTTCCTTCGTACAAATCTTTTACGTACTATTGTCCCTCAGTTTGAATCATCGATTCCATTGAAGAGTTCTTTGTTATTTATTGCTTCATCTTAATAAAGCTTACGTGTCGTGAGCTTCCCGGATGATCGCAGCTGTCCCTCGGAGTCCGTCACCATTCTGCTTCCGTCACGTTTTCTGATCTAACTAAGATCCCTATCAAGAATGTTGGCAAACCCGTTTTTATCGTTATCACTTATATACTTTATATTGATAATATAAAGTAATCGATTTGCTACCGCAGTCATTGAGCCACTATTCAAAGGTCTTTGGCAAAAATCAGGATAACTAATCGATGCTTCCAACAGTACTGTTAGATCTTCACTCTTGAGCCTCTAAGATCCTCCGAATGGGCGTTGGTTTTCGGCTTAATTCAAAAGCTGTTATTTCAATTAACGATCTTGATTCAGAAGTAGTTAAGGTTGATTTCGATTCCATTCTCCGTTCGTTGGTTACCTGCGAAATTGTTTTAGCTGTTTTGCAAGAGGTGTAATACGATCGGTGGTACGGCCCTAAAGGATTAGTTAACTTGTAGTAGCCATATTGTACGACTCGAGTGGATGCAGCTATTACTACAACTCGCTCAATGATTTCCTCTAAATGGGGAAGTCGATCAACCAATTGGAGAGATTGTACTAAAATGTTTAATGAGTTGCATTGCAATATTTTCAACTATACATAGCGGATCAAGTTGCCGCTATTGTCCGTGCTTCTTGTGTTTCAGACACCACGTAGGCTAAAATAACTTCTACGCAATTGACCGACCGTCACATTATTACATTTCCCGATCCAAACCTTTCATCAATAATCAAGGTGATGACGCACTTGCAGGTGCCTCAGCGTCAACAGGTTTGGTCTCTGTTGGTAAAATCTAATTGCCGAATCCAAAACCAAAAAGAATGACATGCCATCGTTGTCAAGTAGTAAGAAAGTTAGCTAGTGAGTGTTTCGCACCACCGTCTGTTCCAGCTGAATCATCAGATCCAGCCGATGTTTCTGGTGCTGCGGCCGCTCTCGATTCTTTTAATGTTGGGCAGCGATTCATTGCATGATCGTTCAATGTAACTACCAAACTTAGGTTGAGTTTCATGCGGTTCGATTTTGACTCAGATGCTTCCCTTCACACTTTTCCGAATGTTGATTGGATCATCAACATTAAATTTCATCCAGGAGTTACTGTTGGTACTTGTGCAAATGATGTTGATGCCGCAAATAATGGTGACCTCATGTTTCTGAAAAATAGATCAATATTGAGCTTTCTTTATGATCCTCATACTGGAAGTTTAATTTTAACTTCAACTGGTACAAATCAAAGGCCCTGGTTATCATCGAAAATTGATTGAGTTATATTCAATAATGCTATCTCTGTGCTTTCACTGCTGCTTCTCAATAATATAAATGTCTCGATACGTCATCGGATGTTTGGTTAATCTCTACAAAATGGCATAAACTCCTTGGACATCAAAGGGAGCCTGATTCAAGAAATATAGACATAATCAAAGCATTGCTGCAGCTGATGACTCATATTGTAAGTCAAGACACAAAGGAAAACCGATCAGACTAATAATCAGTCGTCCACATTGCAAGTCACCGCAATTCGTGGACTTCTTCTTGTTGTTATTGTTTAACCAATGCCAACTTCTTTAGTTAATGGGGTATGATCTCCTTTCACCATCGATGATGATTACTCAAAGAATGTTGTTCTTCCATCAATTGCTACATTATCATTAACTGCTGCCAGATATGTATATTGTACATCATTTGTTCGACGATTAGCAGAACAATCAGATAATGTTGTGAACTCCGATAACAAATTTGGATTGAAGATGGTCAAACATATATGTCAATCAAAAGAAATCAAACATGAAATGTTTGTCTCCCTTGGGTCTCATTCAAAGGGGTCACTGAAGGATAGGACAGAACATCGTTGAGAATACCCAAAATTATCTCAAATTAGGTTGCTGATCCTGATTACATGAGGAACAGAGCGGTCACGTGTGATGTAAATATGATGATTTCGATCTGCCCAAACATGGCGTTCAGGTAACCACCCATTTAGAATTATTTGATGCAGATAATTAGCGGCTAGGTTTTTGAAGATCCTTCAGTGTGACTTCCACGGCATAGCTTCCTGACCCATCCGCAGCCCCAAGTAAGGTGATACAATTTTCTTCCGTTTAGTGATTCTTACGACGTGCATCAACCGCCCGCAGAAAGCACGATCGTCATATCCGTTTAGATGTTGTCACATCCCTTAGTCGATTTGATGAAATGACATCTTTGTCAACGATCAACGATTCACCTCCATTGAACCAACTACTTTAACTGCCAAACAAGTTGCGCCAGCTAAAGCGGCTGTTAAAGTAAGGAATCATACTGATGCGGTCATGACTAAAATAGCGCAACTTCAAATGTCTGAAGCTATACATCAAATACTAATTTTAATTATGAAAATTAATATAATGATGTCAGCCCAGGTGATGAAGAGGAAGAAGGAGTCAACAATAATGAATTGCATTAAACGGATTGTCTTGCTGGCATTAGACATAACTATTAAGTTGCTGAAGCTATGACTTAGACGATTTTGGACAGCACCAATTTCCTGATGGTCACACCGCAAGTGAAATTGATAAATGCCAATTTGCTCCGCAGAACAACGTTCGTCAGTAATATGGTTAAAACATAAAAAATGAAATTGAATTGTAAACAAACAACTTGAGGGATACCATTAGCGACAGGTTACCCGTAAACCATTTACCTGCTGCACTGATTGTAGCCGCAAATGCTAAAGAAAACGTTGCGGACCCAATCAAAATGATTCTACGTCAATCAGGATGGAAGGCAATGCTCCAAACAATAGTTCCTGGTTGTGAAATCCACCTTTCCGAAAATGACCTGTCGCTGTCCGTTCGTCTAACGAAAGCCGTCTACACTACTTGGTAGAGCTCTCCGCTTGATGCAATAGGCTATTGAACTCCACCCAGTGCGCTATTAAAAAGGAATCTGTCGGAGTCACTCTTACCGTTGCTGCATGGACGTCAATTAACCGTTGTCAAACATATGAGACCACTGATGTGTTTCGTGGAGAGATGAACGTTGAAATGTACCTAAATCGCGTTTTCAATTGCTATAAGCACAAAATCTTTACTAACTTAGGTCATGGCAGCAATGACTGTGGAAAGTCAAACATTCTTTTTTGTCGTTTGCTCAATAAACTGTTTAACAATGTGCATTTGCCTCTGAATTTAAAATGAGTACCTGAAAATGATACGACTTACATTTTGAAGAACTGTCAGCACTGCATATCTTGATCAAATCTCGATCACTGCACTACTGCAGACTCATCCAGTGCAATAGACAACCAGCCAAAATGATATCACCGGCCATTATTCAAACTAAAAAACAACGAAACAATTTTGCCGTCCATCGATCATGATGGCGGGCAAAAATAAAGAAAGTTTCTAGATAATCAAAAATTCTCAGAAGACACAGATGGTTCAACAACATAAAATGACTATGTGACCCTTCGGAGGGGCACAATTGATGGTAATACTTTTCAAAGTACGGCACAAAACACACCTGAATGCATTTGATGCTGAAGTGCCATTCCATAACAAATCAGTTGTTGAATCGCCACCTATTACTGCAAACCCATTACGAAATAACTCTAGTACGCAGCAACATAGTCGGACTGCTGTAGCATCATGAAAATTGAGTTGACACTAATTTAGAAAGAAGTACAATATCTAAAATTTATTCTTTTAACTGATTACCGTCCAGCGGCTACCACAAAATCTTATCTCCATAGTGTGACAGCAATTAGGCTACGGGAGTGGTCGATGGATCTTGAGCAGGCGTGTCTATGATGTTTTTCATCGACTGTCAGCTGCATGGTCTTTGAAAGCAACGCACTGCTGGCCGACATAACATGTAGAGCAAAATCAACTTCGGTCTCTGGGCACATTAAGATCCGTTGCTATTAATAGACGCTTTCACATAGTTCAATTTATAAATCCCAATCCAATGCATAGTCTTATTAAGATTCACCATTTCAATCCGATTTCCATCCATCCAATCACACATATTTTGACATTATATTAACTAGGAAATCATCTATGAGAGAGATGCGCAAAACTGCTTTTGCTTTTTCAATACACGATACCAACACCGTTGATAATGAGATGCCGGCACAGCTTTTAGCCCTGCAATACTGCTGTATCTCAAACACTAGATTTCGTGACTCACTCGCGGAGCGTCACCGTTTAGTTGAATTCGCTGCAACTGATTGTTACGTCCAGTTTAAGTTCAATTGATCACTATTGTTTTCACAGTATATTGAACATGCCTTGAAATTGTTGCGTCAGTATTGTTCGACATTTGGTTGAATTCCTGCGATTATAATATTTCTACAACGGAAACACTTTTGTTTTTAAAATTAGGTTCATTGTCATTCGTTAAATGGTTGGATAGGTATTAAACGACATTTGCGATTGCATTTGATTTGTTCTTTTATCACTGTTCTAATTGTTTATTTATGTTCAGCGTCTGGAGTTATATCGGAAATGTTCATTGTGCCATGAGCGGATGTTCAGGAGAAGAGGTGTTGGCGAGCACACGAACTAGCCCTGTAACGTTCTTGTGCGCGCAAAGAATAGGAACTGCCCAAGCCACATTGCTTGAAAAATTATATGAGCCATCTCACTTTAACGGCCATGCCAGTATTTCAACATCACCCATGTTTCTTGCCCCAGGGTGTTTTCTTTTGAAAGGCCGTTAGTAGGAATGGATCCCACTGCACTGCGCCCGTGAGCGGAACGCGGGAGACCATGTTTGGCACCCACACCTGCTAACCGCTCGGCCAACGCGAAAGGTCGTTTGCAGGTTGTCTACAATGTTCGACTACATAGACCTGATTGTCTAAGGTCGGGATACTGGGTTAAGGGGGGCAGTTGTGAGCGTCCGGGATGTCTGCATTCGGTTTTTCGGTGTCTGTCACCGGTCTGCTCCCGTGACGCTCGGTACAACAATCTTGACATCCAAGGGCTCACAACATCATGGATTCCCTACAACACAACAGACCTGTAAGAGATGCCGAGTGACCGAGCGTAGACATCGCGGTGGCTCACAACCCCTAACTGCAGATAAACAAGTAATACCCAGATATATAGAACTCATGTTACTTATTAATTAGATAGGATATTAATAAGAGTTAGTTCAAATCAAAATCCCTCCTGAGCTTTCTATTCATCTCATATACTGAACGACTGACGGCCAAAATCTTCTTCCAAATGCATTTCAATGTCATCTACAGCTCCCAAAGCCTCGGAAATGTCTCTATAATACAAATAGCTGTTTCTCGTTCCACCGATAATTTCCCCTGTTTCAGTGCTTATGATACTGTATGTTCCCGCAAAAGATCCGTCTTTCTTTTGATAAATCATTTTGTTGATTCCAGAATCGAATAATCTTTCTCGAACTCTTTTGCTCCTAGCCACTCTGCAAAATAATACATAGATGCCTCTTCCGGAGTAGTTTATTACAATGTCCTTGAGAATCTGTGCTGCTGATGAGTCAAGCTCTGTCATCCCATGCATGTCAAATATCACATATCTTGTCATCGACTGCTTCCGAATCCTGTTTGTTGCCGGATGGATTTTGATTGACCCATACTTCTCCAACCTATTTAACCGAATTTTCAAATCTGACGTGTTAGTGAATGTAAGCGGTTCAGGAATCTTGATAATCAAACAACCCTCAATTTCTTCCAAATTCGATGCAATTTTTCTGTTGCTAGTGATGATAAATTGGAATTCCTCTTTGCTAAGCCCTTCTGGTATTTGCTCGTCTGCATTTGTAAAGTGGTTTGTATTGGGAACTCGCCCCAAGATCTGAATCCGCGATTTCGAAGAGTGCTTCACCACTCTTAAAACAGAGTACCCACAGCCAACAATGATACCACTTTCGACTGAGTAGAATATCGATATGGACAATGTAATGAAAAATGTAAGTAACTCGTTCCAGCCTTTATCTCTCCAGTGGAACACCAAATGGCCTGGTACTTCCATTAGCAAATTGATCCCCACCACCGTTGTTATCACGGACAATATACACATTGGCAAGTAGTGAAAGTACTTTAGCATAAAAAATGTGGTAAGAAGAGTGAAGAAACCCATCACAAACCCTGAGATGGTTGTGCGAGCTCCTGACAATGCATTGATCTTTGATCGACCATACCCTCCGAACGATGCAAGGGCCGAGAAAAACGACCCAGCAATATTCAACATCCCTAATGCAACAAGCTCTCTGTTGGCTGAAATTGGCAAGTTGTAGATCGACCCGAGCGATTGGGATGCAGTGGTGCTTTCCAAAAACCCCAATATCCCAATGGTTAATGATGGAAACAATAGTTCGTCATAGTACCTGAGCTTGTCCCTTGAAAACGGATTCTTCATTACAATGTTGCCCTTGCCTTCCTCATTAGTTACAGCCCCAAGATGTTGTATTTTGTACCTGCCCTTGAAGTCCATCTCATAGGAGAAAATGGTGGTAATAATTACGACCGCTAGTATCTCTGGAAACAACGTCAAGATTTTCTGGAACGTCTGAGAAGAGTTCGTAAACCCACCCTTCTTTTTGAATCGACGAATCACCAACACAACCAGTAAGGACACTCCACTCAACAAAACCGTTGGCCAGTGATAGTTACCAGCTTGCACCTGATGTATAATGAACACAAATTTGTCGTATGGCGAGTCTAATAGAGTCTCTGACTTCAGTGCATCTAGCTTCAACTCTCCGAAGAGGGAATTGATTATCATAATCATTCCTACTGCACAGATAAACCCATTAAGCAAAGATTTGGACAATACGTTCTCAACATAACCGAACCGGAATAGACCAAAAAAAAACAAAAAGAAACCAGCCATCATTGACATGATTACCACAATGTCGATAGGCTGTATTTCCTCGCTGTGATGGAACCGCATGTAGTCAACTGTCTGCCCCACCACCAATGATATAGCTGCCTCTGGTCCCACAATCATCTGGGGAACCGACCCTAGAATTGCATATATGAACGGAGGAATAATCAACCCGTATAACCCACATATCGTTGGGGCATGGGCAATTGTATTAGCATAAGATATAGATATGGGGATCTGGAATGATGCCAACGTCAACCCAGCAATCAAGTCGTGGAAAAACTTATTCATAGAGTAGTCTGGAATCCAAGAGAAACATGGTAAGTAGTACGGTAGTAGCTCTAAAAACGGCAACTTGGTGTTGATGGTGTAGTAATCATTCAACTCGACTTCATTGTCAGCATTAATACTGTATGTCCCATTATGGTTAGCATTGTTATGGCCGTTTCCCAATGACTCAGCGTAGTGCAATAGTAGCGGCTGAGACTCATTCACAAAAGATAATTCCGTCACGGTACCCGCACCGCACGTACATTCAGCACCACATAGACAAGGATGATTAGCATTAATTTTGGAAGTGGATGTGGTGGCAGCATTACCGTTCGCATTTGTAATGAGATTGGTATTAGGAGTGAGATTTAGGTTAGAATTGACATTGAAATTTTGAACTTGACTTTGAGCTTGGCCTTGAGCTGAATTGGTTATCAGAAAGTTGCTGATAGATGCTGCTCCATTGTTGAGTGTGGCAGTTGCTATCACATTAGGCGTGGAGTTGAGAACTGGTGTCTTCATGGAAAGTGATCGTGACATTGAACGAGCCGCAGATATAGGGCGAATGATCTTATCCTTGGGGTCTGATAGCTCTGCAACGTTTTTCAAGATGGGATTGAAGTTGTGGTTAGTGGACGATTTGGGTCTGTGGAAAAGACTGGGACGTCTCTTGTCGTCTGCAGACTCTTGAGCAATATAGTCTTGGTCCCTTCTCGACATGGTAGTAAACACTATGGTATTAAAGTATTATGGAAATAGCGTTTCAGTACCGATTGCAAATATTGTTATAGCTGAATCTCTAGCTCAAGATTGATCAGGGGCTGGAGATTGGCAAGGGGAAGTAGAGTAGCTCACTGAAGGAGTTGGTTCTCTGGCACAAAATCCATTGAACTGCGGTTCTTTCTGTACCTTATATAGCAAAACAAGCCATAGCATTGAAAGCATGGAGCACTGTTGGATAAGCTGATTCAAGTACCGGATTAAGCACCAACCGCAACACGTGTGCTGCGTCTAATCCGCTGCCGGAAAGCAGATCATCATCCTTTTGGCGCTTAGTGCAGTCTCTGCGTTGACATGCTGGAGCTCTGCGGCTTTGGCGAAAGTAGCAGGGATCAAAAACGTGACAGCACCCTTAGCTAAACAAGACTCCTGCTCAAGAAAACATAATTTGCTCCAGTTTTAATGCTTTAGTATTTAAGTTAAGCACCTGACTCTTACGGCATGATACATGTTAAGCTACGTAGTTTTACACAAACCCGCCCGAATGTGCATTTACAGTACGTGAAAGAATTACTAGTCTCAGTTTAATCGGTGGTCTCGTGATAGTATTCCCTGCTAAAACTGACATTGCGCGTGTGTACTTGCCTGATTATGTAACCCTAATCCTACAGATCCATAATCTGATACTGGTAGTGAAATTTCGAAAAACACAATAGGAATGAACAATGATACTTTTGATTGTCCTATCAGTGGTGTATTACTTGATTATTTATTTCTCTTTGTATTTTGTAGCTAATTGTCTTGATTTTACCAATTAGGTCGGCATTCACTTTCTGTCAACTGCAAAACTCTTGAAATATGAATTCTTGCCTGCCAAAATCATCATATCCATACTCTGTGGTTGTTCTAACCAACTTTAGCCTTGTTTTTAGAATCTCATCTTGGTTGAGCAATCCACTTAATGTATTTCTTTCATATTCAAATCCTTCTCTAACTGGATTTTGAATCAACAATCTTGATTTCAATGTGTTGTTGAACTTAAAAAATGTTTTAATCATTTCAATCAATAAAAATGGCATACTGGGTGAGTACAAACAATCTGAAATAATAATTGTTTGATAATAGTTACTTGTTGAATAGTTTTTTATCATCCATTTTTTGAATGAGTCAGGGCTTTCCCAGTTTAATGTCTTGACCATACTAAAGTTTTCGACTTGGTTCAATTTTACATTTTCTTTTAGATTGTCAACAATCTCCTCCAAATCGGTCAACACTAAATCTCCACGATTAACTTTTTTATTCTGCGATTTCATGAGAAAACTCAAAACAATTCCAATCAACCCAGTGCCTGAACCAAGTTCTAATACTGGAAACTCAATTAAATCCTCAAACTCATTGCAAATTCTTCTTGATAAATTTAATGAGGACCCCCAAGTTTTCAACCCAATTTTGTCCTCGGTCAATGAGGGCTCTTGTAATAAGATATTCAAATGTTTTTTTCCCCCATTGTCATACTTAATCTTAATACGACGAATGAAATCAGATTTGGCTAGCCTGCCACAATTCTCAGATATTAGTTTGGATGATAATTGTAAAATCTCTTCTTTCAATGCTAAATTTTCAATCCAGTTCAAATCATTTGCTAGAATACTTGTAATAAAATCGAAAAATTCATGTCTAAATAATTTTGGAATGTCTTTAATACTTAGTAATTTTTCACGATAATTTAATAGTAATAATCCAAATTGACTACCAAAAAGCGTCAAATACTTGTAAAGATCGTGCAACTCTTCTTGACTAACATTATAATTTTCTAAAAACTGGTCTTGAAAATTGTCATTGTTATCCATATCACTATCAACATCACTGTCACTGTTTTCCTCCATATCGCTAAAATTGCAATGATCTGTAGAAAATAATAACTTAAGCACTGTAATTAAAATACATCCTGGAGGTTTCGTAGATAGCGACGGCAAGTCTGAAATTCTGATGATAGCATCTTCTAGTTGATCATGGCATTGAATTTCTACTTGATCTTCAGTTCTGTCATTTTTTCCTCCAAAGATCATCTGTTGTCCATCGATGTTTTCTTGATCTTTTTCATCAGTTATCTTTTCATTTTGTTCAACAAAATTCACTTTATTCTCTACGCCTTCAAAATAAGATAAAGGATCAAAATCATTACTGTTTATTAACTCATTGCCTGTATCATCTCGAAAATCGCTATCAAAGCTCTCAGTGCTTTCTGTATCTTCCTTTTCTATCTCGTTTTCTGCTGAAATGACCTTCATATTAAACAAAACAGCATATCAATTCTACTTTTTCTATCCATCTGCCTTTTCTTTCACGTACAGATCACATCTTAAAATTTTTCACAGTTGTAAAAGTGTTATCTGTATGGCAAACTTTAAATCTTAAACTTTTTTTTGAGTATTTTTCAAATTTTATTCACATATCAGTTTCCAATAGAAAGCAGTTTTCAACTCGCTTTATCATCGTTTTAACAATCTCTTTAAAGTAGATTCACAACAACTTGATTATTTTGGGTGGCAATAATTACTTGATTTAATTTCATTATCAGTTGAGATTGTTAATCGCCACCAACCAGTAATCAACCCTCAATCTACTTACCATGGCCCTTAATAATAATGGCTCATACTTTTATGAGTGTCAGACTTGCTCAAAGCTCTTAAATGATGCTGAAATGTTAAGCCATATTAAAGAAACAAAGCACAAGAATATGGTTTTTCTACCTAATAATGAATTAATTAGATGCCAGAACTGCAATGATTCAAATATTCATATTCTTCAAATATTACGATATGGGGGTACTTCGATGCAATTAATTTGCAATAACTGTTATAAAAAGTCAAGTGACAACAAAAATAATAAAATCGGAAGCTCTTCTTCAAAACCAGTGCAATATTCTATTGAAAATGGAACTATTTTACAAAAATTTCCAAGTTTTTTGGATTTTAGAGACATTAGATGTGATCTATGTGAAATCAATAAAAATTTATATGTTAAAAAATTAAATGATGAAAAAATTAACTTTAAAAAACAACCAATTTATTGTAAAAGTTGTTTAGATAAGGAATCATTAAACATAGAAGATTTTGTAAATAGAAATGATTATTTTTTTCTCCACCACCTATTGGGTATAAAAGAATCAATCTCAAATAAAACTCCCCAAAAAAATCTCAATACCAAAAATAGGTTTGGTAGAGGTGCTAAAAGTCGAAGAGGTGGAAGAGGGTCTTTCAAAGGGGAAAATAAAAAAAAAGAATTTAAAGCCGAAATTTCTTCAAACTCAAGTTCACTTCAAATTGCTTCAACTGAAGGATTAGTCTCTTTCAATCTGGAAAGTGAACAAGGTAATTCTCCTAGCTCTGCTGATATTATTGAATCGGCAAAGGCAAAATTATCATTGAAAGTTTCCTCAAAACAACTAAAATCTCAAAGAGAAAAAGATTTAAGTACTAATGGTAACAAAAGATTGCAAGAAAACTTTGATGGTCGCGCCAATTTCAATAAAGATAAAGAGGTTAACTCAAATGACAAGGAAATAACAAAATTGTTAAGTTTAATTTCAATGAATGGTACAAGCTCTAAAAATGAACAAATTCAAACAGACACATCTCCAGATCATCAAGATTTGACTAAAAAGAAAAATAGAAAGCAAAAGGATCTAAAACAAACTGACTTGAAACAAACTGATTCAATGACAGATATTTATAATGAAGATTTTAAACCAAAAGATTTATATGAAGATTTCACAGAGTATTTTCAAACTATTAGTTATAATTTGTACCGAGAGGAGATATATTCAACACAGCCAATAAGAGACTTTGAAATTTCATGGGAGCCAAAAGATTTAGATAGGGGAAAAAAAAGAAGACCAAAGACTCGAACCAGGTTTTTAAAAGATTTTGATAAAACAGATTTTCAAAGAAACAAATACGGTGATCCTTGTGAACTTTTTTATATTTATTTGGAATCATCGGACGAATTGATATCTAGAATACCTCCAAAATTCAGAAGATTTAATAAAACTCCATTTGTGAGGCATGGAACATTAGCGTTAATAAATTATAACGAAGAAAAAGAAAAAATATGGTATTGTGGTATTCTTGATGTGATTAGTCATAAAAATACCATTGGGCTTTTTGTGAAATCTTTTCCATGGAACACGATGTTATTAGGGCTGTATGTGGTAAGAGTTCCATTTAATTGGAAATTATTGACACTTTCAGTTCCCGAATCTCGAATTTTGTCTTCGATGTCCATAATTAATTATAAAAAGTCATTTCAATCATTGTTATTGGGGAAAGAACGTATTCAAGAAAAGAAGTTTAACAATAAATTAAACTATAGTGACAATAGCAGATTAAATGAATCCCAAAAGAGATCGATTCAATCAGTGCTAAATAATGATATTACCTTTTTGCAAGGTCCACCAGGAACAGGAAAAACGTCTACTATTTATGAAATTATATTGCAATTGATTGATCAATTTCATACGTTTCCGATTTTAGTTGTTGCAGCATCAAATATTGCAATTGATAACATTGCTGAAAAATTGATGAAAACACATCAAGATAAAATAATCAGAGTTGTGTCAGAATCTAAAGAAAAGGATTATCCTCTTAGTCATCCTTTAGGCCCAGTTGTTTTGCATCATAAAATCCAAATGATGCTCAGTGTTGGTGCTAAAGAAGTTACCGGAAAACTCCGAAGTGGAAAAATTGATTTGATTTCAGAAACGCAATACAAAAAGTATAAAATGGAGGTATTTGATGTGGGTACAAGATTAATGAGCCAATACCAGATCATGTTGACCACCACTGTCACGGCCGGAGGGAAATACTTTAAAATGTTAAAGGAAGCACCTGTTATGATAATGGATGAAGCAACTCAATCATCAGAAGCAGCAACGTTAATTCCCTTATCTATGCAAAATTTGAAAAAAGCAGTTTTTGTTGGTGATCAGAAACAGTTAAGCTCATTTTCAAACAATCCACATTTGCAAAAATCGTTGTTTGAAAGGGTGATTATGAGTGGGTTATATGAAAATAGCCATATGTTAAATAGGCAGTATAGAATGCATCCATTTATATCAGAATTTCCAAGAAATCGTTTTTACGATAGAATGCTAGAAGATGGTATTTCAATTGAGGAGAGAAAGCTAGAGAATATCGAAAAGCCATTGGTATTTTGGGATACTGGTATTTCTAGAAAATACTTTGAAAGCAGAAAGAGAAAAGAATCAATTTTTGGCGAAGAGCAAGGATATTCATTTCAAAACACAGGTGAAAGCGAGTTGATTATCAGTGTTTTGATGCATTTGATATTCTCCAAGAATATTGCAAAGGAAAAGATTGGAATTATCACTCCATATAGTGCCCAAAGAGAATTGATCACTGAGATTATCACCAGGAACGAAATTCTTAACCCAGAGGGGGAAGATGTGATAGTGGACATCGACTGCGATGACTTATTTGATGATGCTAGGCCTGCTACAATGAACATAATCTCAGGCATTACAATTGCTTCAGTCGACGCATTTCAGGGCAAAGAAAAGGACTTTATTATTTTCAGCTGTGTGAGAAGCAACAGAGAAGGGATGATTGGTTTTAGCAAAGACGAGCGAAGGTTGAACGTCGCCTTGACCAGAGCCAGATATGGATTGATTCTTGTGGGCAACAGCGAGTGTCTTTCAAGGGGATCCAAGCTATGGAAAAACTACATTACATCGCTCAAAGAACAGGATTTTGTGTTTAAGGTGAAGAGTACCCAGGCGAGCTTCGACTTTTACTGAGTGATCCATGCTCAGCGCTTAATCCATGTATAAATAGATGGCCCATCCTTGCCAGTTCTATTCTGTTTTTTTTTGTTTCGTTTGTTTCTGCTTTGTTTGGAATTTGATTTATAGAGAAATATAGGATATACCAGTAGCAATAGAAATGGATTACCAGTTAATAGGCTGCGATAACGAAGAGTCGTTCAACACCTACAGCATTGATGCAACGAGGGAAGTTGAAGTGGAGCAAATTGGGGTGGATCTCTTCAAACAAAATATCCATCCAATTGATTTTGTTGCTGTGTATTCTGACGTGGAAGTCCCAGGCTCTGATTCTGATCTTGAGAGTGTTTCGCATCACCGAAGTCTCGCTTTAGATAGCTCACTGGATGGTAGTGAGCCTGCTTTCGATTATATCTCTGCCAATTTGTTTCGAATCGACTGCTTCCAGGTAACCATTGATGATACAACAGAAGATAGCATCACAGCAAACCCCTTCTGCTTCTCCCTCATAGTTAAAAGAGCCAGTCTCCAGAAGGCGATTGTGAAGTTGAGGTCAAGTTTCGATGTTCTGTTTATTCTTGATTCAGAGCAGTGCAGTGCCAGCAGCTGTGGAGTCACTGGCGCTTCGGTCTCAGTGCACAGAGTGGGCGATTTCTCCTTTGAGTTTGCTGTTGTCTTTAAATCTCTTCTCCAAAAAACCAGGCTTCAGCAGTTGCTCTCTTGTTTTGCTGAACATAACAGCCAGATATCAATTGTTCTCTCTCACAGTTTCGTTCGTCAGGTCCACTATGAGCAGATCAGTCCCAGTAAGGGAGTTGTTTGCACAATCTCAGATGAGTTACCAGGAGCCACTCCGGGCCCTAGAATGACTTTGCAATGTAATGACCAGAGCTTGTTGGTATCTAGTATTGCAAATATATTTACTTCATCAAATCAATGGTGTTTCATTAGTCAAGAAATGCATGACGTCTCTCCGTTATGTTGGTTGTTTCCACCGCAAAAGTTGCTATCTGAATATCGTCACAACGATCATCACTATGGAAATATCCAAAACAGACCAGACTCTTCATCATCAACCTACTCGTTGCTATTCTCTGATGACAGAGATGATGGTGAGAATCCTGGGATTTTATCTTTTTCAATGATGTCATCCAATATTCTCAACAACCCTAGTAATAATAATAAAAAGATGTATTATAAAATTTTGCAGTTCTCCAAACGAGAGGTAACTTATTTAATTGGCAAAAAAGGCTCCCGAATTGAAAAACTAAGAAATGATTCAAAATGCGAGATCAAAGTCATACCTGTTAATGAAATTGAGAATTTGAATCTAAAATTGACCAGCAGTATTAAGAGTATTCAATATATTCGAGTGGTATCAAATAATTTTTTGAAATTAAAAACATGTCTTCAAATGATTGAAAGGCAAATACTATTATTTCGAGATGGCGGCATTCGTTATTAGTCCCTTTATATGTTTTATAGTTGGAAAACATTTGGGAATAAAAATTGCTCTTGCTCAATTGCCATTGATTTTCTGTAATGCAATAGTTGTGTGGGGTTCTTTATCTTTGGCTCTTTTGAAAAATTACTCATATTTCGCTATTATAATTTTTCTAAACTCTATTTCAATGACTAGCTCTAGACTTTTACTTTTGATTCTCAGCTTTAAAGTTCTACAAGATTCCCAAAAAGGAAATAATAAATTTTATTCCTTAATTTCTACAAATCTATTAGATAAATACTACCAATTAAACAAGATTTAAAAATAATATCTAAAAATAAACTTAGAAATCTGAGTTCAATTTTCAATTTCATTCTTTTATTTTGGATTTTTATCAATTGAAGCAAAACAAAAAAGAACCTATCGCCGAAACAAGAATCGCTTTAATAATGTTCAAACATTTTCGATGATTTTAAAATCACTCTTTCCTCGATAAAAGTTTTAGATCATATTTTGAGAAAATTAAAGTCATGATTTTCTTTTAGCAATCTATCTAATAAATTATTTGGTTTTCAAATTTTTTATTTTCAACTAGCTCTTAACAAAAATTCAATAAAAAGTGGCCTGGTCTTTTTAGTTTATCAATTTTTTAAAAAAATATAATTATCAAAAATTCAATTCAATTTAATTTAATTTAATTTAATTTAATCTAAATAATTCAATTGGCAATTTTTCTCAAGAGACAGCAATATATATCCATGGTTGAAAATGGTTACCAAGTTTAGAACGGAAAATATTTTGCTGAGTGTTCATGAGTATTTAGTTTTCTACTTTATCGTATCATTTGTTAAACAGATTTGATATGTTAAATTTACATAATTAACCTAATAAAATTTTTAATAAGAACCAAGTTCAACAAAATGCATTCTTTTATTAAAAATTTTTTTACCAAATCCACCCATAAAAGGGAATTAGAAACTATAAAACATAAGATATAGAATCCCTATTTTTGATATGAACTTGTTACTAATTTCCTTGCAAAGTTTGATCAATACAATATCAAAAGATATATTTAATTAATTATTTTTGTTGATGATGTCTTTTGAAGATTTATCTGATTATTTTAATGATTTATTTATCGGTGATAAGTTTTTAGATGAACAACATAATCGTAAAGGCACTTTGAGTGATTGTGAGAGCAAAAACGAAGAAAAATATAAACTCAAAGATATTTATAAAAGTTTTCAAGAGCACCGTAATATAATGTGCTACAATTTTTATAAAGAGGAATTGTTCTCAAAAAAGATGATTGATATTTAGGAAATTACTGATGAACCAATTTATCATTCTAGATTCAGTTCAAGAAGGATTTTAAAGTCAAATAATAAGTATTTTTCGATGTATATTAGAAATAAAGATTTGAATTTTATAAGAAACAAAAAATGTAAGTTTTTATCCCCAATGCAAAAAGGATTTTCAATTATTTTAAATAAAAAAGATACTTTTTGTTATGGCGTTGTTTCAGATACTGGTTTTATTTCAAACAATCGGTTTATGATACTTGAGGATCTATATCAAATTGGGATTGAAATTTTTTCCTGGAGCACTTGTGATGAAGATGAATTGTACTTTGACTCATCAGATAGTTATTTTTGGGGTGATACTACCAAATGGAGGGCTTTGGTTTGCTCAATTCCAAGTTGTCGAATAATGATTGCCATGGATAAATTGTTTCATACTGGTGCTTTTACGTCATTAATTTTAACGAAAAATTTGAAGATAGATATACACAGCTCGAATTGTTATAGTGAAAACATTGAATTAAATAAGTTGATGAACGATTCTTAAAGGTTGGCAATTGAATCTGTTTTAAAAACCGATATAACATTTTTGCAAGGGCCACCCGGAACAGGAAAGACATCTGCAATTTATGAAATGATTCTTCAATTGTTGAAACTAGTTACAGTTAAAGAATCTTAAATTTATCACATTATAGGGGTTTCAGAACAAACAATTTCCTATCTGTTTGTGTTTTTGCAGCATTAAATACTGCAGTTGATAATATTGCTAGAAAATTAGTTGAAACCCATCCTGAATATACTTTGAGAATTGTGGCCCAATCAAAAGAAAAAGACTATCCAGGAGGTCATGTTTTAAGTCCAATTTTGTTGCATCATAACATTGTTAGTCGTTTGGGAGTTAAAGCATTGAACGTTTATGAAAAAATCAACGATAAACTTTTCAATGAAATTACTAAAGAAGATTTGATACACTATAACAAAGATGTTTATCAAATCAAAAATTTGATAGTGAGTAATGCCAAAATAATCTTGGCAACAACTGTGACAGCAGGTGGAAATTTCTTTAATTATATTGATGGTGTTTCAACGATGATCATGAATGAATCAACACAAACCAACGAGGTATCTACATTAATTCCATTGGCACTACCAAATTTGAAGAAATTGGTATTTGCTGGTGACCAAAAACAGTTGAGTTCATTCACCAACAATGAAGCATTGCAAGAATCGTTGTTTGAGAAAATAGTCAATAAGTGTGAGAATGGAAAAGTACTTATGTTGGACAAACAGTATAGAATGCATCCACATATAACTAAATTTCCCAGAACCAAGTTTTATGGAGAATTGTTGAAAGATGGTGTATCTGTTGAAGAACGAGGGTTGGATAATATCAAAAAGCCATTTGTATTTTGGGATACAAAGGGGTTGGATAACTATGAAGAAAAAATGGCAAACTTCAATGTTTATAAAAACAAAAAGCAACATTACTCATCTGAAAATGAAGGCGAGGGCAAACTTATTATTAAAATATTGTATGAGTTGATATTCAACAAGAACATATCAAAAGACAGAATAGGTGTGATATCACCATATAGTGGTCAGAGGCAGTTGCTTACAGACAAAATATTCAAAGATAAGCTTATCAATCCAAATGGTGAGCAAGTTGTTATTAACAAAGATTCAGATGAAATGTATGAAGATCAACAAGCATCGACATTGAATATTATATGTGAGATATCAATTGCGACATCTGACGCTTTTCAAGGCAAAGAGAAGGACTTCGTGTTATTCAGTTGTGTGAGAAATAATCCTAAAGGAAAGAATGGCTTCACCCAGGACGAACGAAGAATAAACGTCGCCTTGACATGAGTAGGATATGGGTTGTTTCTTGTTGGCAACAGCGAATGTCTCATTAAACATAGCGTGCTTTGGAAAGACTACATTACTGGGTTATAAGAGCTTGAATCTGTTATTGGCGTTGAAGAAACAGGGGAGTGCTGTTTTATTTAACTGATATTCTAAAATATAGTAAAAGTACATTCCGATACCGGGAGTCGAACCCGGGTCTGCACGGTGAAAGCATGCCATGATAGCCGTTGCACTGTATCGGAAAAACCTGCGTGCACGGAACTATTTTTGAGTACACCAGCTGGATGCTTTGTAAAGAAGTGCTACCTTTGCTGCTTCTGCTGCTTCTGCTGTCAACAGGGCAAGCAAAACTCCAGGATTCGAGCCTTTTCTTGGCCAGAAAGCCGCAGCAAGGAGAGGCAAAAAGGTTGTGTTGGTCTGAGATCAGCGCAGACTGGCGAGTTTTGCAACCTTAAAGACAATTGATTGATGGTTAAACTCAGCTTTGATCAGTACGTAACAAATAGCAGAGGAGTCTGTGCTGACAAATCGCTCTCTGATTGGCTGCTCACAAAGAAAGAAGGAGCCAAAATCAACAGACCCAAAGCAACTCGAGTATAAAGAGCGAGCCTGTTCCCATTTCTTCTTTCCAGCTCCTTCCCAGTCTACCTCAGATCTGTCCTTATCTTCACTAACCTCAATTGCCTCTGCATTTTATTCACGATGTCTACCTTCTACGATTTATCTCCTCTTGACAAGGCTGGCAACCCTTATCCTTTCTCAGAATTGAAGGGAAAGGTTGTCTTGATTGTCAATGTTGCCTCCAAATGTGGTTTCACTCCTCAATATAAGGGATTGCAGGAATTGTATCAAAAATATAATGAAAAGGGTTTGGAGATCATTGGTTTCCCATGCAATCAATTTGGTCATCAAGAGCCTGGTACCCAAGAAGAAATTGCTTCTTTTTGCTCCACGACCTATGGTGTTACTTTTCCCATTATGAAAAAAGTCGATGTCAATGGTGCGAATGCTGATCCTGTTTATGAATATCTTAAATCAAAGAAAAGTGGTTTATTGGGTTTTAAAGGTATTAAATGGAATTTTGAAAAGTTTTTAGTCAATCAAAATGGCGAAGTTGTTGAAAGATATGGTTCAATTACAAAACCTGAGTCTATTTCTCAAAAGATTGAAAAGTTATTGTAGCAATTTAAGTTATAGTAATTTTTTTATAATTATAAATACAGTCATTTTGTATTTGTATTTGTAATTGGTAGTGACTTATAATATTACTTTATGATATTAAAACAATATATATGGCTTTTTATTCTTCTCATTCATGTTCTTCCTTGGTTTTTTTCTTGTTTTTTTACAAACGTTTTTATTTACATATCTATATATTTATCAATTCTTAATATAATACTTAATTTTAATCAATCGCAACACTTTCAACCCATTTTCGCAACTCGTTCCAATCTATTTCCTTGATTTCGTTCAAATTCTTAACAATATATTCATCCATTTTGATGCTCTTGTTAACTGCAATTATGCTGGGGATTCTATTGACGTTATAATCCAACATTATTTCCTTGATTCCTTGTTCCATTGTATCACACTCAATATCAACCAAGTTCAATTTTTTCTTATCATCTTCCAAATCATTGATGATAATCTTGTACAATGGCCCAGTCAATTTATTGCAATTCCTATCTCCTCTATTTGTGAAATGCAACAAAAGTGGTCGATCATGAATGGCCAATATGGGATACAACTCTTCTTTATATCGAACTGGCAAAAAAATCTGGTTCTTTGTTACTTCTGATTGGGTCTTCTTGGGATATATAATTGAATTGTTCTTGTAATACTCTTTGATCGAGGTGAATAGACTAAATATCTCTCGTCTCTGGCTATATATCAAACATGACCCAGTCAACACCAACGCAGAGTACCTAATAAGCTGCTTGTTTATCACCAATGGGCTAATCATTCCTTGTTAACTGCCTCTCTTTTTGCTTCATCTTCTCTTCATACAACCTTCACATCACCTCTTATGCCTCTTCATGTTACCCGAAGTTTTCCATTTGAGTATTTTCACTCCACTAATCTCTTCTCCAAATCACAAACAATGTAATTCAAAATGGACCAACCCAGCTCTGGATATCTTTCTGATTCGCTTGAAATTGACGCCTCCACTGACAAAGGAGCCTTGAAGAAGGAGTTTGAAACCCACAAAGACAAGTTTTTGGCATCAAATAGAGATGAAAGATTTAATCTGCCTCCCTATGTTCGACTACCAATCATCTCCATGGGCACCAGTTTATTCGGTTTCATTTCTGGCTGTTATGAGGGTTATTCCAAGGCAAGTTTGAGGTATTTGGCTGAAAATTCTCATCGGTTACCAAGAAATGTTAAAGGTTGGTACTTTTATCACAAGAGAAAAAACTATTACTGCTTGAAAGAGGGAATGGTCGAAGGCTTTAAGTATTCTCCAAAGATATCCTTTATAATAACCAGTTATTTCTCATTTGAAGCTCTACTAGACACCATCAGACAAAAGAAGGATTTTTTGAATTCTGTCATCTCCACTACAACTTTCTGCTACGCTTATGCTCATTATGTTAAATTGAGCAAATATCAAAAGATTAACATGGTTAAAAAGGGTCTGAAATTTGGGTTGGCCTTTGGTTTAATACAAGATTTCTTCATCTACAGAAGAAATGGTAACCTCTGGTATTTAAATGCAATCGGGATAAAGCCTTTAAATTATTATTTTCCATCTATTGATAGTGATAATGATAATGGTAATGATAATGATAGCATTAATGATAATGATCAACCGTTGGGCGCTTAAGGATATACCAATATTCAATTAAATGTATGATTCAATTTGTTTGTAAATATTAAATATCGATTTTTTATTAAGAGATTTCATTCATTTTAATTTTCATTTAGATTTTTATTTAAATTTTCATTTTTATTTAAATTTTTATTATGAATATTTTCAATTAATATGAAAGCATTATACCAAATAGTGATCATAATTAAACATAAATTATTAAAAAATGATTAATGAAAATTATATAAGTTAAAAAAAATATTCATGAATATTTTAAAAATACAAGTTATTATAAAAAAACCGAAAAAAACAAAAAACATCATGACAATAATAATGGTAATAGTAATGGTAATAGTAATAATAAAGAAATAGTATTCTTTTTAATATTGCAAAATCATTAAAAAGACAAAGAGAAGAGAAGAGAAGAGAAACGTATAGTTGATGTCAACAGAGAAAAACAAAAACGATCAAAAAAAAATGAGATGTAATATAACGTAACTAGCAAAATGAGGATAGGTTTATAAATTTAAGTGTTATGTTAAAATTGGTAGAAAGTTGCCAACAATCATCATTGGAATACCAAAAACGTCTCTTTTTAAAGTCCAAATACAAGTAGTATTTATTTTTTTGCCATTGCAAGTAAGTAAAGTGCAGCTAGTCATTGTTGCACCTCTGAAATCACCATAAGCAATTTTAGAGAATAAATCAAAATATTCTATAACGCTATTATCATCCATTAGCTCCACTATAAAAGTTCCCTTTTTCAACAAACGATCTCTTGTCCAGCCTGTTAAGATGACGAATTCTTGACTTACATAGCAAATTTGGCCAGTTCTCCTCCAGACTATGGTTGGAGTGCCGCTAATTGATATGTATTTATCATATTCTAAGAGCGTTCTTTGAAAGCATTGTTCCATGAATATCAAGTCGTCTTCTTTGAGAGTTATTGTGCAGGCTATAAAAGAGGGTCTATATTCAGTCATTGATTTTGCCATTTTAACTAGTTGATCTTTGTTAAATCTTTTTCTTAGATAAGTGATTAGTAGATGGTAGCCTAATTTATAACCAAAGGGGACTTTGACTTTTGCGTAAATTTCTTCTGGTTCTTTGAATCTTAGGCCCCAATCGCCAGTTGAGCTGTGGTTGTTGTTTGAGGAAGCACTTGCAAACGAGGAATCATTTGTTGAGCAGTTATTTATATCTGATTGAACGCCGATTGAAAAGGAAATTTGTGATTTCAAACCTGCATCGTTGGTGTGTAGAATTGCCGGATTTAGTTTTTTTTTCTTTTCGATAACGTCGATAACATCGGGATAGGTCATGATATTCTTGCCATCAGGTAAGCCAGGTAGAGGGCCTAGAAAGTATTGGTTGATTGAGGTGTCGCAGTTAGGGTACATGTTGTATAGGTCATTTCTATTGTTGTTGATGTTGCTTTTGTTATTGTAGTGATTGTTGTGAAAGTTATTGTTGTAATTGTTGCTGTTATTATTGTTGTTGTTGCTGTTATTATTATTATTATTATTATTATTATTATTATTATTATTATTATTATTATTATTATTATTATTATTATTATTATTATTATTATTATTATTATTTAGAATGTTGTTATTGGGATAATTTGAATTGTGGTAGAAATTGTTGTATATGTTTTGGTTAGTGGAATGGTTCTCTAGGGGGGTGTTGTTGTTTGAACTTTGAGGAAACATGTAGCTTTCCGATTCAGACATTGATACTGAAGGACTTAGTATGGACTGGTTGTCTGGATTGTAGTTAATGTTTGGGTTTTGGTGGATGATTTGAGAGAGAATTGAGTATTCCAAGTTGGCAGCGTTTGAGAGGAACTTTTGTTTATTTTTTTTGTGGTGGTGGTGGTGGTTACTATTATTTTTGTTTTGGTTATTTAAAGGGGATAGGTTTTCTATTATGTCGTTGTTGTTGATGTTGGATAGAGAGCTGTTTGTGATGTTCATGGCAAGACTTGAGGAAGAGTTTAGAGGAACTAATTGGGGGGAGTTGTTTGGTGGAATTGGGTTTGGGATATTTGATATGTTTTGGATATTTGATAGGTTGTGGACATTCATATTGGGGATATTCATATTGGGAATGTTTTGGATATTGGGATGATTGGGATGATTGTGAATATTATGGATATTAGGAATATTTTGAATGTTTGGGATATTTTGGATATTTGATAATAGAGAAGGAGAGTTGTTGTCAGACAAGGGGCTATTTGAGGAGATATTCTGTTGGTTGAAGTGTTGTTGATTTGAGAGATGGGAGTGATATTGGACAGAAGAATTTGAGGTTGACATTAGTTGTGGGGGAGAGGAAGTAGGAGTTAGGTTGTTATTTAAAGTATTGTATTGGTTGTTGTTGGGGGTATTGGAGATATTTGATATGTTGGAAGGGTTTGGGTTATGTATTGTGAATTGGTTATTTAACGGCAGGTTTTTCTGTTGATTTTGATGATTTTGATGATTTTGGTTTTGTAGAAGAGCGTTATTGAGAATTAGAGGGGGTCGGTGTAGTATTAAATTTGGATTTGAATTAATTTGCTGGAATTGAATTTGGTTATTGTTGTTATTCATATTGCTATTAATGTTGTTGCTATTGTTATTAGTATTGTTGTTATTGTTATTGTTGTTGTTGTTGTTGTTACTATTATTAATGTTAATGTTATTGTTATTGACGATATTATTTGATAGAGGATAATTCTTTGGAGGTTCAGTTAGCTCATCAGGAACATCAATTAAATATTTTTTTTTCTTTCTCGGCGCATCTTTGCACGTATCAAACAAGCCCTTTAAAACACATCGTTTACAAGGTCTCTGATTATCGCAAGTCATATGTGATTTGTGGCAATGATTGCAAGCTCTAGCAGTTTTCTTTCGAGGACGTTTTTGTTTTATCGGTTTATCATTTTTTGTATTCTGGGGATTGCTGTGAGGATGAATATGGAGATTCGGATGAGAAACAGTATGTGGATTATTAGGGGTATTGGTATTTTCAGTATGGCTGTTGTGAGTAGTGTGCTCAGGGTGTGGTTGGATATGAGTGTTTGGGGTATGAAGAGTTTGAGGATCCTGGGGGTTGTGGGGAATCTGGGGATTTTGGTTCTGGTTCAGGCTTTGATTCTGGTTTTGGTTTTGATTTTGGTTTTGATTTTGATTTTGATTTTGATTCTGGCTCTGGCTCTGACTTAGCCCTTGGCTTTGAGCAAGGTCCTGGGAAGGATGGTTTAAGATGTTCAAGCTGCGTATGCTGTTCAAGCTGGTGATGTTGGCAACTTTGGGCAGGTCAGACATAGCACTTGGGTCCTCACTGGTGGTGGCTCTGCTGGCGCTGGGGTTGAGAGGGAGGAAGAAGCTCTGTTGGTTGTTGCGTTCGCTGGCGGCACGGCCCGGGGCGCTGCTGTGGCGCAGGCCCGGCTGCTGCATGTGCTGCGTGTGGGGCTGGGGCGGGCGGTTGATCGTGTTCATGCTGCGGCAAATGTCCCTGGGGCTGCTGCGTCTGCTTCCTGCTCTGGCGCCTGTGCTGCCTATATCCTCCGCTCGGTCGTCCGCGCTGCTTCTTCCGCCCAGCGCTCTGCTTCCCTGTGATTGGCTGGCCCCGCGTCTGTCTCTCCCAACATGGCAGCCTGGCACGCGACAGCTCCAGTCTGGCTTCCGTCATGGTGGTCTCGTGCTAACAGGCAACAGGATGGGAAAGCGCACCTCCACCATTGCGCGATCTCTGGTACTGATATCGTGTTTGTGCTACTTGCAATGTCAATTATCTGCTGCGGTCTGCTGCGGTCTGGTCTAGCGAACAAGAGCGTTTGTGACGGTGCTAACAGCACACGCACTGCCGGCGCTGTTCACGAGACGTGCGTCGGGCTTTCCGTCTTGCTTGTACACCACCACCAACAGATCGGTGGTTGAGAAGGAGGGTTGGCAGGTTTCCCAGATCTTCTTCTTGGGATTCAATACCTTCTCAGGCACGCCGTCGAAACCCTCGAAGAAGAGCTTGTCACCCACTGCACTGTTCTCGGGAGGAATCACAAACTCAACCAACCCGTCTGCCGCATCCGACCCACACAAAACCATCGCCATGCTCTTCACTCCTCTCATGTTCACTGGCTTCAAGTTGCACACAACAACCACCCTTCTTTGCTGCATCTCCTCCAAAGAAAAGTGCTTCACCAACCCGGAGCACACCTTTCGGGGCTCGCCGCTCTCATCTCCCATTTGGATGGTCGACACATACAACGAGTCCGCATTGGGGTGCTTTTCGCACTTTTCAATAAATCCCACTCTGAAATCAATCAACGAGGGATCAATCACAACAGTTTTCTTCTCATTTCCACCACCACTGCTCTTTTTGGCAGCCTTTTTGGCAGCCTTTTTGGCCTTTTGTGCTTCAACTTTCTTTTTTTTATCTTCTTCACTCAATTCTTTCTTACCGCCCTTGGTTTCGGCAACTTCTCCAGCTTTGGCAGCTTCACCAATTTCTTTAGTCTTAACCTCTTTAACAGCCTCAGCTTCTTCACTTTCTTTATCTGTTTTACCTGTTTTACCTGTTTTACCATCTTTACCTTCTTTAGATGCGTCACTCTTTTTCTCTTTGACTTTAATCTCTTGTGGCAACTCAATTGAATAATCAATCTTGATCTTCTCATCCTCTTTCTTAATAACTAGAGTGTTTTGAATCAAATCAATCCATCTTAAAACATGACGAATCTTGACAGCCTCTTCACTTTTACCTTGATATTTCTTCGTAACAATATCAAATAGCTTGTTGAATACTACTTCATCAATCTTATTGTTGGCATTTCCCAATAAATAACTTTTTTCTTTCAATAACTCATTGATCTTGACTAAAATCTCATTTTCTTCCGTGCTTTGACCTTTAACGCCATCCAAATTATTAATCAAGCTTAAATATTGACTCTCAATAGCCTGTTCTTCAATACTTAATTCCTTCTCTTGAGAAAGACTCAATTTCGAAAAATCTTCATTCAATTTACTAGCCATCTTTATCTCAATTATATCTAATTGTAACCTTATATTCTTGTAATCTAATTAGTTATAATATGCCTAATATATTATCAATATCAATATCAATATATTTGTATACTTACATAGATACTTCACTAGAAAAGAAAATTTTCAAAGATGAATCATTTGGAACTTCTGAGAATTATCTTCCATCTCCCATGACAATCAGGTGTTTTACACTACCTCCCGCAATACTCAACCTGTCTTTTTCTCTTTATCTTGCATTCCACTTCCCAGTTTTAACAGGTATCTTTTATGTATTCAATCTCAGTAAAAACAACAATCACAACAAAAAGTTAAAAAAAAATTAATATAGATATAATTATAGATATATATTTACGCATATTTATCTCTTTGGCTAATCTTGTTCATTGAGATAAAATGCTCTTGACAAACTCAACATAATTAACATTCCCATCTTGCGTAACATTAACTCCCTTCAACAACTCATCCACCTCTGCGTCAGACAACTTCTCGCCAATCGACGTTAATATATATCTTAATTCCCCAACTCCAATAAATCCAGACATGTTCTTGTCAAACACTTGAAACCCTCTGACATAATCTTCAGCGTCTCCCAAGGGTTTGAATCCATCTGGTCGATTTATAATCTTAACATATGTATCGAAATCTAATTCCCCTGGCAATTGTCTCTCCAAATCAGCAATCTCTGCTAATGTAGGATTTTGTCCAACCGCTCTTAATAAGTCTCCAAGGGCCTCTGGTGGAACCTTTCCTGTTCCCTTTTTATCAAACAATGAAAAGGCATCCTTATATGTTTTGGTATTAGCTGACTAATAACATAAATCAAATCAAATTAAATTAAATTAAAACGTAAGTATTTATACCATATAATAATATTATTATGATTATTCTTCTTCTTCAATCTCATAATATTCATACCATTTTGTTATTTTATTCTTCAATTATTTGATTTTCTATCTCAATGTTTATATACAACTCTCTGATGTGGTGTAAAGTCTGCAATCGATTAAACAAAACACTTACAATTGAAATATTTATATTCAATGAAGTGTTTATTTCTCTATGTTTTCTTTTGTCCCAATAAGGAAAGACCGGGCAACTCCCACACATCTCACCTATCCACCTGCCTGTTATCAGAAATAATTTTATAAAATTAAATTGTCTATAGAACTTGTATAACTAAAATGAAAAGTTAACTGAAAATTAAAATAAAAAGTATACATGTATAAAGAGATAAACTTCTGGCTATTTATGTCACTAAATTCGAATGGGTTCTTGTAATAAATGCCCCATTCTTTCTATTTTAGTTCTCAAATACCCATTTATCTCTTTAGATTGGATTCCTCTATTACTCTCAATTTCATGATTATTCTTATGACTATGCTCATAAATATGCTCACGCTCATCACCTTCTTTTAAATTTTCCCTCCAGGCTATTGGAATCATAGGAATTCTTTCAACAACTCTAATCAGTCGGTTTTTACCTTCAACAGCCAATATCTTATCCGGATTGTTGGTCAATAATTTAATATTGGGTAGATTCAAATCTAACAATATGCTAGTAGCCAACGAAAAACTTCTCGCATCTGCTGGATGTCTTAACATCAAATTAGCTTGCACTGTATCGGCTCCTAAATCTTGCAAGTTATACGCCTTTAATTTTTCTCCCAATCCAATTCCTCTACCTTCTTGTCTCAAATAAATTATAACTCCACGTCCATATTCTCCCATCAATCGGCCTGCTTCGTCAAATTGTTCGCCACAATCACATCTAGCTGACCATGTTGTTTCTCCTGTATAGCACTCGGAGTGAATTCGCACTAAAATAGGGTTTTCAGGATTATATGATGTTCTATTATCATATATTAATTCATCCTTTTCATTGAACTTTAATCCGATTTTTTTCAACTCATCAAAATCCGCTATTTTTCTATTGGGTTGTAGTTTTCCAATATATGCACCTCGAATCATTCGGTCTGATTGTGTTTCATTTTTTTGTCTCAAATATAACGATTTGCTTCGAATATTTTCCCCAAAAACAATAGCCAAATGCTCCTTTTTATCGATATTATTGGAATACAAGTGCAAAAAAATCTCAGTGTTATTAGTTGTAGGAATTCTGGCCCTTGCAACACATTTAACAACAGGTAGCTCCTCAGGCAATAAGTCTCTATCCAAATTAAATTCCTTTTCAAATAAATTAGTATTAATATCATGTTCATGATCGTTATTTAAATCGACCGAAGAACTCGAAAATTGTGATGAAGTTGGAGAAAGAAGGGATAAGTCATCACTTAAATTAGATGAAAGACTTAGAGTAGAATCAGCCATTTGCATTATTTGATTTATTTTAATTAAAATGATATCCAAAAAATATAATAAATGTTAAATAATAGATGTGGAGTGAGGAATGAGAAATAATATAGTAAGAAGTAAATAACCAGGATGCTGATTCGCACCAGTGAAAATTCATCCAACAAAAGAAAGTCCTTTTGTTTTATAACTTGAGCTGAGTAATTTTTATCTGTTTACGGACAATTTCTAATTCTCACCTAAAATTGACACAAAATTACTAATGCTGGATGACTAATGCCGGATCATCACGGACAAATGCGGTTTTCCTGATGCAAAATCCGGGTCACTAACGGAACACCAACCGGTGGTGAAAAAAGCGTTCGTAATCCGCATCTTCCCCAGACCCCATCTCTTTGGAGCCAGAACCAGAATCACCAGAATCACCAGAACCAGCAGGATTTTCTTTGAGTTTTGCACTGAAATCAGTGACTTTTTGAAGCATCTCTTCATTAGTGAGCGGTTTGGACTGCTGTTTAAGATATTTCTCCCTTTCTAATTCTACTAGTGTTTTCCTCAATTTTTTCTTGCTTTTCTTTGCTTTCCCTTTATCGTTTTTATCATCTAAAATAGATGTTGAGTCTGTACTAGCTTCCACTATTTCATTATTATTTTCAATGTTAATACTCTCGGCATTGTCATTATCTTTTCTACTTTCATTTTTTAGGGTAATATTCTCATCAGCAACAATAAGTTCGCTATTCTTTCTGTTGTCATTTTCAGTCTTGATTTTTTCTTCAATTAATTGTTTCACACTCAATTTTTTTTTTGATAATGTTTTATCATTCAATGTTTCATGAGCAGATTTCATTTTAAACTTGTCCTTCATTTTATTCTCTTTTTTATTAATTCCAATAGCCAATTCATCATCATTTTCGTTTTCATTTTCGATATCATAAGTTATCTTGATTTTGGATTTCAACTTAATTTTTTTCTTTCTCTGACTAGTATTATTACTATTGTTATTGCCCATAGTTTTTCGTTTTTTAATATTGTTCTCCAAGCTACCAAAATATGGCTGAATTATATTAACTTTTTTAATTTTGGTTGGATATATTGGTGTTTCATTATCCTCTCTCAATTCAGACTCACTAATTTTAACTAAATTATATATGCTTTCTCCTTCAATTTTGCCAATGAGAATATTTTTATTACTGAACTTACTCAATGCATCTAATGTTATAAAAAATTTACAATTATTTTTATTGTTATCATCTCCATCAGTAAAATAATTCCTCCCATACATCCCAATTAACCCTCTTCTATTGAATTTCAACCGAGAATGAAACTCGTTATAAGTTTTATTCTTGTTCTCATTATTCTTCAGATTATCATTCAATTCGACTAGTATATTCTTATAAATCTTATTGAATTGCAAATTGTCAAATCTTCCATTCAAACAATCCTCAAGAAAGCTCTGGCAATTGATCGGTGTCTCCTTAGCCCATAGTTCTATCTCTAGCAGCCCTCTACTGGTCTCTATTACCACCTTGGCTGTTGTTGGAGGCTCATTCATGGCTTTTTTTCTTCACATATTTGTGCTTCCTGTGCTGCTTTTGTTAAATGAAAAAAAAAAAACATTGCAATTTCCTCACAAAAAAACGCACAGTTGTGTATTTAGTTGATAGAGAAGTGAGTTTAACGCCTGACTCAGCATAAATGCTAAATGCAATATCTTTATTCCGCGCACTCCTTCATTCGATTTTCAACCAACCAGCTTCCCCGAAAATAATCAATATATTCCATACAACTCAATTTATCAGCTGTGGAATAACCTCACTATTAGAGAGCACCTAGCAGTTCAGTTGTTTGTTTCTAATTTCCTGGGTCTAAAAATCGAGTTGCTCTTCATTTGCAAAATGTTTAAACAATCCACCTTTCTGCAGTTGAAGACCTTGTCTTCCTTAAATAACTTGAACACTTCAAGGTCGTTATATACTAGTGTCTTGAAAAGTGATATTAATATTACAAAAAATGGTAAAACTAATATTTCAGTAGGTCAAGGAGGCAGATCCTCTAGAACTGGTTACACTGCTACAGTTTTTGGTGCTTCTGGGTTCTTGGGACGTTATGTAACTTCAAAATTAGCAAGACATGGTACTATAACCATTGTTCCATTTAGAGATCAAATGAAATCAAGATTCTTAAAAGTCACTGGTGATTTAGGTGTTGTTAATTTGGTTGAGTTTGATTTAAGAAATATTAAATCAATTGAGGATTCCATAAAACATTCCGATATTGTATTTAATTGTATCGGTGCTGACTATCACACCAAGAATTTTTCAATGGCTGATATTAATATTGAAGCAGCAAGAAGAATTGCTAAAATTACAAAAGATTATGAGGTTCCAAGGCTTGTCCATGTTTCCTCATACAATGCTGACCCAGACTCATCATCTGTTTTTTATGCCACCAAGGGTATTGGAGAAGCTGCTGTTAGAGAAGAATATCCTAATGCTACAATTGTCAGACCTAGTCCAATGTTTGGTAGAGAGGATAAAATATTAAGACACTGGGGTAACAAAGCAACCATATTTAATTTCAATTCAAACAAAACGAAAATTTATCCAACCCATGTTCTTGATGTCGCGAAGGCGTTGGAACTTATTGGTTTTGATGATTCTACAGAGGGTCAATTGTATGAGCTATATGGCAATACTGAATATTCATTGGATGAAATCAGAAAGATTATTGAACCATTCACTAAACAAAAATATATAAATATTGATATACCAAAACCAATAGCATTGTTAATGACCAATTATCTTCAATATATTTATTGGAAAACTACCAACCCTGACCAAGTTGAAAGAGCTTATATTGATCAGATAATCGATTTCAGAGATCCAAACATAAAGACTTATAACGATCTAGGTATTGTTCCTGATACATTAACAGACCATGTTCTTAAATACACCAAACAATTTAGAACATACTTACATAGCCATGATTTACCACCAAGTGAGAAGGAATTGAAAAATTTGAGAAAATATGCTCATGTTATTGAAAATTAATTTTAAATTTATTTTTAAGCTTGATCTTTATTTTAATGATTATAATTTTATATTCTTAAATACATTACAATTAAATATAATTAAATATAATTAATTTTGTTTTTTTTATAATCTATATTCTATTTTTATTTCTACATATTTGTTATTGCTTTAATTCTACTTTTATATTATTACCCATAGAAAATATTTTATTTAATGACTTGTTTAAGAATTTAGTGAATAATTAATTATTGATTAATTATAATACAATTTTAGAAAAAGAAAAAAAAAATTGATAAAAAAGAGATTATTTAAAAAGAGAGCTTATAAAAGATATGATAAGGTGAAATTTGAGAAAAAATCAATTTTAATTTATAATCGATAAATGAATGAGTAATTTATTTTTTTGTTCCAAAGTAATTTGACAATCAAGTTCAAAGATAATTTTTGATTACTTGCTTATAATAATCAAAACTAATTTACATAAACCTATGACATTCAACCAATTGTAATTAAAAAAGTAAACGAATTAATTCTAATATTCCACCGCCAACAACTAAGAAAACTATCAAAATCAACCAAGGTTTTGATAATGGAAATTCTTTTTTGGCTTTTGGTCTTGGTTTACCCATTTTTTTTTCCTGTTCTTTGTAAAATTTAGCGTTTGCTAACCTTTGTCTAGGTGTTTGAGGAACTGGTTTAGCCTATAAACTCAACAGTGCAAAATTAAGAATTAAATGTTAGAATTCATCATCGATTGGGGATATTGATATATTGAGCTAGCGTTATTCCAAAATCTGGAAAATGGAAATTGAAAACCGAAAAATCGACAAATAAACATACCATTGCAACAATTATTAAGCGTAAATTTAGTGTAATGAATAAATCAACAAGAATCGGATTTCTAGTAATGAAAATAGTGATTCTGAGATAGTTCTAGTATTTAGTGATGGTTGTAGTTCTCCCAGCTTTCATTATTATAAATAGATCTTCCACATCATCTCAAATCAAACTAAAGACGTGGTAAAAACCAGTCCAAAACTGGAATCGGAGCTTCATCCTCAAAAAATAAATTTGTATGCCCAAGCCCATATAACCTACGTATACCTGTAATGCCAGAACTGGTTCAGCCGTTATTGTAGAAACGCTACTGTCTGATATTATAAACACTCATGACCTGGAGTTAATCCTGCAACAGGTCTCTAATCTCATAATAACACAGTCATCCGCGCTGTAATCCGTGCTACAGTGCACCGACTGAGTTACCCGTATGGCATGCGCAGGTTCACACAAAGCCGCCGGCCAATATGTCTTAAAAACGCAGACTGTGTCATGATACATTATTGTGCATTAATTGGTGCGTGGTTACGTATTTGTCTTTTGCTGCCGGCGACCCAACGCCCGTCTATTGTTCAAACTGACTACGGTCCCAACGCACGATTCGTAGTTCAGAGGCTGTTGTTTGTGGGAAAGTCTTCTCTGATGACCCAATCATAGCACTTTCGCTATCACTGAGAGCAGCTTTTGCTTGTGTTGGGTCTTCTTTGGCTCTGGAATAGGCTGCTGCTTTGTTTGCTGCTTTGTGTGAAAAAGAGCTGCTCAGCTTGGAGATTTGGTTTAGGTGCAAGAGGAAAGGGAATTTGCTGTTGTACATTGGGTTGGTCAAACTTTGTAATCGTATATACAGTGGAAAACAAAAGAAGGTTTTGCAGTTAATCAGGTTTATGTAAAATGCCAACTTTTTTTATGGCTTTATTCTTGTCGCTATATCATTTCATCATTTTATCAGTTTTTTCTGTCTCAGAGCCCTCCAACTTTCTTCAAAAATGGATTTTACACTTTCCTCTAAATGCTGAGGTTATATTTATCAAATGGTGCTATTTCTCTCAAATGATCATAAAGGCTAAACTATTTTTTTTCATATATAATAAAAAAGAGCCCTTTTTCATTTATCTTTTTGGCTCTTCTGTCATTTTACAGTAGCTATTAATCAGCACTTAAAATTTAATACCTAATTATTAATTCCTAATTCCTATTACTTCTATATTTCCCTATACTCCTATACCTCTAGTACTTTATGATGAAAACTGATAAAAATGATCATACATATTTTGATTCAATACCTTTATCTGGAAACTTGAATAAGAAAAAGGCTTTCGATAACAATAGTAATAATCATAAGTATAAAAGATACAGTATTTCTTTGAAAACTCAACTTAAACTAGCTGTACTATTTGCTTTATTTGTTATATGTGCTTCTCTTGTGCTTTTAAAAGATTCTTATGAACCGAATACAATTAATTTAAATTACAATGATTCTAAAAACTCAATAAACCAAAATGCTCTTTCATTCATAAACTCAACTTCAATATCAAATAGCAATACCAATCATATTAATAATAAAAGCATCAACAACAACAATAATAATAATAATAATAATAATAACAATGAGACTAATTCAAACTTATCAAAAGATGACTATTCAAATATTTTGAAAGTCTTCGAAGAATCAAGATATGATTTATTTAAACCTTCAAAAGTGAACGCCACTTTAGTAACTCTTGCCAGAAATTCTGATTTATGGACTTTAGTAGATACAATACGATCCGTTGAAGATCGTTTCAATAGTAAATTTCACTATGATTGGATTTTTCTTAATAATGAAGGCTTCACTCAAGAGTTTATTGATACAACTTCATCGTTAATTTCAGGTACTGTTAAATATGGCACAATCCCCAAGGAACAATGGTCCTACCCACCAAATATCGATTTAAAAAAAGCTGAAAGGTCAAGACAATTATTGGCTAATCAAGCCATAATCTACGGTAATTCAGAATCATATAGACATATGTGTAGATACCAATCAGGTTTTCTTTGGAAACATCATTTGTTAAACAGTTATGACTACTATTGGAGGATTGACTCTGATGTGATGTATCATTGCGATATCAATTATGATGTATTCAAATTTATGAAAGATAACAATAAGACCTATGGTTTCACTATATCATTATTTGAAACTCCTGGTACTGTTCCAACTTTATGGAGAACAGTTAAAAGATTTCTTAAAAAACATAAAAATGAAAATTTACTTCATCCAAATAATTTCATGGATTTTGTTTCAAACAGTAAGGGAAATGGCTACAACTACTGTCATTTTTGGTCCAATTTTGAGATTGCAGATTTGAATTTCTTTAGAAGTGAAACATACCAAAAGTTTTTCAATTACTTAGATGAAGAAGGTGGTTTCTTTTACGAACGATGGGGTGACGCTCCAATTCATTCAATCGCCATAAGTCTATTTGAAGATAAGGATAAAATCCATTACTTTGATGATATTGGCTACACTCATGATGACTTCTCAAACTGTCCATTTGATAGTGATTTCAGAAGAAAAAATCATTGCTCTTGCAATCCCAAAAAGGATTTCACCTGGAAAGGTGCTAGTTGCACTGACAGATATTTTGATGTTAAAGGATTAACAAGACCGGAAGGTTGGGAAGCTTATACTTGAGTACACCAATAACATATATATATATATTTGTTTTTTTTCTGGTTTTTTTTTCTTCTTTTTATGCTCTGCTTTTTTGTGTTTTCTTCTTCTCTATATTCTTTTTCCTGACTCTTGTTTGTTTCTTGTTTGGTTTTTGTTTTCATGGCACTTTGACTTGTGGTTCTCAATCAAAAACTTCTGTTATTTCTGCTCTTTTCTAGATATCTGTATTTAATCTTTTGCTCTGAAAATCGCTATTAGACAAATGAATTGTGAATCCCATTGGCTGATTGGCTGCAGTGGATACAAAAAAATCAAATTGCCCGATATGCACTATTCTGCTTTCCCACATGGAGATAAGCCTTTTTCTGTCTGGCTGCAGCAATCCAGAACACCGACGTACTCTTCAAGAAGACGAAATCTCTCTTTTGGAGTTCGAAACATCTGACAGACATTGAGCCATTTCTCCTTCTTTCACACAGCAGTCCAGGAAATGCCTGTTGATGAAGACCTCTTATACTGCTTCTCCTGTAGATTGGCCCAGGCACTTTTTTGCTTCAGCATCTGGTGCTGCCTGACCAAACTCTCCAAAACCTGATGTTACTTGGAAAACAACATCCACTTACCTAAGCAATCCCACAACAAAACAACAACCCATCTTCAGCCTTAAGCAAAACCAACAACATCGCTCGGAATAGATGGAAGAAATTCAGAATATAGCAAATACCATATAATACAGCAGCCTGAAATACAAAATACTATCTCGCAATATATTTGACAACAGGATTCAAATGACCTGTCACTAAGAGTTGAGCAATTCGTCAATCTACTATGCAGAATTTTGTAACGTTTGTTTTTTCAAGACTAAAAAAACTAAGTAGGGAGTTGAGGCTCTTTCTAACCGTTTTTGTCGCCATAATATTCGTATCCTTGATTTTATTGTCCTTGAATTACAGCGATCAAAAGGAGACTAGTCTTATTCCACCTAAAAAATATATCAAAAATCTACAAAAAAATCACCAACCAATAGCTGGTAAACATGATTATCAAGATTTTTTCAAGGAATTTGAAGATGCTGAATATGATTTAATCAAAAGCACTAAAGCAAATGCAACTTTTGTTACTTTAGCCAGAAACAGTGATGTTTGGGGGATGGTCAAGTCCATTAGGTCAGTCGAAGATCGATTCAACAGAAAATTCCATTATGATTGGGTGTTTCTTAATGACGAAGAATTTTCAGAAGAATTTATTGATGCAACTACAGCTGTCTGTAGCGGAAAAACTAAATATGGTGTTATACCCGTTGAACAATGGTCTTTTCCATCTTTTATTAATACTGAAAAAGTTGATAAAAATAGAGCAAGGTTGAAAAAATTGGGCATAATCTATGGAGATTCAATATCATATAGACACATGTGTAGGTATGAATCAGGTTTTTTTTGGAGACATCCATTGGTAAACGAATATGAATGGTACTGGAGAGTTGAACCAGACATATCCTTTCATTGTGATATCAATTATGATTTGTTCAAGTATATGGAAATCAACAATCAAACATATGGATTTGCTATATCATTAAAAGAATTTCACAAGACAATTCCATCTTTATGGAAACATACCAAATTATTTTTAAAAAAGAATCCAGATTATTTGCACCAAAACAATCTTATGGACTTTCTTTCAGAAGATAACGGTCATACCTATAATTTATGTCATTTTTGGTCAAATTTCGAAATTGGAAATCTAAATTTCTTTAGAAGTCAAAAGTATCGAGAATATTTTGATCACTTGGATAAAACTGGGGGATTTTTTTATGAAAGATGGGGAGATGCTCCCATTCATTCAATGGCTGTGAGTTTATTTGAAGATAAAGAGAAGATTCATTTTTTTGACGATATTGGCTACACACACGATATATTTACAAGTTGTCCAATTAGCAAGAAATTCCGGAAAGATAACCATTGTGCTTGTAATCCCAATGATGATTTTGCCTGGAGGAGTTATAGTTGCACAGGGAGATATTTTGATGTCAAAGGACTTAAAAAGCCTGATGGTTGGGAGGATTATACATAAAAGAAAAGCAGTAAAGCAATTATTTTATTATTTTACTTTTTTACTTTTCCAATATTTTACTTTTTTACTTTTTTAATATTTTACTTTTTTATTATTTGATCTTTTTTTTTTTCTTTTAATTATATTGTAATTATAGTCTAAAAAGAACACTACGTTATGATAGTAATACTAAGTAAATTTCTAAAAAAATCAAAATATGAAAGTGGCTTTGGCTCCACATAGCTAAAAATATTTCATTCCTAAGACGAGTGTGTTTGAAATGGAAAGGAGAAGGTAAATATAAGAGTCTGAATGGAAAGCTATGAAGAACAAATTAAGATCCCACAGAGAAAAATTGCTTAAAAGTATAAAAGAGTTTAGAAAAATGCAAATTGAAATGGAAATTTTGGAAAAATCAGCAGAAAAACTGAAGAAAACGAAATAAAGTTGGTCTATTTTAGGTGGATTTTTCAACGTGTGGATTTTTTATTCACATTGAAAGTAAGACAAAGATAGCAGATGAGTGAAATTTGATGATGAATTGTATGAAATGCAAACTAGATAATTATAGGCTTAATAGGGCTTAATAGAGATAATTGTAGTTGCCAGTGAGATTATTATTATATCTATTTTATTTTAATAGTTTCGATTTACATTTTGATTATCTTCTTATATTACAATATATTATATTGTTTTTTGTTTTTTTTCACTCGTCGGGTCCTTTTCTGGGATTAAATAAGGGAGAATTGGTTTTCAATGCTTGATATCTGGAATAAATAGAGATAGCATACAAATAAGATATATAACTAAAATGAGGTTATTGATTAATAATTATCGATTTAAAATAATTGCATTAATTTTATTTGGACTACTTTTATTGATTGGTTTCAACTTAACAAGTCTCCATTCGTTGGATAATTACGATTTAGTTAATCTTAGCATAAACAGGTTCAAAAATCTTACAGATAATGAGATAATTTTAAAGTTACTAGATTTTGATATTGGTAGTGAGAAAGATGATGAGAATGTGATCCAGAATGACAATGAAGACGATAAACGAATTTTGTTGAACAAGACTCAATACGAAGAAATATTTAAACAAGTAGAGACCAAGCAATATAATATGGTAGCAAAAAGCAAAGCAAAGGCCACATTTGTTACTTTGGCGAGAAATAGTGAGTTATGGGGATTAGTGAATTCGATTAGATCAGTTGAAGATCGATTTAATAGAAAATTTCACTATGATTGGGTTTTTCTTAATGATGATGATTTCAGTGAAGAGTTTATTGAGACTACAAAATCATTGTGTAGTGGGAAAGTCAAGTATGGGAAAATTCCAAAAGAACAATGGTCATACCCAGATTTTATTGATATCAAGAAAGCAGATAAAGCAAGATCAAGATTGAAGGAACTAGGAGTAATATATGGAGATTCGGAGTCTTATAGACACATGTGTAGGTTTGAATCAGGGTTCTTCTGGAGACATCCATTGTTAGATGAATATGACTGGTACTGGAGAGTTGAACCAGATATCAANTCAGGGTTCTTCTGGAGACATCCATTGTTAGATGAATATGACTGGTACTGGAGAGTTGAACCAGATATCAAATTTTACTGTGATATCGACTACGACGTGTTTAAATTTATGGAGGATAATAATAAAGTCTATGGGTTTACTATATCGTTAATGGAGTATCAAAGAACCATACCATCATTATGGAGGGCTACAAAGGGATTTATTCGACAGCATCCTCAGTATTTGCACAAGAATAATTTTTTGAAATTTATATCCGACAATAAGGGCAAAACATACAATCTCTGTCATTTTTGGTCAAATTTTGAGATTGCCAGTTTGAATTTCTTTAGAAGTGACAAATATCGCGAATACTTTGAATATTTGGATAAAACTGGGGGATTCTTTTACGAGAGATGGGGAGACGCGCCAATTCACTCGATTGCTGTCAGTTTGTTCGAGGATAGAGAGAAGATTCATCATTTTGGAGACTTGGGATACACCCACGATGTGTTCACGAGCTGTCCCATCGACAAAGAGTTTCGAAAGAAGCAGCGCTGTTCGTGCAACCCTCAGGATGACTTTGACTGGACAGTGGGCAGTTGTACCTGGCGATATTTCGAGCTCAACAGGTTGAAGAAGCCCGAAGGATGGCAGAACTACAAGGACTGGTGATGCTATATATATATTTATACACATTTATATAAATTAGTGTTTATTAAAAGATATTCAATGTGATAGAGATTGGAAGTACCGGTTCCATGGATTTCCGTGGATTTCCATGCTTTGTCGAACAATCTTGGCGACCACTTTGGTTGGACAGTCGTTAGAGGCGGCGACTTAGCGGACTGACTAGGTTTTGTTTTTCTGTTTTTTTCTGTTATTTTTGCTTTTTTTCGGGTGTTCGCTGTTGTTTCTCTGTTCGACTGTGGCCAGCACTAAGAAAGCTATTTATAAAATGAGACTAGCGTGGAAAAAAGGTGAAAACAGTTTTGCACGTCTGTTTCATTTCTGGTTGCTAGCACTTCGATCTCTGAGGAGCAGACGATGAACCAGATCCATTCGTATTACAGCAGAATGTCGAAGAGAGTGCTATTGAACCAGAGGTTCAAGATAACCATCTTGGTGGTGGTGTTGTTGGTCTCATCCCTCTCGATTTACTATTACAATGGGGATCTTGGGCAGCAGCCAAGTGGACAAGATGGTGGTTTGAAAATATTGTCCCATGGGGGTGCTGATGGATTTAGCGATGGCAATAAGGATGGGTATGATGAATTGCAGAACAACCATGATACCAGTTATTTTAATGACGATAAGGCTGCCAGTGACAATAATAATAATGATAATAATAGTAATAATAATGATAATAATCATATTAGTCTTGATACGTTGGACCAGAATCTAAGGGATAAATTAAACAAGAATTTCAATGAAAAGCAGCTATCATTAACCAAGAGTGAATATCAAGAGCTAGTCAAAGCATTTGAAGAAAATCAGTACAGGATATTTAAGAAATCTAAAGCCAATGCTACATTTGTAACATTGGCAAGAAACAGCGATATTTGGGGGATAGTTGATGCAATTCGATCAGTTGAAGATCGATTCAATAAAAAGTTTCATTACGACTGGATTTTCCTTAATGATGAAGAGTTTTCGCAGGACTTTATTGATGCAACGTCAGCAATTGTTTCGGGAAAGACCAAGTATGGAAAGATTCCCAAAGAACAATGGTCTTATCCGGATTTTCTTGATGTTGAGAAAGCAGACAAAGCGAGAGAGGAAATGAAAGAAAAAGGTATAATATATGGAGATTCAGTGTCCTATAGACACATGTGTAGGTTTGAATCAGGGTTCTCTGGAGACATCCATTGTTAGATGAATATGACTGGTACTGGAGAGTTGAACCAGATATCAAATTTTACTGTGATATCGACTACGATTTATTCAAGTTTATGGAGCTCACTAACCAAACATACGCATTCACCATATCAATTTATGAATTTGAAGCTACAATTCCAACATTGTGGCAGACTACAAAGGATTTTCTTAAGGAACATCCAGATTATTTACACGAGAACAATCTTATGAGTTTCCTATCTGACAATGGAGGAGAGAAATACAATTTATGTCATTTCTGGTCGAATTTTGAGATTGCCAGTTTGAATTTCTTTAGAAGCCAAAAATATCGAGAGTATTTTGATTATTTGGATAAAACCGGGGGATTCTTTTACGAGAGATGGGGAGACGCGCCAATTCACTCGATTGCTGTCAGTTTGTTTGAAGACCGTAACAAAATCCACTTTTTCGACGACATTGGATACAACCATGGAGTCTACCACAGCTGTCCTCTCAACACTGAGTTTCGAAAGAAACACCACTGTTCGTGCAACCCAGATAACGACTTCACCTGGAGAGGTTACAGCTGCACCACCAAATACTTTGATGTTCAAGGTCTTACCAAACCAGCAGAATGGAAGGACTACACTTAGCGTGCTTGTAGCTGCACGAATACATGTTTTTGCATACTGTTTGACACAAGAAGTCTACTTTTGCTTAGCGTTCGCTATTCGGCGTCATGAGATAGACCGCAAAAGCAAAGCACGTGCTTGTGGTACAACTTCAACCCTTGTGAGATACTGAGATGAGAAGCAACAGATGCCGTTGTTTCGACCACACGTGTTGTATCCGACAGCACCGCAGCCAGAAGAAAGCTTGTTTTTCCAGCAAAACCGGTGCACCAACCCAGCAACTGTGCAAGAAAGGTCCGGGCACAGCAGCGCAAACAGAGCTCGGCTTTGCTTTCCGGGAAGGTGCCGACAAGTTGCGCAAGTTATAGAGTGAGCACAGAATCCGCGCAACTTAGAACGGACAGGCAGGGGCGGCCGAGTCAGAGCTGCGCGTGCTGCGCGTGCTGCGTGTGCTTCTTCTGCTTCTTCAAAAGCTGGGTCTTGTGCTGGTGTGGCAGTGGTGTTTGTCTCCTTTCCAGCTGCTTTTGCCTGGCATTGTTTGCTGCTCTGCCAATTGCTCGTCTTTCTCTCTTTGCTGCTTTTCCTTTTTTCGCTGTTTCGCTGTTCGCTTTTTCTTTTCATTTTTCATCCTCTTCCACTTTCACTTTCCTCCCCCTTAATTCGTCCAACTCATCCTCACCAACTTTTGCCCACTCTAGCTAATTTCATAATCTTCCAATCTTATTGACCTTAAACACTTCAATTAGATAAACTGCTAATTTTAAATCCACTGAAATCCAGTTTATTATTGCAAAGAAGAACTGATCTACAAATCAAGAACAAATAGACAGCAAATTTAAAAAAGAAATAAAGAAATAAAGAAATAAAGAAGAAAAACAAAAAAAAACAAAAAAAAACAACAATCTAACCAACAGCATTATAACATTATCATTAAAAACAAAAACAATTATTGAAAAAATAACAAAAAAAAACTAAAAAGAACCAAATAAGAACTAAAAAAACAGATTCTTCATTTATCTTTCTATTCAATCCTTTTGTATTCTATTAATAATTTCTTTCTTTCTTTCTTATTTTCTAATCTCTGGTTTCTAACTAATCATTAATTATTAATTCTTCGTTTTCTATTCTTATTTCTCTACTCATTCTAATTCTCTAATTCCTTATTACATTTATTATACTCGTTATTATTCACTTGTCTATCTACTATCTATCTGTTTAATTATATTTATTGAGCTTGTTTTTATTTTTTTTTTTTTCTTAGAAAATTTTTTTTTAATTAAAAAAAAATGAGTAATCTCTCTCAATCTCAAGATTCAATTAATAATAGTAACAACAACATCACTAATATTAACGCTCTCAATAACAATAACCTAACTCCTAATTCAAATTTACATAAAATTTCAATTTCAAAATCTCCAATTAGACCAGTCTCTCCCTCTTTGATTCAAACTCCAAATCAATTCAATTCTAATGATATTCAATTAAATTCTTTTTCCTCCTCAAATAACATCAATAATACAACCTCTAATCAAACTCAAAACCAAAATCAAATTCCAAACACAAACAACACTAACAACACTAATAACAACACCACTACTAATACAAATATCTCGCCTCAACTAGGAAGTTTCAGATCAAGAACTAGAGCTGGCACTTTACCTTCAAGATTCTATCCCCTAGATTCTTTATCTACCAACAACTCATCCTCTTCCTCTCTATTACTACCTCCTAACCAAATCAACAGCAATATCCCAACTAATATCCCAAACAACATAAACATCTCTCCTGTAATGGATCCTTTCAACTCCTCAAATCTAGATACTATCTCAACAAAAAGCACCTCCAGCTCAACTAGATTAAGATCTGGCTCGCTATTAACCCTTAATGATTCAAACTCAATTTGGGGAAACAACACTAATCCATCCAATAACAACACAATCTCAATCCAAAATTTAACTCCAAATGAATTGATTTCCTCAAATAATATAGACAACACTTCTTCCACCACCACCACCACCACCACCACCAACAACAACAACAACAACAACAACAACCCTGAAAATATCAACACTACAACTAGTGCTAGTAACAATATTCCTGCCTTAAGACACCACCACTCAATCCAAAGTCTCTTGGGAATCAATGAAGATCATCTAAACCTCATTTCAAATCTAAATCCAAATCTAAACCTAAACCCAATCAACAACCTCAACAATTTGGGTCTCCTCAACAACAGAGCAAGATCTTATACAACCAACAACGCTGTTCAACAACCAACAAATAACTTTTTTCTTGGAAATGGTGGCAATGACTCTCTATCAAATCATCATTTTGAAATAATTAACGAATATCAACTGCAAAATATCCATGACATGTCTCCCTACGATTATGAATTTAACATAAACAACATCAACAATAACGCCACTCCCAATAACACTGCTTCTACTCCTACAAATAACAATACTAATAACCCAAACACAAACAACAACTCAAATATAAACCTCAATTCCTCAAATTCCAACAACCCCTCTGCAAATAACAACTCAATCCCAAATGATTACCTCTCTTATGGAAATGCAATCAATAACCAAAACTTGCTACTCAATAAAATTGATGAAATCAATAGACCCAGAGCTCAAACTTATTCTGCTGGAATCAATGGTTTAAATCCAATTCTATCTCAAATTCTACCTCAAAATAACATCAATGATCTCAATGATCAATACTACAACAACCCCAATTTATTTAACAACAACAATAACTCTCAAAATAATAGTAATCAAAACAACAAAAACAACATCCTTATCAACAATAACTCAAATACCAACCAACTACCTCAACAGTTACAAAATAACCCAATTCAATATCCTGAACTTAGCAGAATCAACCAAAATCATCGCCATCAACCCAATAATAATGACTTGATCTCCATCAATAATAATTCAAACTTGAATCTATCAACTCCCTTATTATTAGATAATATTCCTTTAAAAAATTTAAATTATACTTCGACTTTTAATAATCCAACTTTAGGCCCAACTAATATTGTGTTATTACTCAATTTGCCTCCTTTAATCTACAATGTAACAACTAGTTTCAACCTATTTAAAATGTGTTCTAGATTTGGAAACGTTTTAAGCGTTAGAGTTTTCAATTCTTCAAATTCTCTATTATCTAATAGTCCAAATGATTCTTCAAAGGAAATTCAAATCAAAAAGGATTCAAAAGAAATCACTAAATCGGAAATGGCAACAATTTCTGAAGCCGCTGAAGAGGGAATTGATCTTGACGATGATTCTTTAAACAACCAAAACAATCAATCGATCAGCATTAACCAAAATGATAATGAAATCTCCCTAGATTCCTCTACAAATAATTCCATTCCAAAACCTGAAATTGAAAATATATCAGCTTTGATTGAATTTGAATCAATGGATGTGGCAATGCAAGCAAAAGCTCAATTAAATCATCGCGAAATTTATAATGGTTGGCAATGTTATACTGGTTTTGCTAAAATGTTAAACCCACCTCAAGAAATTCAAAAGGATCTGAAACAAAAACTGCCTCAACAATCTAATGGCAAACGCTCAAGAGCTAATAGCTTACAAGATTCTTCAAATTCTTCTCCTGGCTCTAAACAACTTGATAATGAAAAGGAAAAAAATAAAAAGTCTTTAATTCCAGTTACTATTAAAGACATTGCACCCGCTTTTCAAGATGTCATTGGTGATTTACTTGTTTTGGTCAAAAAATTCAATCACTTGAAAAATACAGTTGAACAACCACAGGAAATCAAATTTTCCGAATCAGAAATTAACTATTATATCTCAAAAGCTGTTAATTATAGTGGCTCCGAAAAAGATTATGGTCCATTGCCTGATCCAATTGCGATTCGCCAGTTTGACGCACCAAAATTGCGCGAAATTCGTAAATCTATAGAATCTAATTCATTGTCTAAATTTGAAGTTGAAGAATTAGCATTGGCCATGCTTGGTGAACTAGCTGAATTGTCTTCCGATTATCTTGGTAACACTGTTGTTCAAAAAATCTTTGATATTTGTGATAATTGTATTAAAGACATTATGCTAAGAGAAGTTTCAAAATACTTGTGTCAAATGGGTATACACAAAAATGGTACATGGGCTGCTCAAAAAATTATTAACGTTGCAAATAGTCCAAGACAAAAACAAATCATCTCCAAAAGTTTATTGCCTTACATTACGCCACTATTTAAAGATACTTTTGGAAATTATGTCTTACAATGTTGTCTAAAATTTGGGTCTCCTTGGAATGATTTTATTATTGAGGTTATGCTAGCCAATTTTTGGAACATTTCTCAAGATAGATTTGGTTCAAGAGCTATTAGAGCATTTTTAGAAAGCTCAGACTCAAATTTTGAACAAACTGTTTTGCTATCATCTGTAATTGTATTGTATGCTGAATATTTAGCAACAAACTCTAACGGGTCATTGTTATTAACATGGTTTTTAGATACTTGTACATTATCTGATAGACATAGAATATTGGCACCAAGATTATTGCCACACATGGCTCAGTTATGCACACATAAATTGGGTTGTTTAACTATTTTGAAAATATTAAATAACAGAACTGATACTAGAGGAGGCGAGATAATATTAAATGCTTTATTTGGGGAATATGATCCTTCAAAACCATTAAATAGTGAAGCTGGAGAACAACTAGTTTCTGACTTCAATGAAGCAAAAACTAATAACAGCAATAATGACAATATTAATATCAATGACGAAAATAACAGCACTGGTATTAGCAATGAGAATAGACTATTAAACGGATCCGAAAATGAAACTGACAAGAAAAATGACGATAAGGATACTGTTTTCGAAAATAAATTGGAGAATTCGAATATTGGCACTAATCTTTTAAACAATTTTTCATCGTCTTGCTCTTTAAGTAATGAGAATCTTAATCATAAAGAAAAACCCCACAATATGAATCAAGTTCCTCCACCTGAGTTACTACATCAAATATTAAGTGAAAATAATTATGGTGCAACATTTATTCACAAAGTATTATCAACACCATTAATTTCAGAGGGAAAAACTCCTGAATGCAAGAATTTTATTATTGAGCAAATTAGAACAGTTTTACTTGACATGAATCCATCATATCAAGGATATAAGAGATTGATGGAAGAAGTTGGATTAAATAAAAACGATGGAAACGGAAATAGACATCATCATGGACATTCAAGAAGTCATTCCTCAAATAGAAGAAGAAATAAAAACAACAATAGTAACAATAACAGTAGCAGCAATAACAATAGTAGCAACAATAATAATATTTATAGTAGTATCATTCCTTCTGAAATTATCAATCCACTTGCGGGACAGCTTCCATCAAATTTCATGATGAATAACCAAGGTAACCAATTTATGGACAATAATAATGGAATTGTTTTTAATGGGTTGGCAAATAATAACTTCAACAACTTTCTTAATCAACTTCCAAACAATGGTATGATGAACAATAATAACTTGAATAACAATATGGGAAATATCAATAACCTCAATAACATTAACAGCAATATTATGAACAATAACAAGAATTTCAATATTGGGGGAATGCCGCCACCATCTGGAGGTAGATATGATATGGCCAGCATGAACCATGGATTTGAACAAATGAATCTAAATGGGTTTATGAATTCGATCAATAAGTTACCTCAAGGTCCTGGGCCACAATCACAACAGACGATAGGATTTGGAAATCCTTTACCTAATTTAATTTCTGGGAACAATCCAAATTTTATTAATAATATGAACAATCATATGGGCAATAATAATATCAACAATATGAATAGTGCTATAAATAATGGAATGGGTAATCAAATTCACCAACAAATGAATAATGGGTCTTTTGGGCAATTTAATGGAAATAACTTTGGAGGATTTCATTGAAAAATACACACTAGTTTTTTTATTTTTTTTTAATTTTTTTATCAACATTAGTTTAAAACCTCAAGAATTTTTTATTAGTCTATCATGCATTTATTTTTCAATTTCTTAATTTTTAGATTTTAAATTTTAATTTCAATTTATCACTATTTATGGCATTATTAACCCCAAAAACAAGAGAGTTTGTGAAAAGCTGTTTTATGTTCTTTGTAAATTTTTTTATCATAATATAAGTTTTTATTTTCATGTGTCTTCATTTTGATGATTTTCATCTATTTCAATCGTTGTTCTTTTATTACACTACTATTTTTTATATACTTTAGTTCTAGTTATATAGTTTGAATACTGAAATAACCCAATACACGTTGGACTAGAATTTCTTTAACTGCCTTTGTTTTTTTTACTTCTACTTCTGTTTCTTTTGGTTCTTTTGCCGTCGCCCACTTAGGACATTTTTTTGTGGCCTTTTTGCTAAGTTCCGGTGATTTCGCGTGATTTACATTCCGACCAGACCGGGAAACTATTCGAAATTGTGCTTCGAAACTTATCATTTAGTTGGTGCTTCTGCTGTTTCTGCTTCCTCTCTGCAGCCCTTATTCATCTTCTAGAGTCTTTCTCTAGATGATTTATATATGTCTTTATTATTTTGTTTTAATACTGTTTTATTGAAGTGGAATTATGAAGTCTGAGAAGGATTCGAGCTCTCAAAAACATTTGCAACCACAACTATCCCAATCAAAAACTAACGAGAACACCAAGTTCCAACAAAAGGCTTTGAAAATGGACAAGAACAAGTCCTTGGGTCGAGAAAATAATAGTAAGTCAAAATCTGGCAGCTATAGGCCTCAAAAGAAATATAAAAAACTTTTTTTTGAAGATTACGATGAATTTCAATTCTCCTACTCTACTTATAATGGCAATAGAAGTAATAATGATACTAGAAATTCCAATATTAAAAATGCTAATTTTTATCAGTCATCAAAAAACAGAAACAATTCAAAAAAAAACAATTTTGTTCATCTTAAGGGCGAATCTTATATAAACGCAAATTTCAAATTTTTAGTTGACTTTAGAGGCGATTATAAAAATCAAATCTTCGATCCAAATGTTCCTATCGAGCATTATAGTATTTTAAGAGTGATAGTTCAAAAAAAGATTTCTTGTCCTATATGCCTTGAAGAAAATTTGATTGCTCCCAGGATGATTAACTGTGGCCATTGTTTTTGTTTAACTTGCTTACTACGGTTTTTAGATGTTGAAGATGTTACCTCAAAATCTAATGCTACGTCTAATAATAACCATCCAATGAACTTCCATAACAATAGTTTTAGTTCCAACAATTTGGTGTCTCTTGAAAATTGCAAAAATAAAAAAAAGCAATGCCCTGTTTGTCATTATAAAGTTAACAATGACTTAATTTTACCAGTATTAATTGACTCAACTTTCGATGAAAGATTTGATTTACCGAAACCAAATCTGGATTGTTTAATGAATTTATTAATAAAACCTCATAATTCGATACTCTCTTTACCAATTTCCAATAACCCAAATTTCAAAAAGTTGACTAATATTCCATGGTGCTGCTCATCTCATGACGAATTAAACAATTTAAGTCAGGAAATTTACCCTTATACTAGAATTATGAAAGGAAACTTGAATTTTATAATTAATCAGTATAAACTTGAAAAATCTGCAATATTATCCCAATTTAATGAGGATTTATTGTTGTACCGTGGAAATAAAGCCGCTACTGATGATTTGCAACTTTATGTTAATAAAGCAATATCAGAAATTGACGAATCAATTGAAATTTTTGAAAAAAAGTTTTCAATACATATTAATAACAAAAGTAGTATCAAGGACAATACTCATTTTAATGAAAAGTCTAATAACGAGTTCGATGACTCTTTAAATTTAAACCCCTTAATCAAAAACATTGATAGCCTAATTATTGATTCTGATACTAATAATAACAACAACAATAACAATAATGGTAATTATGATGTATTATCAGCATATAATGAAGCTAATTCTTATTTTTATTATCAAACCTCTTTCAAGTCTAACATTGTTTATTTATTATCCTCCTTTGATAGAAGAATTTTAAGAAGTTTATTTGTCAGCTATGGAAATTTTCCTTCTAATATTCTAATTAGAATTCAAAATATAACTTATGGGGAAATATTAACATTCGAAAATGTCATTAGAGAATATAAATATTTAAGCCATTTACCTGTTGGCTCAGAATTAGCATTTATTGAAATAGATTGGCAATATATGGCTAAAAATTGCAAAACAAATGAAAATTATATTAAATTGCCAAGCAATATTTATAATGAGTTTAAAAAGGAAATAATAAATAGGTGGAAGAAAAATAAAGATAGATATTATCGAGAAGAGAGAAATAAACAAAATGCAATGAAAAGTTTAGAGAAAAAAACCAAGGATTTTTATAGAGCAGAAAATGATGGTTGGGGAGTTAGTTATTATGATGATTATGAAAATTCTTTAGCAAATAGAACAATTGAATTTAATGATGAATCCTTTCCTGAGTTAAAAAGCAACAATAATAGCCAACGAGTAATTAGTGGTGAAAATAATAACGGCAGCTATCAAAATGATAATGAAAAAGATTTTAATACAAATGATGGAAATATTAACAGGAATGGAGGCAAAAGTTTCAAGACTACAGTTTGGGGTACAAAAATTGCATTAGATCCTTTAAATGAATTAGAGAAATCGAAGCAGTATGAGATTGAGTTAAATCAAAGCAAAGATGAATTAGAGGAAATTTTAAATCTGACTAGATTGAAAAATGAAATTAAAAGGGAAATTAAAAAAAACAAGAAAAATAAGAAAAATAAGAGAAAATTAATTGTTATTTCAGATCCATTGTTTGAACAGAGTTAATTAGCTATCAGCTTTTAAATGTATAAATTTAAATTATGTGATTTTGCGTAATCTTGAATTTTCTGATTTATATAGGAATTTATATTAGTTTGATCTTTATCTAAATTATAATTTTGAGTGATGGGATCATTATTTTGAAAATTATGAATGAATTTTAAATTTTGATATAAGAAATTATTATTAATATTATTAATATTGATAATATTGTTGTTATTATTATTATTATTGCTATTATTGTTATGAATTTTATTGGAAGGAGGCAAGTTATTTACTGAAAAAGAGGACTCATTACTTGTGACAACATTCATTTCACATTTTTTAGCAAAAAACAATTGTCTTTGTAATTCAATTTTAATTTTTTTAATGGATTTATCATTTTTATCAGTAAATTGATTTGTTGATTTGTTGATAGATAAGTTTAATAATAAATTTTTAGCAAAAACAAAATCTCTGTGAGGTAAATCTAGGTAATCACCAGTAGAGGTATTAAAATAATCAGTGATTGATACACCAATATAGATCAAATTTTTAATGATTTTTTTATAATTCAAGAAAATATTAATGCCATAAGGATCAGAATCGAAAAAACTTAAAAGATGGATGTTTTTATAAGAAGAAGATAAACTTAACAAGAAATTGTTAGTTAAATTGTCAGGATAACCCTTAGCGGTTACGACTATTGAGTTTAGTTTGTTTATTAGAGATGAATAGTTGATTATTGTGTTATAAACAGCTTCTTTTTCAACAATAATTAAAAATATGTGATCATTTTTATTGTTATTGTTATTGTTATTGTTATTGTTATTGTTATTGTTATTGGTATCGCTGTTGCTGTTGCTGTTGTTAATATTCGGACAAGTGTTGAGTATGCTTATCTTGATATTATCGAATAAAGGAGGAATTAGAGTTGAAATTGTGTTTTGAATCTTGTTTTGAGTTTTATTTGTATCGAAATAAATGAGCAAGTTTGAAAGATAAATCAAGCCCTTTTGAGAAGGTAATAAATGTAAATCAAGTAAAGATAGATTTAAATTTAGAGATATGTTCTTAATGATCTGGTCAACTATAGATTGATGTTTGAAAAGAGAGACATCTTTGTAATATAAATCTCTCTTTGTGATGAAACTGAGATGGCTCAAAGATAAGTTTTGATAAATTAGTTTCAAGACTTTTAAAAACTGAATGAACTTCAAAGACTGAGACTCAGAATCACTTGGGAAAACCAATTTCAGATTTGAGTAATATGTGTTGTGGTCAGCATCAAGACTGTTATTGTTATTGTTGTTGTTATTGTTTTTACTGTTGTTATTGGTATCTCTGATTTCCTTCTTCACTGGAAAGGAATACTTTCTCTTTCGAGCACGACTATAGTTGGTCAACGATATTATCAAGCGTCCATGCAATTGCAAGAGACTGTTGTCGATTAATCTCAACAAATTTCCAATCTTCTCAAAAGGAGAATCACTAAAGGAATGGTTCAGTTAGTACTTCTGGCCAAACCCAACTGGCAAAGCAGAACTAAGGGTGTTGATACCCCAAGAACATTGGGTCAAGATGGACAGTTCGAGTGGCCTGGGAGTAGACAGAAAGAGCAGCCATGATGCATAGGCACCATCTTCGCCACTTCCACCATCTTCTTCCCTTTTCTCCCTCCACCCTCGGCTCATCCAGGCTCCCGTATCTGAAACCGCAATAGAGCCGTATTATGGCTGTATTCCACCGTATCTGAGTTTACGTCCGTTCCCGGATGTGTGCTCGTATCTCGCAGTCCGGGTCGCGTGTTTCGCCGCACCCGCCGCGCTGGACCAGTGCGGGTTCTGGGCGAGCGGCTGCTCCCAGCCAATCAGCGCACTGTGCACGTTTTCTGGGGAAGCGAGTGCTGGGGCTGTTTATGTCTTTATTTGTCTCTCGAAGCTGATCTTTGCGATGCTCTTACGGCGCCGTTTCATTGGCCCGTTGCGTGAGGTGGACAGTATAAATACCATTCATTGTGATGGAGTGGAATTGTCTATTGTGCTGCTTCTTCAGTGATTCAACACACCATCAATTCTTTTATTCTTCTCTTCTTCTGCCACAATGACTGCCAACAAACCCACCTTGAAAATCAACTTCTACAACGATAAGGTCACCTCAATCACCTTTATCGACAACGAGGACTACAGTGTTCCTGACATTGTCAATTTCAGCAATGTTTTCTTAAGGGACTCCTCCACCTCCCCTGATGCATTCGACCCTGTTTCTGGCCAAAAATTGTTCACAACATCTTCGATTCCAAAGGATTTAATTCCAGCAAAGGAACCAGAAATCTATTTTGACAATTCTCTTAATGAATTTGTGATTAAGATTAATTGGAGCGACAAGAATGAATCTGTTTATCCCGAATCGTTCTTGAGAAAATACTCCTCTGACGAAAACAGAAAATCTGGCAAATACTATGAAGATAGAGTGGAATTTTGGAACTTGAAGAAATTGCTCAAACCTCATAGAGTCTTATATTATGACTATATCAGTTACTTGGAAAATAAAGATAAGGCCTTTTTAAATTCTTTAATTAACTTGAATAAGTTCGGTTTGACCTTTATTAATAATATTCCAAAGGATATTGAAATTGGCGACACTGAAGACCCATACATTGAAAAAATTGCTAAGAAAATTGGTTACATTAAGGAAACCTTTTGGGGAAGATTATTTGATGTAAGATCTGTTCCAACTCCTAAAAACATAGCCTATTCATCAAAAGAAATCATTCTTCACATGGACTTGATGTACTATGAATCTCCACCAGGTTTACAACTCTTGCATTCAATCAACAATAAAGTTGAAGGTGGTGAATCAATTTTTGTTGATGCCTTTAATGCAGCAAGATACGTCATGGAAAAGGATCCTCATGGTTACTTTGCCCTTTGCAATGTTCCAATCAACTACCATTATGACAACGATGGCCATCACTATTTCTACTCAAGACCTTTAATAGTCGAAGACCAAAATAAAATCGATCCTTTAACTAATTTGGCTGAAATCACAGAAATTAATTACTCTCCCCCATTCCAAGCTCCTTTTGAATTCGGTATTACCTCTCCATTAAGAAAAATCGGTGATTTTAAAGATCATGGTAAAATTGATAATTACCAATCTGCAAAGGACTCAGGTGATAGATACTTATTTAGAGACTTCCATAGAGGTTTAAAAATCTTTGAAGATTTCATCAATAACCCAGAAAATCAATACCAATTGAGATTAGAAGCTGGCGAAGCTGTTATCTTTGACAACAGAAGAATCTTACATGCAAGAACTGAGTTTGTTGATGAAGTTGGTAGCAAAAGATGGCTAAAGGGTTGTTATATCGATAGAGATAGTTACTTTTCTAAGTTAAGAACAACCTATAAAGCTCATAATATTTAATCAATTAATGGCATTTCTAATCCAAACTATTAAATTAAAGTAAAAATAAAAAAGAAACAAGAAATGATTTCTTTTAGTTACTTTATTTTGTTATTTATCTACTTACCATTTCTCATTTACTATTTACTATCTATTACTTTTTATTTTTTACTTGCCCAATTTACTTCTCAGATTTATCAAAAAATTTTCAATTCTAATAAATTTTTAATTTTTGTTTTTCATTATGCTTTTAACACATTTGAAAAAAATCTAACTCAACTTATACCATTCTTTTACCAAAACAAGAACAAGCAAACCAAAAGAAAAGAAAATAATATGATTTCATTGTTTTAATCTTTAATTTTGCAGACACAAAAACTTCGGTACCTCTATAGTCTAATGATCGAGATCCTTTTTTTTGATTTCAAGCCTCTTTAAGCTTTGATTTATACACAGAATCCATTCCCCGACTTTGATTGGTCAAAGATAACAATACCCGATTAGGAAATCTACAAATACGATTTTTAGCATATATATGCACGTATACACATGCATGCATAGTGCTACCTAATTTTGTCATGCGCCAACATGCGCTTTTCAACCTAAAAACATTTTCAAAATTCACAAAAAAGAACTGAAATCACTTGAAATCAATTAAAATTAATGAAACACAAGTTTATTTCCACTTGATTTCAGTTGGAAAATGCTTCTCTCTTTGCTTCTTTTTAATGAGGCTAGTAGATACAGATTATTTTTTTTGTGTTGAAACTCGAATGACAACTTCATTCATAGGTAGATGTTGTTTTTAGATTTTCTTCATATTTTGATCTAAAAAGTTTCAAAATAGATCATTTTATTATATAAAACTATAAAATCGACCACACTTTTATTTTTTTTGTCTTAAAATAAAGTCCTTATAAATATTATTTTTATTTCCTTTTTGTCAAGTTCTTGGAATAAAATTTCTGGATTTTCACCTTTTCACTTCATACATTTTCCTTGCTGTGAAATCTGAATTTCTTTTTTTTTCCATCTAGTTTTTAAATTTCAACTATAAATTTCGATTATTTTGGTGATTTATTTTATTCGTTTTTAAATACTTCACATTTTATAATATTATATTGAAATTTCTTTCGGCCAATTACAATCATAATAACAAAGCCTGAAGGTTGGAGTGAAAATTTCTCTTTTTTTTTCCCAGACTTTATCTGTCTTATGTGTTTTAATAAAATAATAGAAAGATTTTAAAACTATAATTAGGAAACTAAGAAATAAACTATTTCTCATAAGAACAATAAATCTTTTTAATTTGCTGATAAATCGACAATTGGGAATTATTTTTAATCACAAACATTGAAAATTGAAAATTCTAACATCCTTAAACAAATCTTTCATTGAAATTTCTTTTCTTTTGTTGTTTGGATTTGATCAATAGGTGAATTTATATTAAATAGACATTTGTTAGTTAATTGTAAAAAAACAGCATGAAATAATATATGAAATGGTTAAAAAAAGTAAAATAAAAGCAAGTAAAACTACCTTTAATAGATTATTCTCAATAGATAAATAAAAAGGCATATGTATATTATGTTTAATGGATTTTAAATAAAAAAATAAATCGATTTAATAAACCTCTGATAAAAAAAGCAACAAAATAAAAAAAAAGTATGCATAATATAATTTAAAATGATATGAAATGATATAATATTGATTTAGTAATTCAATATGATTTGATGAAGGATATAGTATATAGTATAATATATGATATAATATATAATGTAATATATGATATAATATATGAGATAAGATAATATGAGATAATATAAGATAATATAAGATGGTATAAGATAGTATGGATAGTATAAGATGGTGTAAGTTTTCTAGTGGTTTTTGTTGTGATATATCATAGAGCAGTTAATTGAAGTTAGAAAAAAGTTGATAGACAAATTCTAGCTTATTCATGTAGTTCATTTTGATCACTTAAATTATTTAAACCATTTGATTAGTTGGAATGAAGAATAAAAGCTGAAGTTGAAGTTGAAATTAAATTTGCCTCAGGATTTGGATGACAATCGGTTGAGGTAATTGGAAAGAATGGAGCATCTGGATCTTTAAAATCGTCTAATATTTCCAAATTTGCTGGTGTATTTTCAGCAAAAGCAACCAAGATATTTCTTGAAAACCTATCGCAAAATAAATAAACAACGCAATTACAATAGAGAAGAAATCCAAACCCATCACTCGTAAACACTTTTAGATTCTTTTGTATCTTGTAATTCAAGACTCTAAAGACATATCGAGCATCTAGCTGTGGATCTCTACCATGAAAGAACTTTCCAACAGACGAAAATAAATCGCCATTGGTTTTATCCATAATGATCACACCCTTAATATCATAAAAGCCTAATTGGCTGGACCTAAATGAAATGTGATTTTTTGTGTTAGTAGAAACCTTGACGCCTATACACTGTCCACATACCAAGTAAACCTCAAACATATCAACTTACAACAACATAGACATGTCAAGTAAAGGGAGACGATTCATCTTTAAAGATACAGTAGTGGAGTGATAGTGGTGGCAGATGAAATGTAAAAAATTTAGAGAAGAAAAAACAGAAAAAAAAATATCTTCTTAAATAGATTTTCGTTTGTTGGTTTTTCTGACTATTGTGCTTCGTTCTATCTTCTTTCTAATAGGTGGATGGAAAGATCACCATAACATTTGTTTTGTTAGAGCAAGTGACAAATAAAATGCTCTTTGAATTCTTTCTCAATATCTTTTTGTCTTCAACAAAAATAAATAAACAATGTTTATGACCTTTTATAAGTTTTTTCTTTAAGGTTTTTTCCCGAATTTTTGAAAACAAAAAGCGAATTTTAACAGTTTTCTGATGTTTTTTTTTTATTTGCAATTGAGCAGTTATTCAGATTTTCACTTATTTCTTTCTGATTACTTTTAAAACTGCTGTTTGTTTTCTTTTTAGTTTATCTATAAACAATTGTCTTTAGCAGTCTGTTCAATTTGTTTTCTTTGGCACCCTTTTTGAGTCGTTTTGTTTTTGAATAATTCACAGAAATTGTTTTCTTGCTTCTTCTCCTGAGAAAAAGATTTTAAATTATTGGCGGATTGTTTAGAAGAAATCAGTTAATTGTTTTTTTTTGATCTGCTCAATCTTTTTTCAGATATGGCTAAGAAATTTTCTTTTATTTTTTTCTATAATAATTTTCTATAATACTTTTCTTTGATACTTTTGTTGAGGTTTCCCTTTTTTTAATTGAATTGATTCCGTATTCAAGTATTTTCTTAATGGAATAGTATTAGTATTTTTAGTATTAGTATTAAAAATTGTGAGTATGTTTTTTTTCTAAAAGATTTCAAGGCAATAAATCCAGTTCAACCAATTCAAAAGGATGTAATTAAATGTTTGTTAAGTTATACAAAATCCAATTGGTACCTTTAATTGCAAAAAATGAAGTTGAATAAAGTTGAATAAAGTTAAACAAAGTTAAACAAAGTTAAATGAAGTGAAAGAAAGATAAACTTTGAATTAATATAATGAATATAATGAATATAATGAATATAATGAATATAATTAATATTGAAATTCAATATATTAAAGTCAATTCAGTTCAATGTTTGGCAAATCTATTATAACAGTTTAATAATCCTCTAGGTCTTAATTGAATTGAAATGATTTATTTGAAATCAATTTATCTTCAGTATAACTATTTTTCAAAACAACAATTCAATGAGTTTGATTCCAATTAATGAATTCAACTCCAAAAACCGTTAGTGGAATATTTAAATATTTTCAGCAATTTCTAGTAAGTTATATTCAAGAGTGCAAATTTCTATTCAGGATTGAAAGTTTTTAGTCAAGATGGCAAAGATACTTGTTTTCTCTATTGCGAAAGAATTATGACCAGCTTGAGCAGAAGATGTCCACAACATATATTTGTGCTGAAATAAGTCACCAAAGAACAAAAAAAAGCCAGTTAAATAGCACAATCAGTCTTTCGAAAGCAGCTAACAAGCGAATAATGCGAATCAGAACAAGAGAAACAGAAAACAAGATTTAGTGCCAATCTCAAACAAAACACCATCTCCTGAACAGCAAAGTGTTTCTCTAGCCCATACCATCGAGAGTTGTGTCGTCTCTTTGTCTTTGTCTTCTTCGTCTTCTTCTTCGCTATTCTCTGGTGAAGAAGCTCTGTGTTTCAGCTGTTCTCTGTGTGTTGTCTTGTTTCTTCTGGTTGTGTCTTGTTCTTGCTTGTTCTGATTTGTTCTTGCTTGTCCTGGTTTGATCTCGCTGTGGTGTTCAGAACCAGATAAACAGACAAAACACTCGCCTTCTCTCCAACCCCAAGCTGCTCTTTCCTCTGTTGTTGTTGTTGCTGCTGCTTCTGAGTCTGAAACTACCTGCTCTTGAAAACAGCTTTGCTCGAAATCTGCTTACTCAAAATCTGCTTTGTTATTGGCTGGGTTTATGCTTTGTTCCTTCGAGTAAATCCAAAGCAAATCCAAATTTAAATTCTAACCATAATCCTAATCCTAATTATATCGCAGTTCAGATGGTGGTTCTACCAGTTGTTGCAGGTCTTGTTATGTGGATTTAGTTCCAGCTGTTACCAGCATTTTCCTCTTTGTTCTCATTTCAGTTGCTTCTTTGGCTACAATTACTGTTGCTAAATCTGTCACTACTGCTGGCGTTTTACCTGTATCTACAAATAATCAGATGTTTAATTCAAATTAGCTGGAAACTTATGTTCTCTTGTACCTAACTTTTATCTAGCCTGTGTTTTGCTCGAGATTTTCCCAGCTCTTATCCTTATTGCATTTATATTGCAAATTCTCAATATCACAGTGTGAAACTTCTGCTCCAATTGGTTGCTCTGTCTAGTCTCCTTGGTTTCCCTTTACTTGCTTGTCTTTTGAGTTACTCAAAACATTTTGGGTCCACTTTTTCACTGGAAACTCTCATTTGTTTTATTTGGTTGACTTTGTTCTCAACAAATAAAGTAACTGAATAACATACTATTACATAACAATTATAATGCTGCCTTGCAGATTATATGTATTAATTTGTCAAAACTTATCAATTTCAAATTTTATTTTATCTGCCTCAATAGCTCATAATCTAATTTTCCTACTTTCCTGTTGGCTGTTTGCCCATTTACATATTTACCAATTTACCTATTCACCTATTTGCATTTGACTGCTGTCATTTATACCAGAACCAATCATGGTTTGAATGCGTATTTTGAATTAATTTTAAATTCAAAAATAAAAATAATTGAAAATAAAACTAAAAATAAAAATAAAAAAAAAATAAAAATAATTAATAATTAATAATTAATTTATAATTATGGTGGATAAAAAAAATCTCCTTACTAGTTGGGGAATAATCATCAATTCATACTCAAGTGAGGAATATTTATTATTTCTTTGAGGCTTTAGTTAATCTCAAAAAATTTTCACCAATTACTCACTATTCAAAATTATTCCAAAATTATTCTAATCTATTTAGTAAATCAAACATTTCAATATTTTGTTTATTTTATATCCTTATAATTTATCTTTTTTAGTTATATTTTAAACGAAAATAACAACGATAATAATAAAAAAAAGAAATAAAAATATAACATTCTATCTTTTATCTTCCTGAATTCCACTAATACAACTATTGTCTCGCTTTTTTTTGCCTCAAAGAATTCAATTCAATCTCTTGTTTTGAAAAACAAAACTCTTATTTTTGAAGTTGATAAAACAAAAAGAATCCTGTTTTTTCTTATAATTTTTATTTTCTTAATTGATGTTCTGATTTAATAAGTGTTTTTTTTTACAATCTGCATTTTTGGTTGTTCTGGTTTCTGAAATCTTGAATTTATCATTGAATTTCTAATTGAATTTCTAATTGGATTCATTATTGGATTCATTATTGAATTTATAATTTGTGATTGACAATTTATTCTACAATGATTAATTTGCACATTTTGCTTATTTCTTCTTTTGGTTAGGCTTGAACTAACTTTTTTTTTCCTTTTGTATACCTTTAGTGAAATTGACAGTTCAATTATTCTGTTAAATGAAAGCCAGAATAATTATAAAATTTTATTGTCATACAAATTGCAGTACCATAAAATAAAATGAAATACAAAAGAAATACAAATACAAAATTAAAAGAACCACAACCACAACCACAATCATAAAAATAAAAATAACAATAATATTAAAAATAACATTAACAAAATCGTTTGATCAAGTTGATGATAAAATTATGACAAATATCTGAAATTAAATTAAATTAAATGAAATCAATGAACTTGTTATATGATATTCTATGAATCTACATTGATTTAATTTCATGACATAAACAATATAACATTTAATATATAAAAGAAAAAAAAGAAAACCAACCCATAAAAACAAAACAAAACAAATATAAAAGTAAAAAGCCTTAAGAAAAAAATAAAGATAAACTGAAATCAGTTACTAAGAATTGAAAAGAAAAATTAAATAAAATTGGCTATAATAAAATGTAACTACTATATATAAAAATTTGAGTCTTTGAAAATAAACAGGTGGGAGATATAAGAATAATTTTCTTTTTCATTTTATAGAATAGAATAATACAATGAACAATAATAATCCAGATGAGCAACAGCGAAAAAAAAGAAAGAAAGATATAAGCAAAAAACAAAAGACATAAGCAAAACAAGAACAAAAAACAAAAAACAAAAAAAAATTGAAAATTAAAGATAAAATCACTTTTTTTTTATTCTTTTTTAATTTATTACTTTTAAGGATAAGAAATTAATTGTTCTTCAAAACCCATGATTGAGCGATTGTTTCTCACTATTAAAGGTTTAACAACATTTTCATGAGAAGCAGAAGATGAAGAGCCTAAAGATTTTGTTATGCTGTTGTGATTGCTTATTGAAGAGAAAGAGGAGTGATTATTATTATTGGTATTATTGTTGTTGCTATTGACATTGTTGGTATTGGTGTTTGATATGTTGTTTGTAAGCAAGCCAATAGAATACTCGTTGTTAAAAGAATCAGTAGTGGATGAGCTATAAGTTGAGACACTTGAGGTGGAGCCAGCTACAGTAGAATCATAGTAAGAATTCAAGGAGACACTTGAACAAGTTGAATTTGAATTTATTTTAGAATCAGTGAAAGTGAATTCATCAGAGTGGGTGAAAGAAGATATCAGACTACTTGCAGAGCTTGTAAGGGAATCAAGAGTTTCTTTGTGAACTGATCTTCTTAGGTTTGGATTGGAGAGCTCGTCTTCACTTTCGCTGTGAATTTGAGAGTCTATTATATTGTTGTTGTCAATTTGAGGAGAGATATCGTTATTGGGAGAATGGAATTGTAGATCAGAGGAGTGATTTGCAGCTTCTGCAGCTTTTTTCTTTTGTTGTTGCAATTTCAACATTCTTTGTTTAGCCTTTTCCAATCTCCAGGTGGCTGCTGGTTTGATATCAGATTTTGAGACCATTGTTAAAGTATTTATAGGGTAAAAAGTGATAGAGGGATAGAAATAAGATGTTGGAATATTAGAGTATTAGAATATTAAGGATATATATTTATGTCAAGATATTTAATAGAGGGATAAAAATATGATATTTAATTATATTGTATTGGGTGAGAAAGAGATTTAAGAAAATTGGAGAGAGAGATCAAAAAAAAAATTAAGATAGTAAGGAGGAATTTTTTTCTTTATATATATTAATTCAGAAATGAGATGAAATCAACAAGTGAATGTGTGAAGGGCATTTGACTGTAGTAGTGAAATAAAATTTATAGGAAATAAATGCAAAAGTAGAATTAGTTGGTTACACAGCTTAACGATTAATCAAAAATCAAGATATGGAAAATTGGAAAAGAAAATCTTAAGATTAACAGTTTTGATAAATTATTGGAATGTTTTAAAAAACCTTCATGTTATGTAACCTATATGTGCATCTTTTAATTCATGAAATTATGCTTGTTAGTCCTGTGAATAAGATTAAGAATAAGATTAACAGAAAGCAAAAAAGGCTAAAACTCAGATTGGCAATTCAAATGCCTCACTTTTCCAAAGCAGCTAAGCAGGAACCAGAGAAGCACGAAAAGCAAGCAGAGGATGCGCCAGAGGAAGCAACAGCTATGACTTATAGGGAGGTGCTTCTGAGAAAGAAAGCCCTGGCAGAGTAAGTGTTGGAGGAGTAAGAGGATGGAGAAGCACAGATGCTCAGATCTCGCAGAGTTGGGCGAAGGAAGCCTCTGTCACATCAACAGTCTGAGACCAGGCTGTTAGTGAATGGGAGTTTCACTGGCTGTGGGGCCACTGTGTTGTGAGCTTCGATCAGTTCATTTGGGCTTATTGTGGTGAAAACGTTTGTTGAAGTTCTGGAGTGTTTCTGAGATCTGTTTGAGCTGTGAGAGGTTTTCTTTAAGGCCTTTCTTTAAGGCCGATTAAGACCCTTTCTAAGACCAGATCAAGAAACTATTGTTTGCAATAGGCAATGGCGTCCTATTGATAAGAGACCCTCTGCTCTGTTCCACTTATTCTTGTTCTGCTTTTAGTGCTTTTCTTGTTGCAACTTTCTATCTGAGTTCGCCATAATGCTCATCAAATCAGATCATCAATTGCTCACCACTGGTAACGTTGAGCAGGTTTGTGGACTTAAACACTAGTTTGTTCAAATGCTCAGGAAGTTGGATCAAAATTCTCCTTTGATCAAGACACTAGTGGGCATTTCATCTTCTACACAAAATGGAGATGGTCGTAAACCACAAAATAATAAATAAACCAACACGCTTTCTGTTTACTTATATACAATTAAAATTCAAAGAGTACTGACAACGGAAACCTCTTCAGTGTGAATATGGGAAATCCTGGGGGATATCAAGCGAAAATGGGTAATAACCAACAATTAATAATTAATAATAATTATTAATCTCCATCAATATCCATATTTTATTCATCTTTCACCCATCCTTTATCCATCCTTTATCCATCCTTTTAATCGTTTTTAACCAAATTTCCACTGGTTTTTGATCTGACTACCGATATTTCATCCCCAATTTTAAACATTTCTCAACTGGTGGGGTCCTTCGACATGAAATTATTGCACAGTAAAACAAACAAAAGAGAAAGTTCCCATTTTTAAAATAACTTAACAAGCCCACAGCACTTTTTTTCCATATTTTTCACTGGTGTTTTATGCTTTTTTTCGGACAACGTCTGTAGTGGATCATTATCCAAACTGACCAATAATCTTCCCTCAGTATTGTTTATAATTCAAGCTAATTTTGTGGAGTTTGCAACTAACAAAAGAAAACTAATAAACGATTTAAAATTCCCCTGCCATTAAACAACCCACTAACATTTGCACCAACAATCAAAAAAACAAAAACTAAAACATAAAAAGACACGAAAAAGAAATGCAGACCAAAAGCAACTAAAACATTTAAAACAGTTAAAACAGTTAAAACAGTCAAATAAACCAGTAAAAAAAAAAAACCAAAAAAAAAGCAACATAAATCAAATGGCTCGATAATCTCTTAATAAAAATCGCCATTCGCTTTATTCATTTTCCCGACTCACTAACAATCTTTGCTCTCACTTGTTTAAAACTCAAGGGTTGATAACACAATTTTTCCTTTTTAACTCTCCTCCACGTCCAAGATAGCCATTCATCAACTGTGATTCAGCCCAAAATCTCCTTATTTTCATTTGACATGTAACAAAAGCGTAACAAAAACAAAAGTGTAATAAGTGTAATACGTGTAATAAGTGTAATACGTGTAATATGTGCAATAAATGTGTTGAAAAAGTATAATAATTTTGGCAACCTTCAAATGTTTTACAGATAAGTTCAAAAAAACCTCCAACTTTAAAACCAAAATCCACCAACAATGAGACATTTTTGAGATCAGAATACTTTGGTCAATCTAATTATTATTTAATTGTTATTTGATTATTATTTAAATATTAGCTATTACTATTAGATATGATTTAACTTTATTGTTTGGCAACTTTACCAAATCTACTCTATTTTTCGTTTTAATCAAATTCGTCAATCATTGTGCAAAAAAAGATCGCAGGCACTTGTAATAGCAAGTAATTTAACAGCATTTAATGCTGATTAGATCTCTTTTGAATATATCTTGAATATCATTTCAACCATACTCAAAACTATTACCTTTTCATATCTATTACCAATACATCTGTTTTTTTCTTGAGTTTTTTTTTAATTTATTTTGAACCATTATGAATTCATCATGAATATAGAGACCAATTCTCTTTCAAATTTGAATATTTTGGGCTGATATTCTTATCCAGTCGCGATAATTAAATATAAATCAGAAAGAATTCTCTCTATTTTAACCAATTTTAACCAATTTTAACCAATTCTAATCAGAAATTCACTGCTCACTAAAACATTTCCATTTCTCAAACATGTAACTGTTTTATTTTTATTTTTACTCTTACTCTTATTCTTATTCTGGCTTTTATTTTAATTCTCGCCTCCTTCTCTATTTACTCAACTCAACTCAACTCTACTTAGACTCTTTGTATTTATTTGACTGGATATTATTTAAAAATCAGTTCATTTCAATCGATATCAATCAACGATTGGCTCACTTCCATGAGCTCAGTAATGTAAGACCCCAAAGCAAGACAACTGCCATTTTAACAGCTTCATCAACTTCACAGCACCTCCCTAATACATTGATTGATGTTTGAACATTACAACACAATGTTAAGTTACCAACTTAATAAAGGAATTTGTCAGGTCCACGACAGAAGGTTTTAAATAACTTCGCCAAAGGAGAAAGATCTCAACCAAGTCAAGTAAGCACATTTCAAAAGCAAAATTGCATTTTATCAAAACGATTTTCAACAGCTGCTCTGGATTACACCCACTTAAACTTTTAAATTGCAATTTACAACCGTTGGGCTCTAAATTGACAATTCGATCTAAACTTGCAATTATGTTCATAATTAATTCCATAGCCAATTACATAACTGCAATTCTAATCTACACGTTCAACTCGTTCACTGCCCATTTGTCCTTGTGTCTGTTTGGCAATCTTTCCAACAAACCACAACATCTCCCAAGGGTGTTTCTAATTCGAAGAGCCACAGATCAGTTCAGCTATTCGGCTTCCATTCTCAACCTTCTCAACCTCCTCAGAGCTGCTGAAATGCTGTTACCAAATCAACAATGCTATTCAGCTAAAGCACTCGCCAGTGGCCTTTCAACACTGCGATTTTCGATCTTGTGAGGAACTTATTAGCTAGCAGCTTTTTGTTCAGGAACTGATGGCGCCAAATAGGTTGTCTATTCCAGTTAATCCCTATTTCCACTGCTTTAGTTGCAACTTGGTAAAATTCCCCATCCAAGGAGATAACTACATTTGAGGTTTGCAAAACACTCCAGCAAAGATAAACAGGTATATAAAAGCAAAGACTACGTCCGAAAAGATAATCAACAATTCTATAAAGTTTTGATTGGCTACTTATCGCCTTTTTCTATTCCTCAAATTTAATTTGAGGAATATTTTCTCTAACAATATCTCTGATTCTCTAACCTTGTGAGTAACCGAAATACAGCGGATTATTAAGGGATACAAAACATGCAAACTTTCCACTTCCTCATGGTTCTCAAGAATGCTATTTAAGCCGTTTAACACTATTACCAATTCCAACTGTTGCACTCGAGGCAATGGCGAAAGATTGATCAATGATTCGTCTGCGATAAACTTCCTTAGAACAAGCCCTGCACGACAGATAAAGTACGGCAAGCACTTTTGGCCTATTAGTCTTTTAGACCTGACTGCAAAATCCTCTTCTTCTCCCTGGCGCCTTGTAGGTTGAGACAACGAAATTAAATCTGAAAGGCAAATGAAACTGATCTTGTACCTAGAAGTTAGCTGGAAATTCTCTGTTGTCCCAATGTTTTTCTCAGCTTCCAATTGGCTCACCAATGTTGCAATTTCAATAGGGTCTCCAATACCTGATATCATTGACTTTTCAATATCATTTAATGAATATAAAAATGATGTTTTCCATATGCTCGTAACTAATTCTTCTAGCAACTGATAATTTAACGACTCAAAGCTCAAGTATGGCAAAATTATTTCTTTGAATTTCTCATACATCTGTATGTCAAATATTTCGTAATCTGATCGATTATTATTCGATGTTAAACATGTTTTCACTGCTTCAATTATCAAGCTCCACATATCTTCTTTTACTTGTAATGGGCAGATATTATTCTCAATATCGGGCGCAAATACCTTGATCGCCTTTCTCGTAACAAAACCTAGTAATTCTATGGTTTCCATCCATAGTTCCTTTCTTCCAACATATTCTTTATTTTTATTTACAGGAACTCCAAGAGCTTTGAATTTTATTGGTTCCAAACATGAACTAAACAATCTAATAAATGTTTTGTCTTTGATCAACGATGAATAATCTTCAATATTTGAAATTCTCTCCGCTAATAATGGAAGCACTGAATAACTTATTGCAATAAACGTTGCAATTTTTCCGTTGTAAGACTTGTTTTCTTTTAGTTTACCCTCCATTTTTCTTCTGGTGGAGAATGGAAGTATCATTATTGATGCCAATTGTAAAATCACTAGCGATTGAATCAGAGCATCTTTAGATTTGATTAATTTCAAATTATCTATTATTGCTTTTTGTAAAACTGTGCAAGATATATTGTCACTTGAGAACTTTGGAAGCACTGGATACCTAACAGCTCTATTAAATATCATTAGACTTTGCTTCACCATCTCGTAATTTAAATTTGATTCATTGAGTTTATAAAGTGGAACATAGGATTTAATTAAAGCTATTATCGTATCTTGGTAGTTTTGATTATCAAGATAATTAAGTGAAATAGATTGTTTAGCCCAAAAATTAAAAAGTGAAATTCTTATCTCTAATGGAAGTCTATCATTTTCAAGATCTGTTTTATCAATAAATGCTCCAGTGAGATCACCAATAGATTCATAAACCTTCAAATTGCAAGAATCCCAATTTAATTGCAAAATATTATCAAAATATGTAAGTAATCCCTTCCAATAATTAATCAGTGTAGAAAGATTTTTCTCATCAAATTCAACCAAAAATGTCGTATATAATCGAACCAAACCGTTAATTATTAGCATAAAAGATTCAGTCCATTCTGATTTTGAACTAGATTTGAGCTTTGGATCAGTTGGGTTCGCTCCCAATTCTTTTAAATCAGTGATTGCTTTCCTTTCTTGTGTATTGCTTGTCAAAAACAAATCATTAGGTCTGATCTTAAGTAAATCATAAATAACAATATTATAAATTAATATCCATGAGGGCAAGTATTGACCATGGGAATCAATAATTCGGAAAAATGTTTGAATGGATCCATTTCTAACCTGTGTTCTTTCATCATTGCATATTCTAACTAAAATATACAACAAATAAACCCATATCGATGAATAAAGAATGAGTTTATTTTCTTCGCCTCTTTTTGATAATATCGTATCAATCAATTCTTCTTTATTAGTGATCATGTTTTCTAATGATGCCTGTAACACTCTATCCATTTTATATGGTTGCAAAAAATCTCTTAAATAATCACTGACCATCCAAAAGTAGCTTATTGCACTAAAGGAAATGTTTATTTCATAGTTTTGATTAATGAAATTAAATAATGTATCAATAACTGTTTTTAAAATATTAGATGGTAGAGTGTTCAAAAAATCATTTAAAATTAATTGCAATGCATCAAAGGATGTTTTTATTAATATTGATTTCTTTTCTAGAATTAAAGGATTTTTTCTCAAAAATGTTTCTGATTCATTATCAAATGAAAAGTAAAATTTAAAAGGTAGATTAATGATTTTAAACATTATATCCCATGAATCCTCTTTAAAATAGCTTCCCGATTTATCTAGTAATTCCTTCAAATTCAATAAGGAATTTATAATCATGTCAAACTCGGAAATTATAACTGAATTTAGCTCTGTATTATTAAACTTTTTTGAATTTTGATCTAATTGGATGATTTTGTTTAAAAATAATAAGAGTGAATCAAGAAAAACAGTATCAGCTTTTTCATCGATTTTTTCATAATCAACATTTACCGACCTATCTTCTTTTGTGTGGCAACATAAAACTAGAGATTTTATAATAAAGTTAAAGGTGATGGAAATTTTATTTCTTAATACGATTGATAATGTCTGTTTAGAAGCTACCTCAATTGAGTAATTTAAAATGAGGTTCCATGATTTTTGTGTCATATTTATTGAACTTAACTCTTTTTTATTATTAGCAACCGCAAGCCCTTTCAAAAACCGAAATGAATTGAGTTCTGTAATTTCACCGATATTGAGGAAGAAAAAGATTTTATTATAGTAGCATGGAAATAAAGTTATCTTTTTCACATCTTTGTTTTGAGGCTCAATTGGTGATGTTTTGTACACACTATCTTTAATTAACTCAAAGTTTACTTTGTCATCGTTTTTTCCAGATAACAAAACATCATTTGACAAGCTCACTAATGCCTTTATTAAACCAAAAAAGGAGTCATCAGAATAATCTTTTGTGGTTTCTAATAGTTTTTTTATTGAGTTTTCAACTAAACTTTTTTCACTAGCTGAGATTTCTGTTTTTTTCAAAGATGAATTATCGAAATTTTTATCAAATTCCTCGGAAAGCCCATTAATATAATAATTTACCCATTGAAGAGTGACAAATATGATTCTCCATGAAGAGTTTAAAGTTGGGCCTAAAGATATGGCGATATTTATTAGGGCCCGTAAAGTGATTAAGTTTCTTGAGTTCATGTATCTGGTGTGTAATAACAACTGATTTGATGAGGGCTTTTGAGGGGTCAAGTTATAAGTTATTGATGAAGCTTGATTTAGTTTTTGTGTCAAAGCACCAACGACAGTTCCACTTAGAGATAGGAATGATTTCTTTTTATCATCATCAGAGGAGGTTATAGAGTTTGCAGGGTTTTTTTGATCTGCTGATTGCAATGAATTTATGTCAGGGCTTTGGTAGCCTAGTTTTCCCGTATTGTTAATTGTTGCAATTGCAAATACAAGGATGATATCTGTTCTTGTTTGTTTTAAACCTAGTATGCCCGAGACATAGCATAATTTTTGCAATGATCTAATTAAATTGTGGAAAAAATCATTATCTAAATTTGAGTATAGGAAGATTTTTAAAATTGATAGAAGGATTTCGTAATTTTTAAAAATCAATTTGTTGGAGAAAACAATGTCATTTTTAATAGAGGAGTCCTTTAATTTTTCAAACAATTTTGAAGAATTTAAATAGAGAATTTGTTTTGATTGATGAGAATCAGAGTTTGAGGTTGAGTTTGAGTCAGATCTGTACATTTCTGAGGATTGTAGGGGGATTAAAGAAGATGCATCAAGATAAGAGATTAGTTCTGGGGTTGAAGATAGGTCCATTATAAATCTACCGATACCTTCAGCAAAGTTGATTGAGCAATTTAAGATTAGATAGTAGATGTAGTTATCTGGGATGTGAGGAGCGTCAGCTTTATCTAGTAGATCGATGTATAATACCTTTGGTAAAGAATTTTTTGAAGATAAGAAATACGAGAGATCTGAAGAAGGAGAGGGAGAGGGAGGGTGTAAGATTGAACCAAAATCTAGCAATTTCTTTGAGTTTGAAGAGTCGAGAATTTGGTAAACGGTTTTAAAGAAATCGTTTATAACCTTTTTCCTGTCAGGTTTATTATCATATTCTAGAAATAGGTTTTTGATTAAATTGAAATCGGTAAACAACCCGTTGAATATCTCTAAAGCTAAGATTTTTTTCCAGAATGGGGAATTTGAATCAAGCGAGAGAATGTGGTTTAGTAGACTTATAATCACCTCAGTTTCAACGATTAAAATATTCAAGTTTCTTCTTATTAGTAGGTAAATTATTCTTGAGACTCTTGTTATTACGGGGAATTCTTTGTTGATTGAGAAGGATCTTAATAAAAGAGGAATAATTCTCGTTCTTACAAGGTAAGCCAATTCAACATGATTTGAGAACAAGTCAGTGTGATTTGTTAAGATGCTTTCGATTAATTCAAGGTTAAAAGTCTCGGGTAGGTATGTGAATCTTAGAAACTTTGGTCTATGGTGTTCGATCAAAGTGCATAGGTCAATGAAGATTCTTTGAGCATCATAAGCATTTGAGGATATTTTGATTTTCTTGTTATTATCAATTGGGACGTCGAATTTTTTTTCAACGATTGAATTAGGGTTGTTTTTTAAAAATAAATCTTCGTCACTGACTTTATCAAAAATAAAAACAATCAATTGTTGCAAAGTGGCAGCAGCAGTATTTATCACCACAGGAACTTTATTGACACCTTGTAGTAGGGCACAAATTGACAATAGCTTTGAGATTAGTTCGTTGTTGATATAGTTGCCATAAATCTGAAATAATGAGGGCAAAATCTGTAGAATTTTTAGCTGGATTTCAATTGCGAGATGCGTTGCTTCAGTCAATGAGTCGATTATGTCGTTTAAAAGAGATATGGGTAAAGACTTTTCAATGATCAATCTGTTGAGACACTGGACAGCGATAGCAGAATATTTTGTGTTTCTGGATTGACAGGACAATATAAAAGGCCTAAAAAACTCAGGACGCAGCGATAGAGACTGGAGAAAGTCAGACTCGTTCTGGATGCTAGGCCTGTAGGACTTTAATATCTCCAAGGATTTCTCTGAGGCCTGGTGAATAGTTAGTAGATGAAGAAGCTGGATGATGGGCAAAGTCGCCAGTTCATCGTCTGTGGGCCATTAGCTGGAGCAGACGATGGAGCAGGAAATACATACATGTCTGATCTCTGGTGTTCTTCGTCGCGACTCTGAGGCCAAGTTGGTCAATTCCGAGGTGAGGAGCTGAACAGTGGCCATTTTATGCTTCTGGAGAAATGGAGAAGCTAGCGATGTTGGCGATTCTGCTGAAGTTGCTGCTTTTGCTGGCTTTTGCTGGGAAGCAGAGGAAGAAATAGGTGACTATGTAGGCACATGTGTACAGTGCATGTGTATGGGGTTGATCTGCATGCACATGCAGAAGCGGCAGAAGCAGCAACTTCAGCACAGCGTTTTGGCATTTGGTGCTGGAATATGGAAATGTGTATTCTAAACAGTATGTACAATGTTCCGGCTGCAGCTAGGACGAGCTGGAAAACAACGAGACGAGGTTGTACACCAACAACTGGTGCGATCTCGTCTTATACGTCCACCACACCCTCATGGTGTTCCAGTAGTAGCTGAGGTTGAGCAACAATAGGCTCTTCGTGGACTTCAAGCTCTCGTACTTTCTAAGCAACACCTCCCTGTCTTCTTCGTAGATGGTTCGCGCGCAGTAGCTGGCCATGATCAAGAAGCTTTTCACTGGCCCAAGAGGATACTCCATGTTTTCGTCCAACACCCTCACCAAATCGTTGGTTTTGATGATCAACAATGCAATTTTGGGTAGCTTGGATAGCAACGCCATCACATCAGTCAAAAAGCTTCCCTCCTCAAAAAGCCCAACCATGTAGTTGATCTCCTCTTGGCTTCTTGGAGTAGTAATGTTTCCAACTGCGTGTTCGAAATCTCTTCCTGTCATTGCAGCTGCAAACAAGGGAAATTCTTCGTCTGTAACTCCAGCAAACTCCTTTGCGTATTTTCTCATTGATTTCTCATCCGAATCAATAATCGCTAGCCAAAATCTTGCATACGCTCTTCTCAATTGAATTGGGACAAATCGATACAACCCATGATCGTACAAGATAATCTCAAAGTTGTGTCCATTTTTCCTCTTGGGAATCGCTCTGATGGCCAAATTTCCACCATGTGGATCACAATGAATGCCAACGCCTGGGGTAAATATCATGTTATTGAAAATGTGTGCCAAACATGCACTCACTTCTGCTCTTGAAATATTATTGTCTTTGAAATACTCTAAATTATCCAATCTTGATCCACCCACATACTCCATTATTAACACTCTTGGTTGGGCCGAATAAATCTTTGGAACTCTTAATGCTGTTTGTCTTTGGTAATTTTTAAAATAATCCGACGTATTCCTAGCATTTTTGGCTTCTTCAACAAAATTTAACTCGACATATATAGACGATTGCATCTCTTCTCCTAGCCAATTTAAATCATATTCAGGAAACACTTTATACAACAACTCAAACACATTTTTCGTGATCAATATATCTAGCGGAACGAATTCCTTTAGTGAGGGATGTTGACATTTAACTGCAACTTTCTCTCCAGTTTCTCTCAACGTCGCAACATGAACCTGGGCTAATGACGCAACTCCAATTGGTTTTTCATCAAATTCAGAAAACATATCGTCAAGCGAACAACCAATATCCTCGATAAACATCTCGTTTATATCACTCACCAAAGTCTTTGGGCATCTGTCTTGTAGGGGTGTCATAGTGGATGTCCATTCCTTGGGCAATAAATATGTTAATGCTGAAATATGCTGTCCCAATTTAATATAAATCCCACCATTGTTTTCCAACGCATGTAATGTAATTTCAGCACATTTTTGATGACATCTTTCCAACGCATTGTTTCTCTCCTTATCTGACTCATATTTAGTATCTAATGTTGATCTATACTCAAAAAAACATCTAACGGTTGCCACACTCACAATCATGATTCTTTGAAATGATTTAGCTAAAAAATCCACTCTCTTCTTGTACGAATCATTTGAGAAATACAAAAACACACTTATTGACGAAAGCCCAACAGTAAAGATTAGTTTTCGGGAGATTCTTCTGCCTGGTTTTGTATTCTCTGAAGTGCTATCCCTCTTGTTCGAACTCTTCTTGTTATCAGCAAAGCTGCCACTATCAATAGTTGACAAGTCTGAGGCCAGATATTTGTGAAAGAATCTTAAAGACACTGGATGACGATGTCTGGAATACGAAAACGAGTAATTATAGTTATAGTCTTTCAACCCATGGTTGGTAAGGAAAACCCTCTGGTTATTGAAACCATTAGGCCTGGAGCTGAGCAACAGAGAGAGACTCCTGCACGAACTCCTTCCTATGATGTTCAGAATTGCTTTGTTCATTGGAAATTCGTGGTGGTGGCAATCTCAGATCGATAGCATAACTTTTCTGGTCCAAATAGCTCTTCTTCGACTGTTCTTTTCTGAGCCCAACATCAAAAGAATCACTTTTTTGGAGCTCAATCGGGTAATTTTCAAAACGACAAATCGAGAAGAGCTCAAGTGAAGGGTCTTTATTGGCTAGTTTTTGCTTACTCTGCTGCTGTTGCTGTTTTGAAGAGGTGCTTCTGTTGCTGCTTCTGCTTCTGCTTCTGCTGCGTTATTGTTGTTATGTTGAATTTGGTTTATCTTTAGTCAGTATTCTGTCTTGAAAGGTTATTTATTTGATTCTTACGACTACAGGTGTATTTTGTAATTAAAGTTACTTTGAAAAGATGTGTATTTGAGAAGCATAAAAGTAATTGACAAATTATAAATTCAAATGCAAAAGAAGATAATTCAATTGATTTTTCTTGCTTATAAATAAATAAGATGTGTTATTGATAAAGTATACTATTGAAGAAGTAAAATAAATAGTAAAATATAAAAGTCTAGTTAAAAGTATATGCAGAAACAAAAATAAATAGACACCAAATACAAATAACAATAAAAAGACAAAAGAGAAGAAGAAATATATAGAATGCAAAATCCGAAGATTGTTTACTGGCAGTATTTAATAAGTAATAAATAGTAATAACAAAAAAATTAACAATTGGATCAATGAGTATGATAAAAGAAAATAGATAAAATAACAATAACAATAACAAAGATTAATAAAACAAAAAAACAAAAAAAAATGGAATTGATAATTTATTCATTAACTTATTAACTTATTAATTTATTAAAATTTATGGAAACTACCACTGCCTGATTTTTTAAAAGAATATAACAAATTTCTTCTTCTTAATGGAGTTTTTGAATTTAATGATCTTTTGGGGTCCAAAGGTCTTGTAAAACCAGATAATTTTTCATTTTTGTTGCTAGATGAACTTAGAACGCTTTCCAAATTGAATTCAAAAGAACTTTTTGAAGGTAACGTTGATAAATTGTAACGTGAGGGAGAAAGACTTAATGGGCTACTATTTTTGCTATTGCTATTGCTGTTACTTTTATTTTTACTTTTATTTTTTTTATCGATATCATTCTTATTATTTTCAATCTTATTATTTTCAATCTTACTATTTTCAGTATTATTGAAATCACCATCATTATTGTTGTTATTGTTGTTATTGCTATTATTATAACTAAAAGTAAAATTGTTGTTTCTTTTAATAACTTTCAGATGATCTAAAGAGCTTGCAACGCTATCATTACTTTCATTGGTTTGAGCAGAGAATAGGGTGTGGAAATTTTGGCTTTGATAATTATTTAATCTAAAGTCTAATGAGTTGTTAAAGCTAGCTTCATCATCATCAGTGAATGAGCCATTATTACTACTAATACTTTTTAAATAATTGCTATTGTTGTTATTGTTATTGTTATTACTGTTATTGTTATAATTGTTATAATTAAATGTCACATTATTATTTGAATACATTGTATTTTTTAATTCGTATGGAATATGAGGGCGAGAGCTAAAATCTGTAGATTTGTTTGATTTTCTTAATTTATGTTTAGGTTTAAGAGAAATTTTAATATTTTCGACTCTTGATTCCATGCCCTTTGCTTGGTTGATCATATCATGTAGTTGTCTAATTGAGTTCGATTTAGGGAAGCTTCTTTGGGAGGTCGAGTCAAGTGAATTGGATGGAGTTCTTGAGAGGTTATTATTAGTATTACCAAAGATACCAATTGAGTTGAAGATTAGAGGTAAACCTGTAGAGGTAGTGGAAGCAGAGGTGGATTTGTTGATTGAATTTTTCAAATTGTCTAGTTCTTTCTGGACTTCTAATAATGAGTTTCTTGTATTTTGATGTTCTAGTTGTTCTTTTAATAGTAGTTCATTTTTATAGTCCAATTCAGATTCTAATAGGGCCACTTGTTCTAAAGTGTCGTTATATTTCGAGTCTAGTTCATTCAAGTTGACATTTAACTTTCTTTCATTTTGTTCAATGTTGTCGTTAATGATTTCTATGTTGATTAGTTTGTTTCTTGTATTTGATAATTCGTTTTTGTAGTTACTGATTTGTTCTTGGGCCTTTACTGATTGGTTTTGTAAATCTTTTTGTAGGTTAAAAAATTTGTTTTTCCAGAGGGAAGTTTCCTTTTCAGATTCGATCAAGTTTAATTTCAAGGATTCGTTTTTTGAATCCAAATCGTTCAATTCTTTTTCTAGTTCTTGTTCTAATTCGTAGCTTGAAGATTGGAATTCGGATAGTTCGTTTTCCAACTGATTAATTTGATTTAAAGCTTCTTTGTATCTTTTGTGGGAGATAATGTCGTCTTCACAACTATCCAAATCGTTTTCGATATCGTTGTAGATGTCATCGTCATTAAGAGTAATATCATCATTATTACTATTAGAAGTCTTATCAGTGAATTTTTTATTTTTGTTATTGATGGTATCATCAGCAGCATCGTTAATGGAGTTTTTATTAAGCGATTCAGTCAAGAGAGATAGAGGTAGATTTGGTGGCAAAGCCATGGGAGAGGAAATCATAGAGACATCGATTTCATTATTGGATAAGTGATCTATTTTTTTGCTAAAAATCATGATTAATTGAGAGTAATATTTTCGGTTTATAGTTGTTTCTTTTTTGTTTGTTTTTTTGTTGTTGGTGGAGTGTTTCCCTGTTTCTTTTTATTTATTTTAAGAGAGATTAAGTTGAATTTGAAGTGATTAGTTTGGTAAGAGTGCGACTTTTTAAAGTGTGGATGTAGTTGATAAACTGGGGACTTAAATAATAAGAAGATTGGGAAACTTGAGAGAGCCAAAACAACAGCCGAGAAGAAGTAGAAAAGAAGAAGAGACCGAAAAGGAAACTAGGAGTAGAATTTTGAGTAATTAAGAGGTACGAAGAGAGAGAGTATGAAGAGAGTTAAGAGAGTTGAGAGGCGAGAGAGGTGTGGTAAGTGAATAAAAGGACGTAAGAGTTAGGAGGGCAGAGTAAAGAGAGAGAAGCAGAGATCGTGTGAAAGGGTGGTGTAAGAGATAGAAGAGATAGGAGAGATAGGAGAGATATGAGGGAGTAGAGTAGAGTAGAGTGGAGTAGAGTGGTTGTGGTTACGATAAGTTTTGGAGAGTTGACGAAAGAGAGAATAAGAATATTTGATTATAAGTAGAGAGATCAAAGAAGAAATAAATAAATAAAGGTGATGGAAAATAGCATTACCCGATTGGGACATCAAAGGAGATTACAGATGTTGCTACAGAGTTGAAAGAGGAGTATAAACAAAGTACAGAGCTATAGAGTAAAGAGAGACAGAATAGAATTGAACAGAGGGAATTAGATATGAATAGATATGAATAGATATGAATAGATATTAAGAGAAATTAAGGGTTGTTGTGGAATGAGAGTTTATTTAATGGTTTTGAGCTTATTTAGTCAACTTTATGCAAATCCTTTGGGGTTATGTGCAAAGGAATACCAGCTTTTCTTTCTCTGTCTTCTTCGTCAGCAAGAATGTCCTTCCAAGAGTCTTCGATTTTGTGAGCCTGAGGAGTGTGGCTCATGTTATTTTCTTCCCAGACAGTCAAACCAATGGAACCCAAGAGCAAAGCGACAGTGAGAAATTGAGCGTACATTCTTGCCTGGACAATCTTTTGGGGTTTGGTCATGATTGGGTCTCTGTTGACGAGGGCCCAGGAGCCATATAGAGAAGCAGCCCAGGCACCAACAATGATGGAGTATCTGTTGGAGCTGACCAATTCGATAGTTTTCTCCCTGTAGGATAGGTTTTGCCATCTCAAGTATTCTTTCAAGGCAGTTTGTTGTGTGTGTTCAGAGCTGTAGACTATTTTGTCAAAGTTGTTGGAGCCTTCTTCAGCGCAGATGGAGATCAAGAGAGTTGGAGGAGTGATAACGACAGCAGTTTTGGCAGCAGTGGGCAAACGATGTAACACAGGCCATCTTTTAGCACCCACAGTGAACAATAGAGCAGAGATGGCAGCACCAGCTAGACCACCTTTAAAGCCAGCCCAGAAGGTGGCACTTGAATGAGCAGCCTTTTCGTCTTCAGATAGAATTTTCATGATGTGATAAGATTGTTATGGAATAAAGATTTAGATTGAATAATTGGAGAAAAGCAGCGAGAGCACAAAGAATATTAACTTGGTATTGATTTGATAAAATATAATAAAAATCTAATAAAAATCTTGTAATATGAAATTAAAATAAAATGGATAAAAAGTAATAGAGAGATGGAATATATGGAAAATAAAACAACAGTTTAAGAGAATAAATAGAGTATTTATTGAATCAAGAGTATTGAAACCAAGTTTAATTATAAAACGGTTTTTAAAAGTCTTGAATGATAAGTGGAAGAGAGAAGGAGCCCTAATGAGGACAGGTGCAGCGGATTTGTGCAGGCACCTGCCGACCAAATAAGTGCGTTGGGCGGTTGCGTGCGCTGGTTGGTTTTGAGAAAAATATTTTATATGGAAACATATAGTAATTTTATACAATCGCGGAGAGACTGTCTTAGGTAAGCAATGATAAAAAACTTGCGCAGAAAGAAGCAGCGACGGAAAGCGGCAGAAAATCACCTTTTTTTCTTTGGTGTTGGGTTTTCTTTTTCCAAAGGCCTGCTGCCGCGTGTGACTCAGCACTGACTAAGCGGTGCAAAAAGCGCAACGCACATGACCGCGGCCTCTTTATCGGGGGCAGCGTCCAAATCCCGCGCCGCACGAGCCGGAGCGCATCGGCACACCCAAAAAAGAAAAACGTCTCAAAGGAGAAGTTGCCAAAACTTGCAAAATATCCCAAAATATCTCAAGACAGTGAAACAGCCCTAATTCACCGTTTAAAACCGGGGGTGATATCAAACTTGGGGGTTTGTGTAAGAGCCCTCTTCGAGGTTTCGTATATTTTCAATGTACAGATTGAGATTAATATAGCATGAATATAACATAACTATAACATTACATAACATAAGCTAAAACGCCATTGGGAATCTGGAACAGTGTCAAAAAATAAATAAACAACAAGGCAGAAACGTAATCTATTGTTTAGTACCCAAATCTAAAGAAATGCTAGGAAGTTATGAAAAGTTATGAAAAGCTATGAAAATTTATGAGAAATTAGGAAAAACTAAGAGAAATTGTAAGAAGCTATCAAGAGATGATTGAGATATGAGTTATAAAACAAATGGAAATTTCAAGAAATTTTTAGAATTTCAACTGAATTTCAATTGTATTTGATATTTTTAGTAAATTGATTTTCAGAAAAACTCTAGCCAATCTTTAAACAGCCTTCAAAGAACAGTTAAACAGCCTTCAAAGGCTGAACTAAATGAACACATGCTACGAACTGGAAACCGTTATTTTGAAACACAGGATTTTGGTTTCAATCAACACAATTGATAGAAATAATAATAATGATAATAATAATTAATTATTATTATCATTATTATTATAAATATTAGCGGATTGTTGTTTAAAAACTTTTAACAATGAAAACACTAAAACAGTATTGTAAGTGGGGATTAACTTATGGATTGTTACTGTTTCTTGTTTGTTCTTTTAAATTGTTTTGTGGGACAACGATATTGTACAAACTACAAAGTGACATTGCAATACAGTGGCAAGTAAGAAAATATATCAGTAACACTAAGAGTGGATCCTCTCTGGTGATCCTTTGGGATAACATTTTATAAAGGAACCACAAACGTTATCTGAATCTGTGGTGTATCAATCTCAAAGCTACACCATACATTTTGCTGTCTTGAAATGTGTTTCCAAGGTTGACACATTTTCCTGAGGCAAGATTTTGGGACCAGGGCTCTTCCAGCTAGCACAGGGGAAGAGACACAGACATCGCTCATGTGCAACCAGGAATTGGCCGGGTTCTGCGGATCCGTCAATATCCCGACGCGGATATAACCCGGTCCTGATTACGGAGTGCAGAGCTGGCGACAAAGTCGACTGTTCGTAATTCGCTGGGGCTGCGCTTCCGCTGGGGCTTTTTCCGCTGCTTTGTTCCCGTTCCCAGTACTCCCGTATTCCGTTAAGAAAGCGATGCATTTCCCGACAAGCCGGCCCATTGGCAAAACCCAGTCGCGCAGGGCTGCTTCCGTCAGAGCGCTCTCAAACACACGTGCAATCAGATGACACAGGAGCGTCTGTGCCAATGGAGCAAATAAACAGGCTTTGCTGTGCGTGGATCGGTCACATGTAGATGGCTGACTCAGCGCGATCGCCCTTTTTTTTTGTCTTGCTCCTTCCATTCTCTTTGGAGATGGAACCACACTGCCAACAAAGAAGCAGCAGCACTAATAGCAGCAGCAAAGACAGCAGAGGCAGCAGAGGCAGCAAGAGCGGGTGCATGCTGTTGCTACTCCGACGGTGATGGTGATGGTCTGGTGCTTCTCGTGCCACTGCTGCGTCGCCATTCACGCTCTGGGTCGCAAGAGCGTCTTTTAGTCTCTTTCGTGACGGAGCAGCAGCCTGGTGGGCGTGCGTAATCTGGCACGCCGTTGAGCGCGCCGCCAGATTACGCAGTGCCCTAGGTCCCTGGCGCGGTGTCACTCAAACCCTTGGGCTCTTTTCGGTTGCGTGTCGAAAAGTCTCAAAATCTCCAGCGAAGATGAAAACGAATTAAAAGCTGAAAATGAATGCAAGTGAATGGAAGCGAGTTTAAACAACATTCATTAATATTCATTAAACACTGTCTGATACTGAAAAGACTCACAGTTCTATTTGAATAAAGCTCTAACTAACTTTTGAATTGCTTTGTTCTGCTCCAGTATCAGCTTAAAATCGCTTTGAAATCAAAACTAAATGTGTTGATTCGCTTTTTTGCAATCGTAAACAGAAATTTAAATTGTTTTTTGAATTAAAATTGGATTTTCCTTCCAAGTTTATTCCTCTATTATGAGATGTTTACTATTATGCTTTTTCTCAAAAGAAGTTAATTTCGTTCAATAGGCCAGTTTTCACCAACTTATTTTTTGCATTTTCTTTTGTATTCCTGGAAATTTTACTGCAAAAAAAAGTCTGATTTTGGAATTTTTTTTCTTCTGGCTCAACTTTCCACAGCATTAATTCCATTAATTCAAATAAAGCAAAATTTATATTATAAAAACAATCCAATTTTTCTCTGCTTTTTTTTTCTTTTCTTTTCTTTTCTTTTCTTCCTTTTCCTTATATATATACACTTTCCTATACATACAATATACTACTATACAATATACTAATATACTACTATACCAATATACTAATATACTAATATACTATATCTGTAATACCATATTTCAAATATACCCTATTCTTCTCCCCCTACTCCACTTTCACAAATGTCTTCCTTTGACACTGAAAACAAAAATGACGATAACCAAACCTCCTGGAGACTTCAAAAAGCCAAAGAACGTCAAAGAATAAGACTCCAACAGCTCAAAGCAAAGCAAAGCAAAGACAAAGAGTCCTCCTCTTCTAACGACAACCTCATCAACACACTCGACGAAACCCTTTTCAATGCCAATAACGATTTATTCAATCCCACCTCTGAGACTGATCCCAATGAGCCAATAATCGAGTCCACCTACATCAACCAAAACCCAGTGTCTAAATTCAACTTGCTACTCAACCAGCAACAGAACATCAACATCAACAACCCCAACAACTCCTTCACTGGCTTCAACTCCTCATATAACAACTCCAGCATGGACTTCAATTCCTCCAAGCGCCAGAGCGATCTATCCACCTACTCTGCCCTCACCTCCAGCAGCATCAACTCCATCAACAGCAGTTCTAACGAACTCTCCTCCACAAGATCCTCCCTCTATTCCAACAGCTCTCTAAGCTCTGGCTCTGCGAATTCAAACTCCCACTCCAATCCCAATCTCAATTCAAACATAAACACCAATTCCAGCACAAGCACCAATTTCCAAAATTTAGTCAATTTGAATTCAAAAAGTAGAAAGAACTCCATAAGGCCACTAAGTTTAGATAACATCCAGCACAGAGATTTAAATGAACCAAATATAGCCTACAATTTCTAATTCATTTTATTTCGTTTATTAGCTCATCTACTTCACTTTACTAAAGACTAAAAATTCATCTCATGTTCACTTAATGGCTTTATCTATCGTTACTTTTCTACTTTTTATTTCTTTATTTCTTTGTTTCTCTATTTCTTTTGTTTTTATATCTTATCTTATCTTATCCTATCTTATACTTTATATTATCATTTTTATAAATCTCGTTGTTTTCCTGTTTTTTTCTGTCTCTTTTTGTTCTCTCCTATAACTTTGGTTGTCTTTTACTATAATGTTTTTTTTTATTTACAAAAAAAAGAAGAATGGTTACTGTTTTTATTAATTAGATATTGTATTTTGTATTTTTATTATCTATATATCTATAATAATGGGTTTTTTATATACGCTGTTAATTATTTCTATTCTATTCTATTCGATTCGATTCCACTTCACTCCACTACTCTTATTTTATTTTATTTTATTTTATTTTATTCTCTACTCTACTCTACTCCTTTTTCTTTCATATGTATGTTAATATCAACATTATAAAATTAAAATAATATTAAAATTAGAAATAAAATTAATATTAAATACAACAAAATTGAATCACAATATAATTAAATAATTATTTAATTAAAATTACAATTCTATTTCTCGTTTTTTTTTCGCTCTTTTTTTACTTTTGCCTTTTTTTAACTCTTACTCTTCCTTACCATTTTACTCTTTCTTTTTTTTTTCGCTCTATCAAATAAATGGCTAAATAAATGAAAATTATAATAAAATTACAATAAAATTTATTGCAAATTCTAAAATCACACTCTTTTCTACTTTAAACTCACACCTAAAAGTATATTTTCGTCAATCCTTTTTATTTCTCTTCATTTCCTTTCATTTCCCTTTATTTCTTCACATCTCTTTTCATTTCAAGACTGCTGTTTATAATCCTCTTTAATCCCTTTAAAATCCCTTATCACAATCAATCCCATACAAAGTCTATTGGCTTGTTCACTGCCCATTCCATCCCCTTCGTTTCTTTCCCAAAGATTAACACCGCTTACTAAGTATTATATAAACTCTCCTGCTCCTATTCGACCCAAACGATATTTCGAATATCCTCCCAACGAATCTTAACCTGAATCGTGTACTACTCATGTTATAATTTATCAAACTTACCAGGTCCTGAGACCTGCACTCATCTCGCTAACACTAACAATGTGCTCGTCTCTCCCTCTCTCTCTACCATAGCTTTCAATTTGCCTCTGGTCGATGATCCACTCAATCACTGATCCGATCTCAACCTATTCTGCTCACATTGCTACTGCTGCTACTTCTGCTTCATCTCCTCGTGGCCAATCAGCTCCCTCCCCACTTGAAACAATTACACGTTAATTGCAATCCTGCAGTCCAAAGATGAACATCTCCATCACTATCTCGCTCAAAAACAATGGCTCTTCTAATGGCTCTCCCAATGGCTCTTTCATTGTACAGCTCCAGCTCTGATGGTTTCCCTTACTTTACGAATTTTCGATGTGGTGCAACGCTTGCTAAATGAATATTCAAAAAGGATGTGTTACCCTGCTGGCGCCGATTCTGAAACTGCCGCCAGACGAACGCTGCTCCCAAAAATAGCTGTTCGCTATGTCCGATTTCGATCAAGAATGTGTTGTGGTTTCATGGGTATTTCGCTGATTGGTTATGGGTCCCTATACCGCAAACAGCCCTCCTGGCCAAAACACATACTGATATCAAAGGGAGCAGCAGCAAATGATATGCGCAGAAAGAAAATAAGCAAGCGCTGCACACACCGCACAATCACGCGTGTGTGATGCGCAATAGTCTGCATGTTTTCATATATCATGCAGATCCCGCAGCGTCATCTACCGAATCGAAACTATTGCAGGCAGTGCTGTGTACACACAAGGGTATACAAGGGTTTGAAACTTTTTCAGGACTGATTTTTTATCCGGATTAGGGACAGCTCACAGAGTTCCTGATATGAATCAATCGTTTGAAATACGTACCGATTTGTACATTCAACAACCACGACTAATCGGGTATTTCTGTTCAAAGCAACCAAAGATATCGATTAGAGATATCGAATGTTGAGAAGCGATAAGAAGCAGCACTCAAAATAAAAATGAATATGATTTGTTATTAAGTCCAATAAAATACTAAAGCGTTCCGGATTGCCATTTCTCATGAACCTGTAGACTATAGTATAAATAAGGTATTATAAATAGAGGAGTTTAATTTTAATAAACAGAAGCAAATCCGTGATAGTTTAGTGGCTAGAATTACCGCTTGTCGCGTGGTAGACCGGGGTTCAATTCCCCGTCGCGGAGTTTTCTTTTCTGTGCATTTTTTTATTTTTTTATTTCGTAGATAATCACTAAATTCTTTGTTACTCGACTGCTTTCGAAAACAAACGATATACCTGTAATTTTGTTGATAATAGATCCAATAATATGTAAAATTTTAGATGTTAAAGAATGTGAATGTTAACCTATAAAGTAATAGTAATGTAAAAAGTAAAATAAAACTAGATATAGTTAACAGAATTTAATATATCAAAGTAAAAATGTAGAAATGAATAGGTGAGATAAGATAAAATAAAATTTGAAAAGAAATCAACTTTTTTGTCAAGAAAATAAAAACCCATAAAGTTTTTTGTGAAAAATAAAAGCATAATAAAGTGAATAAATAAAATTTTTGCTCGATATATCCATTGAACAAGCTCTATACAAAATGATAACTAATAACCCTTATACATATGAGATAAAAGAATTAAAAAAAATAGGAAAAAATGGAGAAAAAAAAAGAGTAAAAAACGGAAAAAAACGTACCAATTTAAACTAGTTGTGATGAATTGTGCAATAATTTGAATTAAAAAAAAATGAATAAAATATCATGATGCAAAACCCTTATTTTCCTTTACCCAATCGACTAATTTTACATAATCTTCAAAAATTTCTCTCAACTCTCTTAATTTTAAATCTTCAAATTCCGAATTTCGATGTTTGCCAATTGATTTTGATAACAAGTTATTACTAATAGGATTTTTCTTCAATGGATAATTTAAGGGATCAATTTCTGGTTCTTCTAAGATTCCTGGATTACTAAGTGATTTAATGTGTCTTTGATTTGTAGGAGGAGGTGGAAGATTCATGGGAAAGTTATAGTTATTAACAACTGTTGTAGATGAAGTTGTAGATGAAGTTGATGTGCTAACCGTTGTCATATCAACATTTGAATTGACACCAGAATTCGGATTGGAATTTGGGATTCCCAAATTTCCATTTGAAAAATTTCTTTTCAATGAGCCAAAGATAGGTGTAATAGAAGACAAGTGACTTTGGACAGATGCAGATCGACTTCTATTAGGAGAGTTTGGCTTATTGAAATTAAGATCACCATTAGTGATTTCATTACTAGAAATAGTAGGAAGAGAACTATTTGAAGATATCGCCTTCCATCTCATCAACCTGTTTAAAGGATTTGATGAAGGGTTGGAAATAGAATTAGAGTTGGAATTAGCGTTGGAATTGGAATTGGAATAAAAATTAACGAATGGCTGAGAAATATGAATATCGTCAATTGATTTAGAGCTATTACTACTTGCTTGAGATTGAGCTCCATCAAAATCAGATGAATTTGTAGAAGGATTTGATAACGTATCATCCATGCTACTAGCAATTGAAGGCTGGTCGATGATTTTCAAATTTTGAGTTAAATTTTGAGTTAAATTTGAAGTCAGCAGTGTTAGTGTTGAATTTAAATTTGAATTTGAAGATAGTCTGCCCAAAACACTTCGAAGGGAATTATCCAAAACATTAGATAAAACGCCTGCAGTTGATGCTAACTCGGAAGGTATTTGTAAAGAAAAACTTCTTACAGGTGGATTAATAAGGTGTGTATTATTATTGGAATTATTAATGCTGATATTATTATTATTAATATCATTATTAGTGTTGTTTTTAGATTCATTTATACTTGATAGTAAAGAAAAGGAGCTTGATTTCTTTCTATAGTTCGATTTTGATTTTTTGTTATTATTATTATTATTATTATTATTATTATTATTATTATTATTGCTGTTGTTGGCAGTGGCAGTGGCAGTATTGATGATAGTGGCGGTATTTGTATTAGCGGTTATATTAACATTATCAATTGGGATTTTTGAAATTAGAGAGTTTTTATCATCTTGGTCTATTGATAAAGAGATATTCAAAGGTTTTGAAAGAAACTCTTTGATTTGATCAAATTGGTAAATGGTATTTCCTGGGGATGAATTTTGGGATTGGGGATTAGATGAATCATGGGGTTGGAGTTGAGAAGAGTTTTTAATTTTATTGTTGTGGATAGTAATTTTTTCTTTTATGAGATCGTCGGATATGCTTAACTCTGAAGAAGTTATATTGATTAGGAAATGTAGAGCTGCTTCGATGTTGGTCAATACGTATAGTGCTTCACCATTTTCATCCCAAAATTGGTTATATCTAAATCTTTTGATATAAAGAAAATTTAGGAGAAGGTTGTCAATTTTTTTGTTTATGGTGGTGAAGAGTAGGATGGGTAGAAAGATGTCCATTGTTATTAGGGAAGACGATGAAGAAGAGGATAGAGAAGATTGGTCATTGTTGGTGGAAGTGGAGGTGGAAGTGGAGGTGTTGAGAGTAGTATTGATTAGATTTGTCAATTTTTTGTGAGCGTTTATTAGATAGTTTAGTTTATCTAGAGGAGATTTTACTTTATTTAGGTTGTTGAATTGAGATTGAATTGGAATCAAGTCATTTAGGAGGGTTTTTATGTTGAATTTTTGATAAACGATTAAATCTAAAGATTGTAAGTCTATGTTTAGTAGGGATAGTAGGTATAGTTTTTTGTTTAAAAGAGATTGGGAGGCTAGGTCAGATTTATTTTTGTTGAATAGTTTGTTGTATAGATGGGAGCATAATTTTAGTTCGTTTAGTTCAATGTAGTAGTTAATTTTTTGGTAAACCAATTTCAAGTCAGATTTTGATAGTAGTTCTATATTTTTTTTTTTATTTAGGATTAGTTTTGTATTGTAGTTGTTGTAGTAGTTACTATTGTTTGATTTGTTTAGATAAAAGGAATTAAGAAAGATGTTAAACTGGATGTAGTAGTTTTGAAATAGAAAGGATATTTCATTGGTATTCAAAGGATGAGAGTATTTTGGTTCTTGCAACGATTTCAAGAAGTCGTCATATAGGAGTTGTAGGTTTTTGGGTAAAGTATGGTCAATTGATAGATTGGATAGATTGTATTGATTATTTTCGAAAGAGGTTGGATTGGATGAAGAAGCGGAGCTTAAGGGAATTATTATATCATTAGAGGTAGGACCTGTGGTTGTAATAGCATTTGCACCGGTAGTGTTTGCGGTTTTGTTGGTGGTGTTGGTGGTGGTACTGGTACTGGTACTGGTATTATTAGAGGCATCAGTATGAGAAGCAGAGGTGGCAGTGGATACAGTGGCGGTATGATTGCTGGTGGCAATGATATTATCTATTCCATAGGATTCCTTTAGTTTTGCTTCCTGGGCCCATTTTATGTGATTAGGATCTTCGGGAGGAGTGTGAAACATTTAGAAGAGGAACAAGACGAGACTCTAACACAGATAGAGCAGCAGGAAGAGAAGAAGAGAAGAAAAGAGAAGAAGAGAAGGAAGAGAAGAGAACAGATAACCAAGGAGAATACTGCGATATCAAATGGATGGGACAGGCAGAAAGAAACCAGCCAGCTTGGACAACAGATTCTGAGGGGACTCTTATAGGGCTGGGAAGAAGGGCATTGGTGGGTAGCAGAAAAGACAGCAAAAGAGGCAGCAGAAAAGACAGCTGGGAAGCAGACAGAAGAGGCGCAGAGGAAGCAAAAGCAACAAAAGCAGCAAAGGCAGCAAAGGCAGCAAAGAAGGGCATCGCACACGTGCAAGAGAGTTAGGGTAAGCACACGTGTTATTATGTAACACACTGAAAACGTAATTTGCGCTTTTCTGCGCATTGATGCTTTGGTGTGCTTTTAACCTGCACAAACCACTGCTGTGGTTTGCACGTGTATCACGTGTTTTAAATATGGTGTCGGGTAACGGCTGTTTTTCTTATGGGTTGAGAGGAGGGTATAAATACTCCCTACTCGGTCTCTTTTCTCTTCACTCTTTTCTTAACCACTCTTTTCTTAACACTATTATCGTTGATTTGCTGGCGATTTATCGAGTATCGTTAACTTGTATCCTTAATTCTGCTGGAATTATCCTTTATTTCTTTATATCTTTCTCTTGTCGTCTCATCTCTTTTTTTCACTGTAACGGTGGTTTTATTCCAAGAATTTAACTCTGTCTCACTTCGTTTGCTCTCTAAATTTCACCTTCGAAAGTAAAAGAAAAGAAAAAAAAATCACAAGAAAACGGAAAACAATTAAAAATCTCAAGAGTTTTTGTCTTGACTGAATTATTATTTATACAAACAAACAAACGAGTAAAAATAAATTAATAAGTAACAACAATTAATATACAATAAACAATAAATAATAAACAATACATTTCATAGCAACAACTTAGTCTACTTGATTAACTTAGGTATTAACTATTAAGTACTAAACCCGATTCTTTTCAAAGTTTCATTTATCTAAATTGTAACTATTAAAATCATCTTTTAATCGCAAAAGAATCTATTTTCGTTGAAAATAATAATACTAGGCTCCTAAATATATCGATTTACCTACATCTCTATCTATCTCTATCTCTCTATCTCTCTATTTCTGCTTTCTTTAGTTAGAAATTCTATTGATTCTCCATATTAAACTTAACTCTCTAAAATCATAAATTCGTTATAAATTCGTTATAATTTTGTTATAAATCTTAAATTACCTTAATTAACTACATTTCTCTGATTGAATATTCACTGAAAAAAAACATAAAAACATAAAAACATAAAAAATAAAAATAAATAGAAAAGAAAAATAAAAATGTCAAATTCGGATACTATCATTGAAAATTTCGAAAATATCTTAAACGAATTTCCAAGTTTAAAACCTCCAGGTGTATCTGGTGCTAGAATTAAAAAATTAACTGAACTAATCATTAAAAATAACAACCTATATATCCAACTAATCGATAAATTATACTCTCATTGTAACAACATTAATCAATCTCACAAACTAGGTGCTCTCTATCTCTTGGACTCAATATCAAGAGCCTTTCAAAATCAAATCTCTAAAAATTCAAATTCAATCTCAAATCTAAATTACTCAAATGCCTTGAATAAACTAAGAAGCTTCGTTCCTGATTTACTAGACTCAACTCTACTAAATCTATCCAATGATTCAACTGACTCAAATGACTCAACCCAAAAGGAAAAGATCCATAAATTAATCAAGATTTGGCAAAAATCAAAGACCTTTGATAACTCAACTCTACAAAATATCATAAATAAATACTACAATAACACTAACAATGATAACACAATTCCAACTAACAACACCTCAACAAAATTTAAATCAATCATCTCTTCTTCATCTGCCAACAATACCCTCAACTCAGCTCCCCCTTCTTCAGAAAATAACTCAAACCCATTGGACCTCTTGAAATCTTTAGCCTCTTTGGCCAATAAACCTCAGCCCCCAATTAAATCCCCATCTCCTCCTCTAAACCTACCTTTAAATACTCCTCCAACAACCAACTCAATTTTAAACTCATTCAACAGTCCAACCAGTTCCAATGCAAATACCAACAATATTATCAATACCAATACAAATAATAACTTTCAAAATTCACCTCAAAATAAAAATCAAAGTTATGATCAAAATTTTAACACTCACAATTTTAATAATCAAAACTTGAGCCAAATTCAATCCCAACCTCAATCTCAATCCCAATCTCAATCAGAAATTCAAAATCAAAATCAAAATCAGCCTCCTGTAAATCCAAACGATTTTTTACAATTCATTCAAAAAATCTTACCTGGTACTCAACAACAGAATTTGCCCCCTCTTGATCAATTGCTCACAATGGTTCAGCAACAACAACAAAATAATAACAATAATAACATCAACATGGGTAACATCAATGAAATGAATATAAATGAAATGAGCAATATGAATGCAATTGATAATATGGCTAATAGCATGAACATGAACAATATGAACATGAACAACATGAATATGAACGGTATGAATATGAACAACATGAACAGCATGAACATGAACATGAACAACATGAACATGAATAACATGAACATGAATGGTGATTTTAACAATAATTCAAATAGACAACCAATGCCCTCACAAGAAGAACTATTTAAAAGCTCTCAAAACTCTCGTGGTCGCCGTATGGGTCGTTTGGACAATAATAATAATATGAATAGTATGAATAATATGAATAATATGAGCAATATGAACAATACGAACAACATGAGTAATAGATTTAACCATCATGATAGATCAAGATCTCCAAACATGAACCGTAATCTGTATCGTAATGATCGTAGTGGTCGTAATGATTCTTTCAATTCAAGATTACCTTCAAAAGATAGAAATGTAAATAATAAACTATTAACTCAGCCTCAAGGCCACGTTGTTGGCGAATTGAATACTCCTGGTACTGCCCATTATAGAGAAAGAAATGTATCTTTTGATCCACGTCTACCTAGTGGTTTAATTAAAGTCTTGAGTAGAACTGTATTTATTGGAGGTGTTCCGCCCTCAATGAATGAAAAAGGTTTGGCCGATATTTTGCGTCCATATGCTGAAGTTCAATCTGTAATTTTGAATTCTGAAAGAAAACATGCTTTTGTCAAAGTGTATTCAAGAAAAGAAGCTGAAAATGTTCTAGCATCCTTCAGCAAAAACAGTAACCCAAACTTATCCTTAAGAACAAGATGGGGGGTTGGCTTTGGTCCAAGAGACTGCTGCGACTATCAACACGGTGTCAGTATAATTCCCCTAGCCAGATTGACTGATGCTGACAAAAGGTGGATGGTGAAGGCTCAATGGGGAGGAACTGGGGGCAAAGAGTTGGTTCCAGGTGTGGTTGTAGAGGAACCCGATATCGAGGTTGGTGCTGGTTTATCTTCCAAGGCTATTAGCAAGAAAATGCCCACCAATGGCTCCAGAAATGGTCCAAGATCCACAAAACCTGGTGAGCCTGACGACTTTTACACTGATCCATTCAATAACAACACCACTGTGCCATTAATTTCTAATGATTCTAATCCACTAGCTAACCTCTTCAGCAACAGCAACGCCAACAGCCAAACTAACTCTCAAATGTCTCCACAAAACAGTCAAGTATCAGCTCTTCTCAGCACTCTCAGCTCAATGATGCCTCAGCAAAGTACACAGTAAGCTCTTTATATTTTTAATGTTCAATGTCTAATACTTCAATGTTCAATGTATATTTTCTGGTTTCTAAAAGTTTGTTTTCAATATGATATATTCGTCAATCGTCTATTTTCTGGGAAACGATATCTCTGTTTCAAAAATCATTTATTTATTTATTTATTTATTTATTTATTTATTTATTTATTTATTTATTTATTTATTTATTTATTTATTTATTTATTTATTTATTTATTTATTNTTTATTTATTTATTTATTTATTTATTTATTTATTTATTTATTTATTTATTTATTTATTTATTTATTTATTTATTTATTTATTTATTTATTTATTTTTTTAATTTATTGGATATTTAATAATATTGCTTCTTACTTTTTTTCTCATTTTCACAACTTCAAATCAATCTATCGATAAATCAGCTTTTTTAGCATGTTTTTTGTTTTATCTTTTTTCAAGCCCAAAATAAGTATTTTTGTTGTTCTACTATCCTACTATCATTTAAACATTGTTATCTTTTTATCTATTAAAATTGAAATACATATATCGAATATAATACACAGGCCAATATTTACTTAGAATTTGTACATCTTTTCAGCATTTTCTGGAAGATTGTAGCTCCACCCATTGCTTTCAGCTAGCAAAATAAAGTCTCTGATAGTTTTCGATGATTCCAACGTCAGTCTTGAGCCTATCACTATCAACTTGCTTCTGCTTCTTGTCATTGCAACGTTGATTCTTCTCCATTCATTTAGCAAAGCTCCTACATTGTGTTCTGGATTTGATCTAACCAAAGATATAATAATGCAATCCTTATCGCGTCCTTGAAACTGGTCAGCAGTTAATATTTCAATCTTTTTTCGTCTATACAATAAACGATTTAGTAATCTTAACTGTCCTCGATACAAAGACATGACTCCAATAGAAGATTCATCAACACCACATGCCAACAAACTTTCAACAATTATTTTGACTAGTTCTGATTCCACAGAGTTAGTAACTTGATCATTAAAGGCTGTTTCCAAAGCTGGGACCTTGTCATTGTTCAAAAACAAAACTTTGGAATCCTCTCTAAGAATCACACGGACCCAATCTTTCTGACCATCAAGAAACTTAGTTTTATATCCATCTATTAAGTGAGGATTGTCGATTGGCAAAAATCTGCTAGAGACTGTTTCATTTCCAGCTTTCAATTTTCCATTATAGACCAATGTATTCGATAACAACATCACTTCTTTACACATTCTATACTGATAAGTTAGCTCAGACAACCCTTCAGGATATTTTTCTGATAAAATTTTAAATAAACTTTCTGATAATCCTTTGGCATTGGGCGAAATAACCAAAGGTGGCAATTGGAAATGATCGCCAACTAGTATAAATTTTTCACATAATCTCAAGGGTCCAAGACAAATGGGCATCATAATTTGAGAAGCCTCATCTATAATACAATAATCAAAAGAATCTCGATATGAGAAAAGCCAGTTGTTTATTTGAAGACAAGTCGATGCCACAATTGGGGGTTCAAAAAACAATCGATTTAAATCTTCTTTATTTTCAATGTTGTGACTAAATGGCGAGTATTTTTTAATATCAGGGTGGATTCTTGATGCAGTGCCAATCCTTATAAAATTATCAACTTTTAAGTCTATTAGCTTAAGTAAAATATTATCCACAGCTGAATTTGTGAATGACGCTATTAAGACAGTCTTATTTTGGGATATTAAATATTTAATGAAAAATGCAATCAAAGTAGATTTACCAGTTCCGGGCATGCCTAAAATTAAAGAAAAGGAATCAGCAGTTAGCATTTTATTTAGAGCATTTAATTGATCAGAGTTGAATTTGATACCAGTGTTTGATATATTTAAGTTTCGAATTAATTTTCTCGAATTAAAAGTTGGTGATTTGTGTTTGACGAGTATTTCTCTTGTTAATGTGTCACCTGTGGGAGAGAATAAATTTAGCAAATTAAATCTAGATAAGGCTAAATTGAAATAGATATTTTTGTCAATTCTATAAGTTTTAAAACTTTGAGGTTGATTCATAGTAAAGCTGGAAATTATTATTGGAATTTCACTAAAATCTTTTTGTAAATCGATTGTTATGAATTGTGAATTGATTGAAACGATATAACCAAAACCGATACCAAATTGGCCATTTTCTTCACTTAAGATAATTGAATCTGTTTTATATAATTGAGAGGTATTCAAAGGTAATTTGATTTCGCTATTTGAGTGCCTTATAAAGGTAAATTGGAATAAATCATTTTCGGTTTTCTCTACTTTTTTATGAATGTCTTGCAATTGAGTACTATTGGGAGTATTTGGTTTGTAGTCACTCGTTAGGATTAAATTTGATAAACATTTGCCATTTAATAGTTCCTTTTTACTTGAATTTAAAGACCAAGATTGGTGTTTATCTTTGAAAAAGTGATTTTCTTCTGTATTAATAAGATTGTGCCAATGTTGAAAAAAAGTTTGATCAGTCTCAGTAAGATATGCAGTTAAAGCGATTGATTCATCGAGTAAAGGATTTTCTAAATCTTGAGTATCAGTTAAACTGTTTAATACAAGACACTCATTTTTAAAAATACAACGATCACAATTTTTATTATTTATAATTTTGGGTAATTTATTATTATTATTAAAATCAATTTGAATTTTGGCCAATTGATTTCTTTTGATAAATAAATTTTTAATGTCATTTAAATTCAAGTCATTTTTAATAAATTTGTTTAATTTGGTGTATATTAAGAAATTAAAATTGTTTTGGTTCAAAATGTTAATGTTGTATCTTTGGAATAATAATAGGTTATAAAAAATTAATTGAGCGTTATGATTAAAGTATTCTTTCCCAGTTTTGACTTCAAGAGGAATTAAGTAGTTTTGATTGGTTTCAGTTATTTGAGAGGTTAAATCGATGATACCCTTGATACCAAAAATTGGAGACCAAATGCTTTCTTCAGCATCGAATATTTTTGTTACTTTAATGGACCTCTTGTCAAAGTTATTTGAGCCTTTTGAGTTATTGTTTGAGTAATTTGTACCATTTTGAGTGTTGGGAATATTAGTGATGGTGTTCTTTGAATAAGTTCTTCCAAAACTTTTGCGATTGCTGGCGTTAATGTTGCTAGTATTGTTGAATATTTTTTTTCTTTCTTTGTTTTGAAAGTAGTTTTGGTGCCAGTATTTAATTGAATCAATGTGCTGGACCAATTCTTTTTTGAAATTGTCTATTGTAATATCCAATAGAATTAATTGAAGTTTATAGTTATTTTCGAGGATTAACTCGTTAATTAGGTTATTTATATAAACATCTGAGGTGTTATCGTTCAATAAACAATGCTGAAAGAGTTTATGAATTATGTTGCCCAAAATCAAATGGATCGAAAAAATGGAAGGAAAATTAAATTTTGTATCGATAATTGATTTTCTCTGACAATAAATGGAGTCTGAAACTGAAGTTGATGATAATAGCACATCTGGATTGAGCACCAACAAGTAGAAGTTTTGATTGGTGAAATCAATGACATTGGTAGGAAGTTTCTTTGTTGTGTAATCTGAATTCAAAGAAATAACTGGGTTTAAATCGACGATATTCAAAATGGAGCCTTTTTCGAAATCCAAGAGCAACCAGCTATCTCTGATGAAAAGCTTTGTCACAACTGTATTCGCGTCAGATAAAGTCAACAAAAGCTGTTCCTTGGAGACTCTTTTCTTGTTGACAGGATTGAACTTGAAGTACTTGACGGTTCTGACGCCTGTGATGTTGTATCTGTACACGTTGTCTCTTTCAAACTGCCATTCAACAGTGCTCGCCATGCTCTGCCCCAGATCAAAAGCCTGTTTTATTATATCGAAACACCAAAACAGATCTGTTTTTCCGGCCAAGGCGAAAGCCGACGCGAAAATTCGACGCGGGTTCAGGCGTCAAAACGCGCCGTGCTGCAAAAGGAAAATGTTTGTGTCCTGTGTTTGTGGCTTCCGGGCCACCATTGTGGGTCCATTTTTGACACATTCTGCCTATGTGGCGGTGCCCGTGGCGGTGCCTGTGCTGCCTGTGAGGCTGCTGAGGGTTGTTGAGGGCTGCTCTGGATGTGATTTCCTCCATTTCCACCCAATAGCGAATATTATATAACGAGTATGTGGTGTGAAGGGCGAAAGGTGCTGAGTATGGCTGCCATATTTCTATCTTGTTGCGTGGTGTCAAGTTTTCCTTAGTTCTTATTAATTAGCAGCATAAAATACACTATTTGAATTCTATTGCTAATAGCTAACACAATTGCTGAGATTAATTCGCTGCACTCTTTCGTTATGCTTTTTTTCCCTGGTAGTGGCAGTCATCACCAGATATTATAACAAGAGCAAAACCTAAAACTTGAGTTGAAGAATACGTTGGAACTTCTAAGTAGATTTAATTCACTTTGTTGAAACAAGCTGCTAAACTAAACTAAATTAATTGCAAGAATTATCAACCAAATGTCATCTTCTTTACTTCAAACTTTTTTTTCATTAGTATAAATTTAGCATAATTTTCTTTGTTGCTTTTATTTTGGTTTTCTTCTTTTTTTTTTCCCTCTTCTTTTCTCTACCATCCAACATTTTACTTATAATCTAATTCGATTTAATTTAACTAAATTGAATCAATTCTTTTCTAGTTTCTCAATTCAATATTAAGCTTCAATTCTCAACCAACAATGGCTATCTCAAAAGTTTTTGCTCGTTACGTTTACGACTCTCGTGGAAACCCAACTGTCGAAGTTGAACTCACAACTGAAAATGGTGTCTTCAGATCAATTGTTCCATCTGGTGCTTCCACTGGTATCCATGAAGCTTTAGAATTAAGAGATGGCGATAAATCCAAATGGTTAGGAAAGGGTGTCTTAAAGGCTGTTGCAAATGTCAATGATGTCTTAGCACCTGCTATCCTTGAAAAGGCCTCTGAATTAAATGTCAAAGACCAAAAGGCCTTTGATCAATTCTTAAACTCCTTAGATGGTACCCCAAATAAATCAAAATTAGGTGCCAATGCCATCTTGGGTATCTCTTTAGCTGTCGCCAAAGCTGCTGCTGCTGAAAAAAAAGTCCCATTGTACCAACACTTACATGACTTGGCTGGTTCCCCAGAGCCTTTCGTATTACCAGTTCCATTCATGAACGTTCTTAATGGTGGTTCTCATGCTGGTGGTGCTTTAGCCTTCCAAGAATTCATGATTGCTCCATTAGATGTTCCAACCTTCTCTGAAGCCCTTAGAGTTGGTTCTGAAGTCTACCACACTTTAAAATCTTTAGCCAAAAAGGAATATGGTCAATCTGCCGGTAATGTTGGTGATGAAGGTGGCGTTGCCCCAGATATCCAAACTCCAAAGGAAGCCTTGGACTTGATTGTCTCTGCCATTGAAAAAGCTGGTTACACAGGTAAAGTTGGTATTGCTTTAGATGTTGCCTCCTCTGAGTTCTACCACGACAACAAATATGATTTAGATTACAAGAACCCAGCTTCTGACCCATCAAAATGGTTGTCTGGTGAAGAATTGGCTCAATTATACGCTGATTTATTGAAAGAATATCCAATTGTCTCAATTGAAGATCCATTTGCTGAAGATGACTGGGATGCCTGGGTCCACTTTGCTCAAAAAGTCGACATTCAAATTGTTGGTGATGATTTGACTGTTACCAACCCAATTCGTATTTCAACTGCCATTGAAAAGAAAGCTGCCAACGCTTTGCTATTAAAAGTTAACCAAATTGGTTCGTTATCTGAATCCATCCAAGCTGCTAAGGACTCTTATGCTGCTGGATGGGGTGTTATGGTTTCTCACAGATCTGGTGAAACTGAAGATACTTTTATTGCTGATTTATCTGTCGGTTTAAGAGCTGGTCAAATCAAAACTGGTGCTCCAGCTAGATCTGAAAGATTGGCCAAATTGAACCAAATCAAGAGGATCGAAGAAGCTTTAGGTGACAAAGCTATTTACGCTGGCAGAGATTTCCATAAATCAGTTGCCATTTAAATATCTTCGCGATTGAACTTTTATTACAATAAATTATGAATTATAAATAGTATATAGTATCAATAGGGTGGTTCATTTGTTACATTTTTCATTTTTATTTTTATTTTTATTTTTATTTTTTTCTTCACTTTATTTTAATCTTGATCTGAATTCTAGTGCTGGTAAATTAGGACTTCTCTATAAATTGAGTATCTCTATTAATACTATTTGCATTGTATAGTTTTATAGAAATTTATTTATAAATGACTTATGATTTTAATTTTAACTCGATTGTATAAAGTAAATCTATTAATCCATAGACATTTCAACATCGCTTTCTTTATTAAAATCAACAATTTGATTATTATTATTATTATTATTATTATTATTATTATTATAATCATCATCTACTATCATATCATCTGTTATTATATCATCATCGTAGTCAAAATCATCATGTTTGTTTTTATTGAAATAAGTATAAAGATACCATTTTTTTAGGGATTCAAAGACCACTTTTGTTGGATCATAATATTTTATTAGTGAAAAGTTTTGGGAAAGAAAAATATTATAATATATTTCTCCATTTGTAATATCACCTGCTGAACCATTTTTCAATGTTGAATTTCCAGTTTTATAATCATTAATTGAAAGAAATTCATTTTTATTATCGAATTTTTTCAAATTTAAACTTTCAATAGGATTGGTGTCTTTGGATGAAGAATTCTTTCTACTTGCTTGTATTTTTTTAACTGAGGATATCACTGAAGAATTGGAATTCAATCTTGCTATAAATGGATCTATTATTTTTTTTGGAATTATCAAGTTTTTTGGGATTTTCTTTTTCGGTTTCTTTTTATTTACTCCAGAACTTGAAAAGGAAGGAAATAAATTTGATTCAGAAAAACCCAAATCGTAATTTGAGTTAATAATGTTGTAATCACCAGTATATGGAAAGTCTTTTGATATATCTTGATCATTTTCATCAAGATTGCTATTGATGGGATTTAACAGAATATTTGCATTAGATGAATTATATTCATCGTCACATTCATCATATTCCTCTTGGTCTTGAAAGGATTCTTCATTGTCAGCTTCATCAGGATTTTCTTTTAAAAATTGGTCGATAGAAGCGATGAATATCACATCATTTGAATTAGAATTAGAATTAGAATTATGAGGTTTTATTTGAAAGTCATTTTCTAATTCGATGTCTTGTTCCTGGGAATCATTGTGGTTTTGATAATTGTACAACGAGTTATTATTGTAGCTTGAATAACTCAATTTATTGTTTTGTAGAGAATGTTTTGGTGCGTTGATGTGTAAGTTGTTAAAAGACTGGATCAACCTTTTCTTACGATGAGAACTCGATTCATTTTTAACATCCAGAGAAAACTCTTCAGAAGCCTTTCTCGCTCTGGGCTTAAAAGGATTGTAACGATTGTTATCTTTGTTCGAGTTGGTGTTACTGCTTGTAAAAGGAGAGGAATTTGAGTTGAAAAAGCGATCCATCATACGAATTACAAAGCAGAAATAAAAAAAATAAGCGCAAGGCGAAGAACAAGAGTAAAAAAACAAGGATCCTTTCTGGTGAAATCGATAAAACAACTTCGAGTGAACACCCTCAGGATATCATAAAAGTATACAAATATTTATATTCTATTATACACTGGAAAGAATGCTCTACAGAGTGTATTGTGAGTATATATCGAGAGGCTTCTTCCAGCGCTTTCTGTGAAGCTTCTAGAAATCCGCCGAGAGGGAGCCTTGCGTCTTTCCGCTTTGGAGCTCATTTGTCCTGTTTTTTGGCTTCTTTTCCTTCCTCTGCTTCTTCCATGCGTCTTTTCTGGGGAAGAGACAAGCCATCAGTAGCTTTTTCTTCGGCAGAGGATGCAGCAGTCTCTGGAGCAACCTTTGGAGCGTCCTTTGAAGCCTGTTCTGGAGCCTGTTCTGGAGCAGCTTGGGTCTCTTGTGCCCTGGAAAGTGCTTTCTTGAATTCTTTTTGAACATTTACTGCACCATAATCGCTGGTTATCGTTTTCTTCAATATCGGTCCCCATATTTTCTCGTCCAAATTTTCAAATTGGTCCAAATGGAAACAAGAATCTTGGGTAAAATCCGATTGTTGAGTTCTTGTTAATTTGACCATGTATGCAGATGATTTTAGACCTTTTCCTATGTCAGTGATCAAACTTCTTATATAAGTTCCAGATGAGACCTTTGTTGTAAAATGTAACAATGGGGCTCTATAATTGTCTAATAGAGTTTCTTTGTAAACGTTTTCATCTGTTATTGGGATTGATTTGTAAGTAGTGGAATCATCAATTATATTTTTTTGTTTGCAAATTTCTTTATATTTGTCAGAGAAATGCAATTTATCAACATTGACATTTGAAGAGTTGGTTAAGTTTTTTTTTTCTTGTTCAAGTTCATTGGCTAATAACTCATTTAAATTTTTCTGATTTTCAGGATCATTTGTCAAGGGATTGGAGTATGATTTGTCGTATTTGATGAATTTGTAATCATGGTCTCTCGATAATAAATCCGATTCAACCAAATTTATGTAATCGATTTTAACATTTCTTTCAGGAATCTTTGAGGGCAAGGGTATGTTTTGTCTTGCGTACTCATACAAGGGCTTGCCATTCATTTTCAAAGCAGAGTATATTGATGGAGTTTGAATAACGTTACCAACGAATTTTGAAACAGTTTCATGGACAAAATCTTTATTGATATGATCAGTTGAATTTTTAATAACTAAATCGCCTGTTTGATCACCAGAGTTGGTTGTGGCACCTAATAATGCTTCAGCTTCGTAGACCTTTGTGCATTTTAGTAAGAACAGATTTAGTTTTTTGGTTCCAGTGCCTATTCCAATGATTAAGATGCCAGAGGCTTCAGGGTCCAAGGTACCACCATGGCCAATTTTAATTCTTTGATTTCTCTTTTTTTTTTTAGTTCTTAGTATTTGTTTCATGTCATCTTCAAACAAAAGTGATTTTTGAAATATTTTTTTCAATTTTACTACCAATTCAGAAGAGGAATAGCCCGAGGGTTTAAAGACAGCGAATACACCATTCATGACGAATATGTTATCAGTTAAATTTTGATCAATTGAAGTTACTACAATAAGAATTATATTAGAAAACTAGTTGAAAAATAAATTGGAAAATTATGCTGAAAAATAAAATGGAAAATAAAATGGAAAATTTATCAGGGCTTTAATTTGAACGAGCCCTATTCAAAGCTATTTTAGTGATAAATAAGATTGTGTTTTGTTTTCGTGTATTTTGTTGTATAAAGTATATAATATAAAAAATGAAAGTGAAAGTGAAAGTGAAAGTGAAAGTGAAAGTGAAAGTGAAAGTGAAAGTGAAAGTGAAAGTGAAAGTGAAAGTGAAAGTGAAAGTGAAAGTGAAAGATGAAGGATAAAAATAAGATAGGAGACAAAAAATAGACAAATGAAAAGGTGGAGAGAAAGATGTAAAAATTTATCAGTAGAGTAAACAAACTAGGGAACATAAACATAAACATGAGCATCATAGTATCTGAAGTAGAAATAAAGAAATAAAATAAGATAAGATAAGATTAATATAAGATTAATATAAATTTAAATAAATTGGATGAAAATGAATGAAACTGAATGAAACTGAATGAAATTAGATGACATTAGATGAAACTAGATCAAGCATTTCTCGAAGACTCAGCAACCTCTGATAGCTTTTGAATAATAAACATTTGCTCATCATAATTGTTTTTTTTAAAGGCCTCGATAAGACAGGATAGAGAAATGTTAATACGAGGAGGATTGCAATAGTAATATGTTGTTATAAAGAATATCATGATTGATATGAATAGAGCAAAATTTTGAAAGAAATCTGAGGTTAAAAAAGAGTGATTTCTCTGTAAAGATGGTTGATTTGAATTTAGGATTGATTTCAAATTTGAAATTAAATATGAATTTTTATTTTTATTTTTATTTTGGTTTTGGTTTTGGTTATGATTTTGGAATTTAAAAAAATTGTTGTTATTTGTCAATTCGAATAGTTGGTTTTCAATATCGTCGTTTAGTTGAATTGAAATCGATAATGTCTTTGAATTCAGATTTTTGAAGGAAATGTCGTTGATTTGAATTTCTTTGTTGGATGCTTCATCTGAATCGCCATAAATAGTGTCACCATCTGAGTCTAGATCTAAATCGGATTCAAAGGTGAAAGTGCTGTCAAATTTTGGCTTATAAAAGATGCCATTATCGTTTTTGTTGTCACTGGCGTGGATTTCTTGATTTTGGTTGTCACCGGTTTCATTGTGGCGATCTTCAGTACAGAGAACCCTGTCGCTGCGGTTATGTTGAGATATCATGGAGATGTAGTTCTGGTGGTTGGGGTCTTGTGAGCTGGATTTGATAAAAAATAACTTGGTGATAAGAGAGGACATGCTAGGTGTCTTGAGTATCCTGAAATGCCTGAGCGATATCTAAGCAAAGGAAGAAGAAGAAAAAAGGAATGGAAAAACAGGGCTGTTTTATGTGTTTGAGATGGTGTTTTATGTTGCTCTTCACTGCTTCCGTTTTGCAACACAGAGCGCTTTTGTGGCCGGGCCCAGAACACGCGGGTGTATGCACACTGGTGTGTCTCTGCGTCAGACCGGAAGGCAGAGTTGCCGTTTTGAGCGCGACGGAAAATCCAGCCCAGAGGAAAATAAGGAAAAATGAGGAAAGATAGATTAGAAGATTAGAAGATTACAAAATTGGAAAATTGGAAAATTAGAAAATTAGACTAAAAGATTATATTATACTGGAGCTATGTAACATGCACTACTTCTTCAACAGCGACCAACTGGCTTTGATCTTGGACGACAGCTGCTTCTCTGTGCTTCGCGAGTTGTAGCTGTACGAGTCGAGCTGGAAGCTCTGTCTGTTTCTTTGGCCCATGAACTTCTCTTTGAACTGGAGTGAGCTGGTAGAGTACCTATTATTGCTGTTATCTGGGTTCTGTTGACTGAAAGCGTGTGTGCTTTGCTGGGTGAACTGGTATTGGCCCTGGCCCTGGCCCTGGCTGGGGGAGTTGTTGGAGGAGATCGTGGAGGAGCTGTTTTTGGTGTAGAGCGACTGCAACGAAGCCGATGCTGGCGTCAGAGTTCTCTCGTAGCTGAATCTGTTCTTGGAGTTCCTGTTGTAGTTGCTGGTAGGAGGTCTGTTGCTGAAAGTATCATTGGAAGAAACCGTGGTGATGCTGGAGGTGGGGGAAAAGCTGTTAATGTTATGTTTCTCGTCGTTTTCTACCAACCATTGGGGGAACTGAGAGTTCTGGTTTTTGATGTAATAGTTGATCAATGATTTGTGAACCACTGTTTTGTTTTCTGTGTTCCCATCTTTCTCTTTACTGCTGATGGGGTTCTTGAAATTTATGCTGGGTCTCTTGATGTTTTTAAACTTGCTAGACCACTCTATTTTTGTGCTAGACATGTTGTCAGTAGAAGATGTGGCGTATGAAATGCAACAAGGATGAATCTGTGAGAAGATATGCTGCTGTTGCTGCTGCTCTGATGGTTACTCTGCTGCTATCAACAGTGGGCACCTATCGCTTATAAGTGAATCAGCGATGGTTATTGTTCTCTCTCACCGTTTTGTTTCGGCTGCGCCCGAAGGCTGAGGCCGACCGCCCTCCTTCGCCCCGACGGCCGCTGCTGGAAAGCAAAATTTGCTTATCTCCAGCATCCTCATAGCTCCTTCACTATACTCTTGTCTCTTTCATCATGTCTTCTTCTTTCTCTGACAAATTGAACTGGTATGGCACACTCTCCCTTTATCTTCCTAGATCTGCTTGTGACTTGCTACTAACCGACTTTTATCCTCACAGCTCTTTTTATAACAAGATTGGAGCCTGTAGACATGGCGATAGATGCTCAAGAAAGCATTTAAAACCATCTCACTCTTCCACCATAGTTTGTTTGAATCTATACTCAAACCCTGGTCTAAATCCCACCAACACATTGTCCGACAAAGAAATGGCACTCCATTTTAATAATTTCATTCAGGATATATTTATCGAATGTGTCTTACTTGACTGTCAAATTATTGATTTAGTAGTCTGCGAAAATTCAAATGATCACTTGAACGGTAACATTTTCATAAAATTTTTAAATGACTCAATGGCTCTCAAAATCAAAAATAATTTTAACTCGAGATGGTATAATTATAAGCCAATTTACTGCGAATTAAGTCCTGTCAAGTATTTCAAAGATAGCTGTTGTAGGCAACATGAGCTAAATAATTGCTCAAGGGGTGGTCTTTGTAATTTCATGCATTCCAAAAAAATTGATCCTGAATTGTTAAATGACTTAATGTTATCTCAAAAGAAATACTTTATACAAAAAAAGATTTCAAATTCTGACAAACTTTAAAACAAAATATAAAAACTAAATATTAAACATTGAAAATTAAAAATTAAAAACTACAAGTTATAATTTCTTTTTCTCAAAATAAAAAACCTTGCCTATTGATCAACAATCATACTTAAACATGCCCTAACATTTTTCGGCTACTTTTTTTCTGTGGAACAATCAATTCCATCCACTGTCTTAATGGTTTTTCCTGTCTTCAGAATATAGGTACTACCTGTTACACTCTCAGGCTCCACCACTCCATGCTATCTTCCCAGCTGCAAACCTCCCAACTGCTCTCTGCCAATTCGAAATAGCTCGTTCTCTTCCAACATTTTTCCTTCTCACAACCGAAAAATTAAAAATGCCTTATTCTTCCTGGACCACGTGACCCACCGCGTTTTCTTTTTCTGTAAAATTCTTGCTCGTCTCCCCCAGAGTCCCCAATGCCTGCTGTTTGCACTGCTTATGCTGTTGGGTTGCTGCTTGAATTAATTGAATTATACAGATTAACTAGCTAGTAGTTGAGGTAAACACTTTGGGGTTCAATTGTCAGTTGTCTGCTCTTACTTTATTTCGTGCATTTTCACATCATTTCACACGCACCGCTATTTTTAAGATTGCACGTCATTGATTCTATTTAATTTGATTTAATTTAATTTAACTTAATTTGTTTTATTTTATTTTAATCAAATTTTACTTTAGTTTAATTTAATTGACTTTGAAATCCACGAAAATGGCAAAACTCTTTAAACCTGCAAAAAAGCCCATTAAAAATTCTGAAAATACTTCTGCAAATACTTCTGCAAATACTTCTGCAAATACTTCTCTTAGTGATAAAATAACAATAGCAATCAAGTATGATACATATGATAAAAACAACACAATTTCCAAAACAAGCAAACTATTTTTCAAAGTCTCTCCCACAATTAAATTGAAAAAAATCATTCAAACTTTTGCTAAGAAAATGGATGTGGATTCAAAATCCTATGTTTATTTTTTTGACGGAGAAAGAATTCACGAATCAAATACCCCATTGCAACTCGAAATACAAGATGGTGATTCAATTGAAGCAAAGCTCACAACTCATGGCGGTTAATTCTCATATTAATTCACTTTTCTATAAATCTTATTCATTCAATCTTTTCTTTTCCTCTAACCTCTTTCAATCCTTTTACTATTTCATTCTTTCCTTCCTTTATTACTTTATCACTTCATCAATTCCTCTTATCATTCTACTTTCAATAATCTATGGACTCTATTATCTCTCTCTTTTATGTTTATTTTGATTTGTTTGTGGACTTATTCGGGAGTAGGGTAATCCTCTCTAACAGAATTATGCTTTATCTCTGTTCAAATTTTAAACAAAAATTCTTGATTAAAACGATTGAAAAACAAAATAAAAAAAAAAGCTAAAATATAATTAAAAAAAGAAAAATAAATAATAAGACCAAAAAAATATATATAACAATAGTTGATTGTATTATATTATATAAATTTAATTCTATTTTTTTTTCACTCAACTATAGTTATTTTGTTGACTGACTGAATAATTATAATTATCTTGTTTTTTTTTATCTGTAGGATCATAAAATCACAACTTTTTAACTCAATTGACCAAGTAAAGGTATTAAATATTAAAGATAGAATATCCTAATACCATCTATCAATTATAAATTGACTGCCAACTGGTTGATAATATATCCAGGTCTAAACTAATACTTTTTCGCTTTTCGTTATTTATTTTGATCCTTTAACTCTTTCGTATCTTTTCAGTTTTGTTTCATTATCGGTTCAAAACCTGATTAAAGACAATCTGAACAATCTGAATAATCTAAACAATCTGAATAATCTGAATAATTCTTGTTTTTAAGAGCAGTATCAAAGAAATGCTTACGCTTTTCAATAACCTGCTCTTCCACTGAACATTAAATTGTTTAAATTTTGTTAAATTTTGTTAAATTTTGTTAAAACCTATTAATATCTAGGGATAAACAATAAAACAACTTTGCTACTTATTAGTATAATCATTTCATTAGAATCATCCTATTATTTTAAATTATAATCTAATCATCAAATAATGGTCTCATCATCTCATCATCTCATCATCTCATCATATCGCTGGTACGATCTTTAAATTTTATTATCCCATTTGTTCCCATTTTTTTCTATTTTATTAATTTGTTCTTTTTTTGGAGTTTTATAGTTTAACCTTGTCTCCTTTGGTTTGGTTTCAGGTTGAAATTGATGAAGCAATCAAATCATCAACTAATATACAAATATAATGATATGGTAGTATAATTTTATAATTTTTTTAGTCTCAATTTAAAGCAATAACTTTCTTTTCCATTACTTTTTTTTATCACTTAAACCACTTTGTTACAATGAAAAAACTTCATTTCTTGCAAATATCAGACAACTTTAAATCTTCATCAATACCAAAATTACCAGCAATAGTCAGTTTCGTTGATATTTATACTGTTTTATTGTTACATTATTCTCTTATCATAATTATTGATCATTTTATTAATATTTAAAGATATTATTAATTTGATAAATTATTAAAAGCGTTTACTTTTCAAACATAATAGCCATACATCTATTTAATGAATTGGGCTTATTAACCACAGATCATTGTTTGCGTTATTAACAATTGGATATAAACTGGTATATATAACATTTGGTTTTAAATCGTTAAAAATTATTAATCGTCAAAAATTATTGATTAGTGATATTCTTGACAAAGGAGCTTGTTTAACAACTAAATAGCAGGCATGGAATACTCGAATATTAATTGATTTAATTGCGTATTTTTGAATTGATTTATAACTGTTTTTCAATGTTTTATGTTTTATGTTTTATGTTTTATGTTTTATGTTATATCGAAAAATATTTTCATTAAAGAAATTTCGAAATAAGAAATGTTAATTCTGTACAGTTTCCTTCAATCTTGTGCATATGCATAAAATCACTGAGTATGCATAATGCAATCTCTTCAACCTTAAACCGCGCGTTTTGCTTAACATATGTAACATAAAGTTAGAAGTTAAGTTGATGGAAATTTATAATAAAAGAACTCTTTATGGATTAATTTGACCATCAAGATGATATAATTGTTTTAATATCTTCAATATCCATCAATTAGTTTTACACCAGCTGTAATGAAATTACAGTGAAGTTAAAGGGTTTTTTTGGGGTGTTTGTTCCAATCAAGAAAGGGTGAGAATTGTAAGATAGCTATCAATTGGGCGTAGCTAAAAGTGGGTTTATCAGTTTAGCTGATATGATATTAGTAGCTCGCTGATAGCTAAGAAATAAAACATTTTACTTGGAGAAAAGTTAGGTAATCAAGTAATAATTTTCGCTAACTCCGAAAAAAACAATAATTTCCAATTCTTTAAGACAAACCGTTTCTATTTTGCTTTTTTACCAAAATTTGACAAAATTTATCTGGAATTATGTATTTTTCTTTTCAGAATTTGATTTTATTATTTTATTCTCAAATTTGGGATTTTAAATTGCTTCATTCCAATGAAAATGATATTTTTACATCTTTTAGGAATTGGGTCGAGGAATTTCAGTACTAGCTACGAAATACGGGTAAAATTTTCATGAAAAGGATTAAAAACATTGAGCAATTTGATTCTTCTTCAAGAATAACCGGTTTTCATAATTGCAACATTATTAATTGTCTTTTTGTTGGTTTTTATTGTAGTTCTTTGTTTTTGATATTGAATACCGATTCAGTAAACAAAGTTAAAACACGAGAATAATGGTATGGTCTTTTGATTTATTTTCTTTTTATTTTTATTTATTTTTTTTTATTTTTCTTTCCATTCAGTTTTTCTGATTTGATTTTCATTTGATTTTCGACGTTAATCATTGAAAAACATTTAATAAAGTCAGCAAATGAGAAATGTTAGATGTTTCTTTTTAATATAAAGATTCGCAAAAAATGAGGCGATATTCTGGTTATTGACTTACGAGTTGAGTTGAATTTAGTATACGATTTCCACTACAACCTCACAGAATGATTGGTAGAGCCAAAAGAACATAAAAAACAAGTATGGGAAAACCAAGCGTTGATTTATTTGAAAATTATTTGAAATTGCTAGTTTTACTTGGTCAAATGAAATAAATTTGAAAACAAAACAAACTATCAAAGTGTTGCAAACGTATTAACGGTAATACGAATATGTGATAACTAGTTAAGCAGTCAACTAAATGGTAGTATAAAACCAGAGAATTAAACAAGTACTACTAATAATTCAAATAATCAACTAATTGCAGATTGAAGCTGATAAATCTTTTTTTGGATGTTGCTTTATTTGTGTGCTAAGGTTTTTGTTATTCGTTTACAGTCTGAACAAAAAGAATAAGTGTATTTCTTAATTAGATCAGATTGAACTAAATTACAATAATAATCCATAAGGAAATTAAATAGGTGAAATTTTATTATCCTTTTATCTATGTTTTGAGAAATTTAGTCAATCTCATCAAAATTTAAGAATAATTTTCACTCAAGTTATAAAATAAGTAAAACAGGTAGCTTTTCAAATTTTGAATTCTCTAATTTGAATAGCAGGAAATTATAAAACTTGCAAGGGTATATTGGTAAAAAGCATTATAAACACAAAATGTTACAAAGATCTACCAAAATCAGAGATCTGAACCATTCTTGCTATTGGCACGACAATGATTATGTCTCACAAGCACCATACAAAATGACACCGGTTGCAAATTTAGCAGTAGATGCATGAGAAAACGCAGCGCGTTTTGCAGCTCAAAGCCTGCAGATAATGCCGTGTTGTGTCTGTACACACGTAACCTCACAGCTCAACATGCAACCAGTATTTGTGCACTTTCTATTATTATCTGAAATGACAAGTCGAGTGCCAATTCTTGGAAAGCAGATGAAACAAGCCTCCAAGAGAACCAAGGTGAGATATAAGAATCTCAAGGCTGAAGCAGCAGCAGCACAAGCACCAAAACCGTGGAAAACACACTTAACCCGCAAAACAGGGCGTTATGCGGAGAGCCTGTTGTTACACGTGGCTGTAATATGTCTAACGGCACGTGTGTGAGATTCAAAAATGGGCGTCAGCGTTCAGAGTCAGTGGTCGAAATGGCTGCTGGAAGAGCAGGTCCGTTGTGATTGGCTGGGCAGTGCAAGGACAAAAAGTCTGGATCTTTCAGCAAGAGCATGGGATCGATTTGCTTTCAAAGCTGGGGCTAGAGGTGGTTGGAGGAAGCAGTTTAGATGTCTTAAACAGCTCCAAACAGCTCCAAATGGTTGCAGAACCAAATAGTGTTGTTGGAAAGTAATTCTCCAACTTACAGCAATGTAACAGTTAACAAATGACGATGTATTAAGTTTTGGTTTGGCTTTTTGTTTAAATGAAAACCAAAACGGAATCCAGAATGTGAAGTGGATTGAATATCGCCATGACTCTGAATAAATAACTGTTTTTGAAGATAAAGAATACTGCTTTAAAAAAATAAATATCTCATTTGAATATCGTGATTTCAGGTTCTTTTGTTAGTCCAAAAACTTTGGTGAATTTTGTTTGATTTTTTGCAAAATTTGGCAAAGTTTTGAGCAGGCTTTCATGGAATTGTGGTCAAAGACAGCGAGATTATTTAATTACTTGAGAATTAATAATTTTTATTATGGTTCATCATAAAAATTAAAGATAGTTAATTGTAAATACTAAATTATATTTGACGAATAAGTATTTCGTGAGTCGTGATTGGCAATTTAAATTTTGTCATTTTATCATTTTGCCATTTTGCAAATTTTCAAATTTCCATTCACAATTCGGAATTTATAATTTATCATTTACGATTCAAAAGATTCAAAGGAATAATTGGTTTACAGGCAGTAAGATTAATAGTTGGTATGAACAGTATGGGCAACATCAATAGTATTGGTAATGTGAATAGTATTAGTAATATGGATAGAATGGGCAATACAAATCATAATAATTAAAACAATAATAATAACTAGAACAACAATAATTAGAACAACAATAATAATAATAATAATAATAATAATAATAATAATTAGAACAATACTCAAGGGCCGTAAGTCAATTAACGTTGAATTATGGATTACAAATTTCAAATTTAATTCTATTGATTTAAAATTATTCTTAACATAGTTGACATCAACAATTATTAATGGATTTGAATTGTAATTGAACGCTATTTAATAATAAAAATATTAAAACAGCTCAAACAGTCTAATTTCCTTTTATTTTCCCATCTAAAAAGGAAACAAACAGATTTTAATTGTATTCAGGTTTGACAAAATCTACAGCAAAACAAAAAAGAAACACCAAAACGATAGCTCTGTTTATTCGCCTTATTAGAATTGGACCAAAAAATACACAGCTTATATTACAAAGGTCAAATTATATGAAATAAAACAACAAAAAACAACAAAAAACAACATCCACACAAAACACAATGCAACAGAACTAAAAGCGACAAAACAGAACGCAGAACAAAACCAATTAGCAGCAATTGTATCTTGAAAATAAAATTCAGTTTCTTCGTTTCACAGTTTGTGCTGAACCATATGAAATCAACCATTGATCCATCAAATTATCAAACTCTGCTTGAAGGCCAGAATTTTCCTCAATATCGCTGGGTGCGTCACAATTACCATCACAATTTAATGATATACCAACCACAAGACGACTACAAGACAACAACAAGACAACCACCAAGGGCAGCTATTAGATTGAGATGGACGACCAACACCAGCACTGGAAACTACACTCCCAGCTGCTCCAAGCTGCTCCCCAGTCTTTGCGCTGCTACGTTATACTGTCAACGTTATAGTTTTGGAAAGTTTTTGGCAAAAATCTGCTCAATCAAAAGCTGTATCTACGTTCTGTATTATTGTAACGAGAATCTAAACATACGCTAACAGTGCATTAAAAATAGCCTGGCTCGAGCTTGGTCAGAACACGAAGATCTCAGTGGTATCAGGCACTCTTTACTAATGCTGCAGCAAGCATTGGCTGTTGGCCTGTTGAGCCTTAAGAAAAGCATTTTCTGCCAAAACTCCTGAGGTAGTTAATTGTGATTCAGTGACCAGCTCTGAACAACACCACGAACAACACCATGAACAACTGCAAGCAACAAGGTGCTGGCAATACAATGGTGACAGTGCACAGCTACGATGGTTATCGTTGTAAATAGTGGCCCAGTAGCAGTTTCAAGTGATCGTCAGTTGGGCTAAAGATGGTTTTCCTGATTCTGCTTTCCATGATGGGGCCTGCATCAAAATTCTGTTTCTGCTGAATAAGATTGTCCTTCCTGAAACAACTTGCTTAAAGGGTGGAATTCTCAATTTGTCACCAACTTCGTTGCGACTCATATCAACGATCCAGAGATGTTAGTTATCTTTCTATCTCACAGTGGCTCATTTGATGTGTTTCTCATCCACTAGCCTACGCCTGTTAATTCAATAGAATTCTTCTAAGTCTGGTCAGACTCTTGGTCTACTGCTGCTATTGGCCAGTTACCAACTTTTAATCACAAAAATTTGCCAACATTACTCAAAAAAAGTCAATTTTTCTCGGTTAAAAAAATCTTTTGAATACTATATTCAAGTTTATCTGCATGTCTATTAACTTCAAAGTTATGTTGATCAGAGTTGTGTCTTGAAAGTTTTCAAAAACCTTTCCAAAAGAAACTTCTAACGAATATATTGATTTTAGTGTTTAGTGTTTTAGTATTTTAGTATTTTAGTGTTTTAGTGTTTTAGTGTTTTAGTGTTTTAGTTTGTTTTTGTATTTTCTGTTAATTTTTTGATTTATCTTATTAATTATTCAAAAATAAAAAAACAAATGTTATGTATGTATTTATGAATGTCAAACCAAATTGCATTTTAAAATCACCAAAAAATATAATTAAATGACAATCAAACAATTCAGTAATAAAAATTTATTCAAATATTTCTGCAATTTATTATGTTGATAATGTTTACAATAAGGATTTAGATTTTTTCTTCAATATAAAACCCTCGAATTCACTATATATATATTCTATTGATTTTCTTCTATCGTTTTTTTTTCTCATTTCATTTTATAATATATTTTAAAAAAATTCAGTTCCAATATTTTCTCTCTAATTTTTATTTCCGGTTTTATATTTCAATATTTATCCCTATATTTAATTTAATATTCATTTACAAAATTTACTTTGCAAAAAGTTATCGATAGCAGCAATAGTAATACTAACAATACAAATGGAAATGATGTCAAGGATAAATCTTAATGATCAAACTTTTTCATTTGGTGGGTTTCAAATCAAGTCCTTCCAAGACCAGCAATTAGACTATCAAATATCTGAAAATATTAATAACAATCTAAATTGTATATCCAATAATATATCCAACAATTTAACTAACAATTTATCAAGTAATTTTGTTTCCTCTCCAATTCATCCCTTGTATAATATAAATTCCATCCCTAATACAACTTTCACTACTTTTCCCTCAATAAATAGCAGTAATAATTGCACATTAAATGAGTTCAACGAGCCTCTTAACCTCCCAACCAATCCTGTTAATAACTTAAATCTTGAAAATACTTCTCCCAATACTAATATTGGTAATATCAATAATATTAACAATATTAATGCCATCAATAATACCCATGAAGGCATTAGTGCTGTTGCTAATACCAATACTAATAATATTAACATTAACCCCATTCTAGAAACTAGTAATCATGATCAATATACTAATATGAATATATTTAATGAGTTTTTTAATGTCAAAGAATCGATTAATAATATTAATTTAAGAATAAACGATCTAGTTGAAAAGATAAACCAAAATGAAAAAATGAACCAGATGATTTTAAGATCATTAAATTTTCAAAACAATTTTCTTATGGAGTATTTCAAGAACAAAAATGAGTCAAACTCGAATATTTTTAATAATATGAAGGCTTTTTGTTCTGAAATGAATTCGTTTGAATCTAGCTTGACAAATTGTCAGATTGGTGATTGTAATCATGACAATACCTCCATCGCTACTGCAAATAATATATATGCTGCTAATACTAATAATATTAATATTAATATGGCATCGAATACTGGCATAATAAATGCGTCTACTATTAACAATATCAATACATTTCCAAATAATAATGTTTCACCTACAAATTTTAATAGTAATATGAGTATGTTGAGTAGAGCGAATTCTGTATATTCAGATGAAATGATTGGTAGTTTTGCTTCTACACCAGCTACAACTATTACCGAGAATAATTATGAAGGGTTTAAATATAGAAATTCAATCAGAATCAATTCAATTAGTCAGGCAAGTGATATAAATTTCAATGAAACCCTATCAATACCAATACAAGCTGGTAATTATTTTAATAGGGCCAATGATAATAATACTGATAATACTGATAACAATACTGATAATAATACTGATAATAACGATACTGATAATAACGATATTGATAGTAATAATAGTGATAACGATAGCGATAATGACAATAAAAATGATAGTAATGATATAATTTTGAAAAATGAAAATTGTGAGAAAGAGATTGAAAAATCAGATAATGCTATCAATTTCTCAGAGTCAATAAATACTTTGGATAATTCTATTTCCACTCAATCTAATGATAATGGTAAAACTATTGACAGCAATGACATTAAGAATAATACCAATACTAATGCTATTAATGCTACTGCTACTACTGCTAATGCTACTGATAATGTAAATACTACTGATAACGCAAATACAATTTCTAATTCACTGAATAAACCTATAACTGTAACATCAAGAAAGAGATTGAGTTGCGCTGGCGCAGACTCCGGACCTTTATACAAGTTACTTAAGCTATCAGATTCAGTTGAAGACATTATAAGAGAGTATTTATATGGAATCAATGGAGGACCCTCGATAAAACAATTGGAGATGAATCATGGACCAAGATGGAGAGGAGGAGCACATCATCCAGTATCCAAAAAATACGGAAGAATGAAATCAATATATAGTGCAGCAGAAGTTGGTATTAAGAAGGGCTTGACAGTTCAAGAGATTGTATCCAAATTGGAGAAAAGAAGAATTTATTATAGAGATGGCGTTGGATTGAAAAAGAGCATAACGTGGTTACAAGAGAATGTGCCTGATGAGTTAAAAGAACCCAAGGCCAGTAGTTAATAAAAAGATTATATAATAGTAAATAGAAAAGGAATTAATATTAATGTTTGTTATTTTTTTCATTAATTTAGGAAATATGATAATGGAATCATAGTGAATAACTGATTGGCAATAACAATATAATTATATGATAATAGTGGTGAGGCCAATAAGGAATAGGAAGATCATTACTTTCCCATAGGGTTCTGAAAATGTAAGATTCTGAATTTTAATAAAAGATAATCGAGTTTGAGATAAAATCAAATGATTTTTTTGTGAAACTAATAATATTACAGTATTTTATTACAGTATTTTATTATAGTACTCGTAGAAAGAGAGGACAAAAACAGGACAAAAAAATATAAGACAAAAAGAAAAAACGCTAGAAAGCTCAGGCCGACGCGGTACATATGTACACCATGCATAACATAGCGCTGATTTCTCTTTGAAAGACGCAAAGAATATTAAGGCTTTGGTTAGTCTGAAAAAAGCGATTTCTTGAAAAAAAAAAGAGAAAGATAAATTGATCTTTGTTTATGCTGTGTCTATGTTTTTTGTAAATACAAAAGTTTTATCCAGGAGGCAGAAATGAGCTGCTATGTTCTGAAGCCGGGCAAGTTAGAACAGCCAATTCAGTTGAATCGTATTGATGTTAAGCAGAATATCAGTTTAGCGATAAGCCATTTGTAGAAGATTAATTAATAAATAAGACAGAAGAGTTCAGCTGGAAAATTATACAATTATCAATACAGGATCATGCACAACATTGCAGCTATTGCATGAGTAAGGAAAGCGAGACCGGACTAAAAATAATAAGCTTCGACTCTGGAACAAGCTTAGCTGCGGCCTGGAAGCTACAGCGAGCATGTACGTGTGAGACTGAGAGAGCCTTTAATTTTTGGAAAAAAGCAATCCGAGGGAAAGCATACCGGTCGAGGTGGACCCCCATTTGGGCGTGTGGGCCCTGTGCTAACAAGAGAGGGGGTTTGTTGTCTCCACAAATTGGATGTGGGATGGACATCTCGATTTCAGGAATTGTTTCTGATTTTTCAAACAATTTCTATAGATTTCACCAATTTTTGTCAAATATTGAAGTTTAATCATAAACATATTCTTGGGTTGTTGTGGGCAAAAGGGTATAATGATTATTTTGGGTTTTTGTTTGAAAATACAAGAGAAAATAAATGTATCATTAAATAATAAGAGAGAAAAAAAAAAAAAAGGTTCGTAAATAAGAATAAAAGCTTGAGAAATAACAAGAAGGGTAGTAAAAAATCTAAAAAGGGACAAGACAAAAGAATGGACTAGTTAAAGGAGGGATAAAAGAAATTGTTTTTTGATTTTTTTGATTTTTTTGATTTTTTGTTTTAAAAATATTTTTAGTGTCTTGGGTGCAGTTATTGGTGTTGATTTTTGAAGTTGAAGTTGAAATTGAAATTGGACTTTTTGTTTTTATTATTATTGTCATAAAGCACAACATCGTCATAGAGAATGATGTCAGATGATACCGGTCTGTGATCACTCATATAGAAGTTGAATTTTGAATGCAAAACGGCAAAGGACTTAATGAAGATATTTTTTGAATCTTTTGTGGCCCAGATATAGTCAATGACTTTAGCTCTTTCAACGATTCCGCCGTCAAATCCAGTGTAAGTGCTTTCATCAGCATGAGCATATCTATTCAATTTGTCATTGACTGCTTTGTTAGTGTCTAGGAGTTGTTTGCTGGCGATTTGGTAGGGTTCGTCTGCTGGCTCAGTGTTGAAATCGCCGGTGAAGAAACTTGGGTTGTTGTTTAAGTTTTTGCATCTTTGGAGGATTAGTTTTACACTTTCTCTTCTTGCAATGACACCCTGGTGATCTAGATGAGTATTGAATATGTTTATTTTTTTGTTTGAGGGGATGTTTTGGAGATGTAGCCATTCAACGATTCTTTCGAGAGCAGCATCCCAGCCTTTGCTTGGAATTTCTGGAGTTTGACTTAGCCAAAAAGTCTTTGAGTTTAGGATTTTCCAGTCTTTCTTCTGATAAAAAATGGGGTTGAATTCGCCGGAGAACTTGCCATCTTTTCTACCAACACCAAAATAGTTCCATTCATCGCCTAGTAGTTGTTTCAAGTCGACCAATTGATTATATAGGACTTCTTGCAAGCAAACCAAAGTGTTCTTTTTTGCGTTAAATTTGATGGAGGAGGCGATAAGGTATTTTCTTTCAGACCATGGGCGTTCGCCCTCCCAAAGATTTTTATTGTCGTATCTTATATTGTGGGTGTATAAACGGAATTCCAAGGGGCTATCATCGTCTTTATCGTCCTGTTTGATGTTGGCTAGAGAAGGAGATGAGCGAGAAAGAAGAGGAGGAGATAAAGTTGAGACGGACGTATTATCGGAAGAAATATTGATGGGCAAGATGAAAGATAGGCAGTATAGAAACTTGTTTAAGATCATTTTCAAGTGGATGAACAAGTAGTAGAAAAGCAACGATTGTGAAGCAATTAGCAAATGCAAATGGACAAGAGAAGAATATCTAGAGAATATAAAGCGATTTCAGACATCAGGCATTGGGCCATGAAGGAGCGATACCAATGACCATATTTTATACCAAAGGCAGCAATTATGTCTGGCTCTGGAAGTGGTCTGCGGCGCCAGCCATGTGGGCGCGGTAGCAAAAACGTGCTTGCGAGGGCTAGTGCGTTTTGTGGCTCGTCCACGGGGCTGGAGCGAGCAGCAGAGGAAGCAGAGGAAGCACGTGCGCATGCACCGACGGAAAAGAAGAGTGAGATAGAGCGGGATAGAGTGTAGGTGCTGTCTCAAGAGTGACATGGACATGTTCAGGGTGGGAATTGGTGGAAGTTAGGGGATTCAGCCATTTACAGTTCTGACAGTAGCAAGTTTGCGCAGGCCGGAATCAAGTTAGAATCATGGTGAATCAAGCTGGAATCAAGCTGGGTTTTATAAGTTGGGCTGAATTAGCCTGTTAGAGACAGGAACTGGGGAAGGCACCCAGTTGTCGATGCTGAGTAAATAGCAAATGAAACTGATGGGATTGGGTGAAACAGATAACAACGATATAAGCAGATGAAAACAAATAAAAACGACAGAAAGCAATCGAAAAGGATTGAAACGAACGAAGTTAATTGCACAATCGAAATCCTGAAAGTGAGGGCGGAGTGTGATTGGCTAGTGCTGACACAGCGCTGACACAGCGGCGTCGGGAAGGTCTGGCACAGGCTGGGAAGCAGACGCAGCACAGGAAGCACCGGCGACACGCGCATTGCCGCAGCACCTGCGTCAGGGCGACGTCAGGAAAGAGAAGTACACGCACACGCAGCACACGCAGCAAAAACAGCGACTCTGACGCCGTCTGCACCGCCACCCGGACAGCGTGGCGCGTGCTGGAGCATCTGCTTCCGACGACGACTGCTGCTTCTGCTGCGTGTGCTGCTTCTGCTGCGTGTGCTGCTGCTGCTGCTGCTGATTTTTCCAGTGCTACTGCTGCTGCTTTGGGGCTGTTTTTGGTTCTCCAGAGCGTGCGTCGTTTTAACTTCTCTGCCAGTTTGGCTCTTTGTTTTGGGAAACTCAATTTCAACATCAAACTGCACTATTTTCCACTCTCTTCCTCATCTTCAGCGCAACACCAACAGCCTCTCCTTCTCCCTCTCCTTCTCCCTCTCCTTCTCCCTCTCCTCTCCCTCTCTCTGCTTCTTCCTCTCGGTCGTCTCTTCCTTCTTTTCCTCCTTCCCTTGCTTCAGTAGCAATTCGCTCCAACTCCCGTTCTGCTCGTTCTATTTATAGTTTCCCAGAGGCATTTGCTATAACATCAATCCAACAGCTTTTCTGATAAGTATGTATTAATCTCTCCCACCATTGCCTTCACCACCTTCATTGTCTTCCTTTCCTCTATCTTATATTATATTTCTTTCCTCCACTGCCTTGGTATTGCTCACTGTTCTCCAGTACCATCTCTTATTATATTTCCCAATTCAATCTGCTCAATTCAGTCCCATAAAGTTCGCATTTTACAAACTACAGATTACAAATTACAACTTACATATTACCAAATAATTAAATAATTAAATAAATACATCACTCAGAAACAAAAAGAATCTTTGATAAACCAGCTCAAAATAACATAAATTCCTGACCTCTTTAAGTTTTCTCTTTTCGTCTTTTACCAAATAAAAAAATAGGCTTATTTATTATTTATTATTTACCATCATCACCATTATTAATCACTATCTAATCTCTTCTTTAATATCTTAATCAAAAATTTACTTGGAGATTAATGAACCATATCGTTTTCTCTTTATTCCTATATTCAATCTAATCATCAATACCTATTATTCGTTACTCTTATTTCCCTTTCCTTTCCTTTCCTTTGCTTTCCTTTTCTTTTTTTTTTCCTATTTTTCCCTCTCTTTCTCAACTCAAGTTTTTCTTAAAACCAAAATTTCCACAAAATTTCCACAAATCTTTCATACAGATTCCATATATTTTTCATATATTTTTCAAATACTTTCTTAATCTTCTGAAGGCTTTTCATTATCTGTTTCCATTTTTTTTCTTTCTATTTCTATTTCTATTTCTATTTCTATTTCTATTTCTTTTTCTTTTTCATTTTTTTTTCTTTCTTTCTCATCTCATTTCATTTCATTTCATCTTAAAATCTTATAAATTAATCAATTAACTAACTAGTCATTCAATTTAATCCCTTTTAATTTAATTTAATTTAATTTAATTTACCAGTTCTCTATCCAAAGAATAAAACTACTCCGACTAATATCCAAATGTATCAAGTCCAACACCATCCCTCCCAACCTCCTCCCCAGCCTCCTATTCAACAAAACAACAACCCTCATCAAAACACAACCACAAACAATAATAACAACTCAAACAACTCAAACAACAACAGCAACAACAGCAGCAACAACAACAACAACAACAACAACAACAACAACAACAACAACAACAACAACAACAACAACAACACAACCCTAAACATCCCCTACTACAACTCCTCAAACAGTAACAGCAATCCGAATCTCAACATCAATTCCAACAATGATACCTTCACCACCTCTCAGCTTCCCTACTCCCATCGACTAAGAAACCAACCCTCTAATTCTTCCCAATTATCTTCTCCCCAAGACCAAAAATACCAAAGAAATAACATAAACCAAATAAATCACTACCAAATGAACCAATCCCAATCCCAATCTCAACCCCAATCGCAAAATCTGCACCAATACTACAACTCATATCCTCAAAACCACAGCCAAATGCACTCCATAAATAACAACCAAATCCCAAACAACTCCAGAAGCTTTACTCCCCCAAACAACAGTATAACCAACAGCTACTACAACAGCACCAACGTAAACCCGTCCCTAATAAACCAGCCTTATATCAACATACAAAACAACAATTACATCGATCAGCAAGAACAGCTAATCAGATCCTCCTTCAGATCAATGTCCCTAACCTCCACCTCCTCCTTCTCTTCCAACAGAAGACCCTTCCAACACAACTCTCCTGCTTCTTCTACCTTTCCATCCCAGTCCCAGTCTCAACCTTATCCACACCTGCCCCATCAACTTCAGCCCCAACAACTGATTAACTCCAATTGGAATAATCCCGATTCAACTATCACCAACTCCTATAACAATTACAACTCAGCTTTCTCCTCTCCAAACAATATAAACACCTCCAATACAAACCAAAATATGAACTCAAATAACACTCCAAATCCCACTTCTAATAACACCTTGTATCAATATCACCATTCCCACCACCAACAAAAAACTTCCGGTGGTCGAATAATTCCTCAAAAATTCGACTTTATATCAATCTCTTCCAACAATGAAAGCCCAATTAATAACACTCAATTTCAAAATGAAACCACCTTCAACAACAATAATAATGACAACACTGTAATTCCGCCCAATTTCAACATCAACAATAACTCCTACAGTAATAACAGCCTTAGTAATTTCAACAATCCTACGAATTTAAACGCCAATAACAGCATCAACAATCACATCAGCAACAATTCAAATGACAGCAATGATATTCTAAGTAAAAGCTCAACTTCAACTTCAAACTCGAATTCAGGCTCTTCTATAAATTTGGCCTCAAAATCAAAATCTTTCTCCTCTGTTAATAAAATTCTTTCAAGAAGGCAAAATTCAAATAATTTGCCCGACAGATCGATTTCTGCATCAAACTTGACTTTGACCTCCAAACCAATACTAACCACATTTAAAAGACCTACAATATACCCTGCATTGTTATCAAAAGTCGCCAAAACTTTTAGAGATAACATTCAAATTGGAACAAGAAATAAAAACGGTTTGGATTATTTGGACGCCTTCACTGGTGCTGAAGCTGTTGATGTCTTGGTAGCCATTCTAAGAACGAATGATAGAAAATTGGCTCTTTTACTAGGCAGATCCTTAGATGCTCAGAAATTCTTTCATGATGCTACCTATGAACATCGATTGAGAGATTCTCACAAGGAAATTTACCAATTCAACGATGTTATCGATGAAGTTCAACCTCCATCACGACAGGACTCCTTTAATGGAAATGCAAGCTCAACAACCCTAACCGATACCCCTTTAACTCATTCATCTTCTCTTTCAAATCCCCCAAAGTCACCTGGAACCGCAATAACTCAGTCGTCAGTTCCTGTTAATGGAGTTCATACTCTTCTAACAAATTGTTACTCGCCGACGTGTAGACGTGACAAATTATGCTACTCAATTGCATGTCCAAATAGACTTGAACAGCAAGCAAGACTACATATGAAACTTGGCGGGCTAAAAAGAATAGAAAGCAAAGTTTCAATCCACGATCCATCTGAAGATACAAAAAAATTGTGGTCCTGCTCTGTTTCAAAATCTGTTCTAGACAGTGTTGATGAAAAAGAGAAAAAGAGGCAAGAATGTATATTTGAAACAATCTACACTGAACGAGACTTTGTTAAAGATTTAGAATATATAAAAGATTTTTGGATACGACCACTAGTCAATAGCAACATCATTTCTCCAAAAATTAGAGCAAATTTTATTTCAACAGTTTTTAATGGAGTAACAGATATCTTGAGTATAAATTCAAAATTGGCCGAGGCTTTAACCAGGAGACAAAAACAACAGCCAATTGTTCATGAAATTGGTGATATTTTCTTAGAATATATCCCTCAATTTAAACCATTTATAACCTATGGCTCAGGTCAGAATTTTAGTAAATATGAATATGAAAGACAAAAGACTATCAATAGACAATTTGCTGAATTTGTTGAAGAAACAGAAAGATTAAAAGAGTCTAGAAAATTGGATTTAAGTTCTTTCTTGTCAAAGGCAACTACTAGACCTGCAAGATATCCATTATTGTTAAAACAAGTATTAAAAAATACCAAAGATGATAACCCCGATAAGAAAAATCTTGAAATTGCTATAGAAATGTTACAAAAATTACTAGAAATGATTAATCTTGAAACGGGTCGAGCTGCTGATAGATTTAATTTAGTATTGCTAAAACAAAAACTAGTATTTAGACCTGGTGAATTTGTTGATTTGAAGTTGACAGCAGAAAATAGAAGAATATTATTTCACGGAACTTTAAAGAAACGTAACCAAGATAAAGATAATCAGGGTGATGTTCAAATCTATATTCTTGACAATAATATTTTGTTTGTTCGCATTAAAACAGTAAATAAGGCTGAACATCATAAAGTTTTTCAAAGACCAATTCCTATTCAGTTGGTAAGAGTAATTGCTTCCGAAGTTGTTCCTTCCTTCAGAGAAATTGTTTCCAGGGATTTGGATAGAACAGTTTCTAATCCTATCACACAAAAGGGATCTATTTTGGGCTCACAATCTATAAATTCGAGTATTTCAAAAAGTTCCACTACTAGTTCCTCTTTATCAAACATTAATGGTCGTGCTAATACACTATTAACTGCATATTCTACCACAAAATTTCCAATTTCCTTTTCTTATATTGGTAGACGTGGGTATGATTTGACATTATATGCAACGAATTTATCTAGACAGAAAAATATTTTGGAAAAAATTGAGCAGCAACAAAAACACTTGAAAGAATCCAACGATATTTTCACATTGATAGCTTTAACTGATAAGCATTATGATTTTGTGACCAATAAAATTAATTGCGGTATTCCAGTGGATGGTGGCAGACAATTGCTTTGTGGAACCGATTCAGGTATTTATATGTCATTTATCAGAAATTGTGTTAGTGGAAATACCCATTCTAGAGTTGTTTCTCAACCAGTTAAAATTATTGAAAAACCAAATGTTACACAGGTAGAAGTTATTGAAGAATACCATACTCTTTTAGCATTATGCGATAAAAAATTACTTTCTTGGCCAATGGATGTATTAAAGACATTTGATGTTTCGAGCAATACCAAAAAGGCTAAAGAATTATTGAATCATGTTTCATTTTTCAAAGTTGGTGTTTGTAATGGTAAGATGTTTGTTTGCGCAGCAAAGAATGGATCTAGTCATTCGATTAAGATATTTGAACCAGTTGATCCAGATCCAAAAAAGAAAGTTTCTAAAAAGAAGTTCAAAAGTGATGCTCAAGAGGTTCTGTTTACTTCTGAACCTGTGTCTATATCATTTTTGCAGTCTAAGATTTGTGTTGGTTGCACAAAGGGATTCCAAGTTGTTTCACCACATAATTCAGGTGGCAACCTTCCAGTACAAGAGCTATTGGATCAAGCAGATAGTTCTTTGGATTTTGTGATTAGAAGAGAGGGGTTAAAGCCATTAGCAATTTTTAAATTACATTCTGGATTTTTAATCAATTATTCTGATTTTTCGTTTTATGTTAATTCATTAGGTTGGAGAACGAGACCAGGTTGGATTGTTCACTGGGAAGGTATATCAAACGCATTTGCACTTTGGTTTCCTTACTTGTTGGCATTTTCTAATAATTTTATTGAAATAAGGAATGTTGAAACAAGTGAATTATTAAGGGTTATTTTAGGAGAAAATATTAGATTATTACATTCCAATTCACAAGAAATACTATATGCATACACAGATAGTAGAAACTGCGATGTTGTTGCATCATTAGATTTTTGGGCAAAATTAAACAAATATCCTTAAATAAACTGGAAATTATATTATGCTGTTTTTTTATTATTACTATTATTACTATTATTATTATTATTATTATTATTATTACTTATGCTTGTTTTCTTAGATTTGCTTTGTTTTTTTTTCTATGTTTTAAAATTGATATTTATTCAATCTAATTAAAATTCAAGTTCATGAAAAATAACCTATAATGTGGAAGGTTTTTTATTAATCCGTGATCTATTAAAAATAGATAGCTATCAATTTCAATAATCTAATTAATTTTTTTGTTAGTTTTCATATAAAAGTTTTACTTCAGTTTTTATGTTATTTATTTTTCCGAATTTTTTAATATGTTTTCAATTTATTTTTCTTTAGTTTATCGACATTTGATTCTATTTTGGTTACTAATAACTTTTATTAATCGTTTTTTTATTATTATAATTATTTTAATTTTTTTGATGTGTTTTTTTATTCAACTTGTTTGTTTGGTTTTTATGTATATTTTTATTTTGATATTTTATACTTATATACAAATTATTTTCAATTATTTTTTCGAAGAATGATTGATTACAGCTTGCTTTTAATAGTGTTTACTCTTTGTATTATTATTTAAGTTTCTTTTATCCAGGTTTAACCAATTTAATTATATCAACTGTTGAAAATGTACAAAAAGTAATTTTCAATGTTTTTTCAAACCATTTAAAATGGAAAATGATAAGTTACATGCGTAAGCCCGGAATCGAACCGGGAGCCCAACGATGGCAACGTTGAATTTTACCATTAAACCACTTACGCTTTAGATGTCTAAATTGGAGTTGAAAATACATAAAGAGCTGTTATCTCTTCAATATTGTTTTTTTTGTGCAACTAAGACTGGCTTGTTTTCTTTGTTTTGTGTTTAAAAGCACTCTAAAAACATTCAGAAATAATTAGAGTGTTTAGTTTAGAACCAGCTTTGTGGGCAATGTTGGTCCACTGTACTATACCCAGTGCTGAAGGAGCTCTTCCATCCTGGCACCGGTTCTTCCATTCCAAGGCACTTCCGGTGCTGATCCGGTCTGGTGCGGAAATCCCCTATTTGGTGGCTCTGATGCACATTTGAGAAGTGTCAACTTCTTAGATGTGGATAGAAAGATATCTCTGTAGTTGGAGAGCTGAATATTGAAAGATGCCTGTATGTATAGTCTGATCAATCGCTTTAATCTTCATTTATATGGAGTTTTCCAAGTCGGGGACGTCAATTGTTACTGACAAATTGTTTTCAGGCATATAACTCGACATTTTTTTCCGAAGAAGCTGAATCAGGTAGAATAGTTGGAAATTTTGCTATATTGCCAATTCGTACTAAATTTAGAGGTCCATCGTATCCAACCAATTCGGACTATGACATTATTGATGAAGTTCTAGATTTATTTCGTCCAAATTCCTTTTTTAGAAATTTTGAAATCAAGAGCAATTCAGATAGAACATTAATTTACGGGATTTTATATGTATCGTCGTGTCTCAATAAATTAAATAAAAGGATCACTAGAGGTGAAGCTGTTAGAATTTTAAACAATTTTGCTTTAGAGGATTTCAGTGTGCCCGGAGATCCAAACTTCCCATTAAACGCTGTTTTCAATGGTCCTCAAAATAGAAATGATTATGATTTATTGCGAGGTTATATTCAACAATTCAGACAGGAATTGGGCGATAGATTGATTACTATTCTTTATAAAAATGATGCCCCTCAACCTGATAAGTTCTGGCTAGCATTTTCCAAAAGAAGATTTATGAACAAGTCGTTATAGAATTACTGCTGTGTTTTCTTCAATATATGTTTTGTGAGCTGTGATTTTCGTGCTTTGATAGCATCCTTCTAGATCCAAATCTTTGGCGACCCTGTAGCACATGCTTATCACATGCGGGTTTTGAGATTCTCTTTTTTCAAACTCCTTGCATTTGAGCATCTTCTTCAAAAGCACCAAAGACATCAAAAGCAGTGGAAATCTGTCGACAAACACCAGAACTTACTCTTCACAACACAACCAAATATAGCACTTCAAAATGGCAAAATATCAATGGTATATGACTGCAATGGATGTCAGCCACAGATTGTTCCTTTACACTCTTCTCGGTGGATCACTTTATATGGTTGGAGGCTTTGCCTATACTTCTTTTGTCACAAGTTCCCAAAACAAAAAGAAAATAGAGGAATACGTCGATGAGCACAAAAAAGAGCAAGCTGTTTTGGAATTGCCCAAAAATTGAACCCAAGGTTTTTCTACAATCGGCATAATTCTATCAACTCTTTTTCTTGATAAAATATATTTCTTTGTTTATTGTTTTTTTGTGTTTTAATTTATTTTATTTGATGTTATTTTTTAAAGGTCTTTGGTTGTTTACTTTAAAATTTCTGATAAATAATCTAGGTGAAGTGTTTATCTGTAACCATCTAGTTCCTGTATTTAGTTTATAATTATAATTTACAATTCTCAATATATAATTTATTTTCACTGTAAAGAAACCAACTACTTGGGACAGCTTTTCCTTTTTCGGAATGATGATATAAACGCAAGAAAATTCATTTCGGATTAGAATTTTTGGCAGATCAAGTATCAACTCATAAGTTTCATTAGAAAATGGGGGTATGATATTGTGTATATATTAATATATATATATATATAATAGTGAAGATTTTTATCGAATAATAAAGGCTAACAAGTTTTTTTTTCTTTAGAACGACGGAGGTTCAATTGTTAAAAGATCTGATCTAGTTAAACAACAATCAAATAAAATAACTGAAGATGTATTTTTAAGACAAAAATATAATCAAATATTGAAATACAAATTATGTTTTATGAGTTTAAAGCCATTGAATTTACCCATATTAAGTGATTATAAAGGAAGTTTATACAATAAAGACATCATTTTACAATATTTAATCAATATAAAATTGGGAAAAACTCAAGAAAATGAAAAAATTGTACAAAATAAAGATCAAGATTTTTCTCATATTTCCTCATTAAATGATTTAGTTGAATTAAATATTGATGAAAATAAGAATGAGGACAATGATAATGACGATAATGATGATAATATCAATATCAATAAAAATAACAATTACAACAATAATAATTTGATAATCAAATGTCCCATATCAAATTTTAAATTGGGATCAGTTGTATCGATTAATAGAAATTTAAATTTTTTTTATTTTGCTGAATGTGGATGTTTTTTAAATGATTATTTGATAAAAGAAAACCTAATTAATTTAAATTGGAATGACGCAAATGATTTATTTAATTATAAAAGATATTTAGATAAATTATATAATATGAAAGATGATGAATTGGTCAAATTTAAAATAAAGATTTTAAATTGTATTAAAAAAATAAATACTAATCTAAATGGCAATGAAATTGGTAATTTTGATGAAAAAAAGATTAATATATGCCCCAATTGTCAAAAATTAATATCGCCATATAACATTATAAAAATATGTTCGATTGATTCCAAAGAGGATCAAAAGTTATTAAATAAAAGAATGGAGTATTTGAAATTAGTTGGTTTAAATCATTCATTGAATCCCATGAAAAAAAGAAGAAAAAACAATAAAGATAAAGACTCTAAATCTAAGAATTCATCTAAAGTTAATAAAGTTAATAAAGTAAGTAAGGTTAAAAAAAGTAGCAAAAAAAAAAAAGTATAAAGAAAATTGAAAAAAAATTGAAAAAAAATTGAATATTTAAATATTTTAAATATTTGATAATTAAATAATATTAATGAGTTAACTGTAAATATATCTATTTAAATTTTTTTTAAAACAAAGCTCTTATTTTATTATTTTGTTATTTTTTTTTTATTTTTTCAAATTATGATATGAAAAAGAAAAAGATTAGCCCAATAGATGTTTAAAGTATATCGGTGAATAAAAACAAAGAAAAAACGATAAATTGAATGAATGAATGGATAAAAGACGCAGCCGAAAAAAATAAATTTGCAAAAAAAAGTATTAAAAATGATAAAGATAATGAATTGAAAAGGAAACCAAAAGAAATAAAGAGAAATAAAGAGAAATAAAAAGCATAAGTATATGAAGGAAAGTGAGATTTGAACAGGATAAAATGAAATAAGATAAAATTGAAAAAAAAGAAAAAAAAAATATTTTTGATATAATTATAACAATTAAGAACTTGGATACTGTTTTAGCATTTTAATGTAATCCAATTGAGAAGGCGATTTATGAATCTGATGAGGATCAAGAGTGGGTGTTGTATTGATATCGTTGTTATTATCATTACTATTAGGAGAGTTATTATTTGTAATTGGAGAGGAGGTTAATTCTGAGGATGAAGAGTCAGAAGATAGAGAGTTTTCTGCTTGGGCTTGAAGATTAGGATTAGGATTAGGGTTAGGAGATAAATGGGGTTGATTTTCTTGAATTAGAGGAATGACTTTATCATAAAAATCTTGAGAAGATCTGTTTGAATCTCTTTGATTTAATTTTTTTGATTTGAAATTAGGTAGATTTTTCTGGTTAGATGAGTTTCTTTTGTTTAATTGAAAGGATTGCAATTTTGAGGATTTGATTGAGTTATTAATTGAGTGACGAGGAATGGAGGCTTTGGTTTCGTCATCAAAAGAAGATAGGGATTTATTGATTGAGTTGTAATTTTCGGGTGAGATGTTGAGATAGTTTGAGTAATTAGTTGGGTCAGTTAGTGGGATTGAAGTGGTTGAGATTGTTGAATCAGTTCGATAAGTTAGTTCATTTGATACTTGGTTAGGTTCTTTATTCTTTGAATCAGTAGTATTTTCTTGGATGGTGATGGTGGTGCTGGTTTGATTTTTATCATTGATTTCAATTGATTCTTTAATTTCGTTTGATTCACGAACAGTTTTCAAGGTTACAAATTCCTTTTCATTATCTGTGTTGATATTTTTATGATTTGCATTAATCTGGTTATTGTTATTGTTATTACTTTTAAGGTTGTAATAGGTTCTGTAATTTCTATATTTTGTTGAATTGTTATTGTTATTGTTTTTATTGTTATTGTTGTTAATTTTATTGTTATTTTTTAGTTTTTTAGACAAACTTGAGTTTTTTTTAATTTTAAGATCGTTCAAATTGTTGAAATTTATATTGTCGTCTATGTTATGGGCGAATTCTAAATCGATTTTGTTATCTTCTTTTTTCAAGTTATTGTGATTGAGGTAGTACCACATAAAGACGATGAGTAGTATGACAACAGTGGGAATACCCACAGCCAAACCAACAGCTAGTGATTGATTATCCATTATGTAAATGCTTCAGGCGAGAGCAAATTAGGTTGGGATATAATTAAATTGGGATAAGTGAATAAGAGAGCGAATTGAATTCAGAGAGACTGTTGAAAACGATTAAAAATAAAACCTAGAGCGAATGAAATCAAATGAAGCCAGATAAAACCAAATAAAACCAAATAAAACCGAAAGATTATGGAAGCAGAGACAGTAATAGCGACAAGAACAAAAATAGAAGAGGTGGACCCAGAAGGCTAGGTATTAAACATTGACAAAGAATTGAAGAGTGCTGAAATGGCAGAGGTATGAAAGAAAGGTATAAAAGACTCCAAGAGGAACGGTATAAAAGGCACAAAAGGTATAAAAGGTATAAATAGTGCGCCTGTTTTTCTCAGCTTCGTCTTATGGTAAAACGAAGAAAAGATGAAATTTGCATCGTGCGGCCGAGTTGCAGAAGGGTCCAAAAATGGGGCTAGAACAGCTCCACACGGAGCAGCAGCAACGGAGACGGAGCAGCACAGGAAGGAAAAACAGAAGAAAAAGAAGACGCACCCAACAAAGCACCACCGACCCCCGACGCACCGGGGTCGTCTAAGCCGGCAGGCGCAATCCGAGCTCTGTCCAAAGCAGAGCCGAAGTCAGTCCGTCTCTGCAGCCACACTGTCCCGCTACAAAAGGGCCAACACTGCTTGGCCCGAATTGGCAGGCCTCGGGAGCAGAGCACAGCCCCTCTCGCGCTGCGCAGAAGCCGGCGCAGAAGCCGGTGCTGGAGTGTGCTTGCGGTACAAGCATGATACGCACGTGTGTGTGACGCACCGGGAATACAAAGGGAACGCGGGAGTAGCGTGTGCCGAGCCGCTAAGCAAACAAAGCAGGACCAAGTGGGTTATGAGGATAAGTTTGCTCACGTGTGCAAACAGTGATGGATGAGAGAGCACAAGAGAGTACGAAACTCTACGAAAGAGGTGCGAAAGAGAGCGAAGGTCAGTGAGGAGTGAAAGACCTGGAAAGAGTTGGAAAGAGTTGGGAGAAGATGAAAAAAGCTGGAAAAGTTCTTTTTTCTCTAAACTTAGATCTCCTCTCTGAAATGATATAAACCCACTGATTTCCATCTTTTCTCTTATTCTTCTCATCTGTAGACTGTAGTTACTTTGTGTTACACTATTCCCTTTCAGCAATCGATTCCATTCGTTATCGTTACATAGTACTCTTCTTTTGTGTTTTTGTCTTCTTTTTTTATTTCTCACTTGTCACCACCCTCTTTAACCCCGTAACCAATTAGACCCATAATGCATTTCAGAAAGAAGTCAACTGCCTCCACTGTTTCTTCCAAAAACATCAAGCTAACCAAAAAGGATGCTGAAAATTTTAAAATGAGAACTGGTAATGTTCATGATCCAATCTTATCTGCTGTCAATGAAGCTCAGCCCTTTGAACAGGCAAACGATGGTTTCAACCAAACCAATCAGCAGCTAGGTTTGGCCTACATGGCTAAAACTGGCAATTTGAAGGATTCCTTTGGTAATCTGATCACCACTCCAGATATTTCAAATCCAACTAGATCAAGAGATGAAAGACCCTTAGATACAATCAAGAGCTTTGAATATGCCATCACCGGTGATACCTATTTCAAATCAAATTTGGAGACTCCAATCTATGGCTGGACTGTCAGACCAAACTTCCCTCTCTTTACAAATGGTAATCCATATGCAAACAATAATAATAAAGAACCACAAGTTGTTTATAAACCCAAACTCGATTCAAACACCAATCAACCAAAGAAAAAAAAAAGAGGTTTCTTCCGAAGAAGAAAAAACTAATCAATCAATTAATCATAATCCTGTCCGACGATTTAATCAATTAATCAATCAATCAATCCTTTCTGTTGAATTCAATTCTATTTTTATATTGTCTTATTTTATATCATTTTATTTTGTTTTACTAATTATTTACTATCAATGGTGGTGTTATGAACTATATATGTTATTCTTTGGTTTTATATTATATTTGTTTTTATTGTTTATTCTTTACTAGTATTCGTTTTATCCTTTTCATTCCTTTTATTCTCTTTATCTTTATTCTCTTTACACTATTCCTACTCTTTCCTTTTCTAGTACCCAAAATACAAGATTACCACAATCAACGTCACTTTCCCTGCTCATATTGCAATTGCTCATCACCACACACATCCAACACACCACACATATCATACATACCATACATAACACGCTCGTTTTACTCTTTTCTCATCCCTCTCAAAACAAAATTTGCCTTTTTCTTACATATGTATCTATATATTTATAGCAGTTTATGCATATATCATACATGATAATATTTTCAGATTTCCCGATTTAGTATACAATTTGTATTTATATATATATATCAAAAAAGAAGAAAAAAGAAGAAAAAGGAAGAAAGAAAATCAACAAAATCTATTAAAATTAACTATAAATTCATATTAATTTACTTCAATCCTATTAAGAATAGCTTGTTTAACTAATTTATTCAATTGAATCTTATACTCATTAATCCTATATTCATTGTTCTTAATCTCAAATTTAATATTGGATTTAGCTGCTAAACCCATTTTATTAATCTCAATTGATGATAATCCGGTGATAATTGACCAATTTTTATCATCAATATCATTACCATCATTGTTATTACAAATTTTATTGGAATAAATTATCGATGATAATATAATCTTTTTAAATAAATTCATATCATAACCAATATCATAGTTATCGTTAAAATCATTGATTAAAATCAATGAAATAATTAACTCGTTTAATGTAATTCTTGTTCTTTTTAATAATTCAATTAAAAACTCATATAATTCTTGAAAAATATTATTATTATTATTATTATTATTATTATTATTATTATTATTATTAGTAGTAGTAGTAGTAGTAGTAGTATATTTGGAAACTGATTTGTGCCTTATTTTAGTGATTAATCGATTAACTATTAATTTAACTAAAATGTTTATAACAATTTCTTTTTTATTTATATTGATGGAGTTGATGAATTTATGGGGAACACCATTATCATAAAAATGGCTTTTATTTAGTGATGAATTTGATAAATAAGGTTGAGGGTATTTATTATTAGAATAATTATATTGATTATTAAAATTGTTTTCTAATCCATTTTTTATAACATTTTCAATTTTAATATCGATATCGATATCTGATTCATAATCATATTCATAATCATATTCATAATCATATTCATAATCATAATCGGAATCATTTTCTGCTTCTGTTTCGGTATCGGAACCTGATGATAATCCTGGCATATCATCATAATTATCCGACTTTTTATCATAATAATAATCCATTGGTGAAAATTGTTTAAATTATATGAAAAAAAAACAATAAAAAAAATAAAATGAAATAAAACACTCTCTTGTTGTTTTATTTTTTATGATATTTAAAGAATTTGATAATTGCCCAAGAAAGAAAAATTTATATTATCACTCAACCTTTTTACTAAAAAAGGAAAAACAGCTTAAAAGTGTGTTAGTGATAATATAAATAGTACGATTAATGACCTGTTGATTAACTTCTTAATATGACATTTTCAAAAAATAAAATAATTGATAAAATAGTAAAATAGTAAGATAGTTGGATAATCAAGCGATAAAATGGTAAAATCAATAAAAGTGGAATTTGAAAAATTGAAAAAGCCAACTAGTGGATGTGGGCCAGTTGGTGTCTGTTGAAGAGATCTGGGGACAATTATGCTGTGTATCTTTGCTGTCGAAGAATGGGCTTGGAACAGAAAAAACACCAGAAGAAAGCAGAAATGGTGGTATTTATACCTCTTTCACTGTCCCAGCTGTGACATTACAACACAATAGAAATGGCATCACTTTCCAGAACGTTTTCAAATGAGTCAAAGAAAAAACTTCAAAGACTCATTTTGTGCGCCCGCACAGCAGCGAACGCTCCTGCTGTTTCCTGCAACAATGCTGTTTGTGCGGGGCCATATCTTTTTGCAACCTATATATGTCACGTGAAACCTATACATCACTTACGTAAACAAGGCAATGCTCCCGCTTGACCTGGGCCTGTTCCGCGCCGGGGAGCGAAATGTTAGTCATCCCAACAGTACTGGAAACAGAGCAAAGAAGGAACTATCATCAGAGAATAAGCAGTGAAATTGGATGCAGAATTAAGAGAAGAGTGAAAAGATAATTTGATTATGTCTATGTAAATGAGTCTTATCTACTACGCCTCTAGGGGTCTTGGACAGTTTTGATCTTTTCTGTATTTTTGTTTTTTCTGTCTATTTTTTTTGTTTATTGTCGTGATTCAATGTGGGATTAACTATAACATGATAGTGTGGTAAAATTGAACTGAACTGACTGAATTGAATTGAGAAAAAATAACGAAAGTATTATAAATTTATAATGACTAATTTAGTTGCTATCCTATCTTTTAGAAGATAGGTTACGGATTGGTAACAGTGTCTTCGCACTCATAACAAACCATTTTGAATACTAGTTCACCATTTCTATAACGACTAAACTGCCTGTAATGTTTACAATTCAAGCAGATATTATTTTTGGTAAGATTTTTGCTTCCACATTTATGACATATCCAGCTGGCCATTTTTATTGTTGTTGTTGATAGTGATATTTATAGTAATATTTATAGTGATATTTATAGTGATAATAATCTTTGTAACGATGTTGTGGCTATTCTCTAATCTTATAGTTATCAAGGCAAATGCAGATCGATGAAAGGTTTTAAAATATATTTTCAGTAAGTGTGTTTAATTATGATAGATATATATGGATAGTAATTTGTTTATCTGTAATGATGATGTTGATGTTGATATTTATCTTGATATTGGTATTGGAAATTATTTTAAAAGTTATTTTGATATATATCGATATTGGTGTTTATATTATATTATACTAGTATTTATAACGAAGCACCAAAAAACTACAATATTAAATAGTTGAATGAATCAGCAAATTTTCTAGAGACTCGGGGATTTTATTGCTAATTTTAATCCTATCACTTGTTTAAATTCTTTTTGATTCTTCAATTTCTTTAAAATTCAGAGAATATCCATTAACTTTTGACTATTTTACTCAAGATTGTAATATGCTCTTTATCATTCAGCGCTCTATGGATTTACCTCACTGATTTGTTTTCATTATTCAATTGCCATTCTTTGACAGCGAACTGAAAATCGTGTCTTAGACCCACTTCCACGGATCTTCCAGACTCCTCTACAGTTTCAACAGTTTGTGGTAGGTATAGTGCAAGAAAGTGTGCAAGAAAGTGTGCGGGAAATAGTGCAGGAAATAGTGCAGGAAATAGTGCAGGAAATAGTGCAGGAAATAGTGCAAGAAATAGTGCAAGAAATAGTGCAAGAAATAGTGCAAGAAATAGTGCAATATACAGTGCAAGAAATATTATAGTATAAAAATCTTCATCTAGTTTATTAAGTCTACTTTATTCATGCTATTCGTTTAGAAAATTCAAATTGTCTAGATATGTTCCATTTTCTTTATTCCTCTTACATGTTAATGTGTTTCCATGTCGTTTTAAAGCATCTTTTCTAGCAAAGCTTTTTCCACAAACTTGACAAATATGAGGCAAAACTTTCATGTGTATCTTTGAATGTCTTTTCAAGTCAGAGTTTCTCTTGAAAGATTGTGAGCAGAATTTGCAAATGAACAATTTGTCCAATTCAAGTCCTGGTTCGTTGCCAATTCCAAGCCCAAGTCCAATTCCACCACCAGAACCAGCGCTACTGCTGCTGGCACTACTGCTACTTGTTCCAGGGTATATCTGTGCTCCTGTATTAGGAAGTTGTGACTGATTTTTCAAGCTCATTAGAGCAGATAATGCATCACTTAAATTCGTCTGCTGATTGGGATTGTTTGGAAATTGATTATTATTGTTATTGTTGTTGTTGTTGTTGCTGTTTAGCAATGAATTTATTAGATTATCATTCAAACTGATGTTGCCATTCAATATTTCCATTGCCAATGACGACATTTTAGGATTTGACATTAAACTATTTATTAGCATTAATTTTGTTTGATTGAAATTGGGGTTGTTCTGATTCCCTGAACTGCTGGTTAAAGAGCTTGTTCGTGAATGAGATGATTGTAATTGATGTTGTTGAAATTGAGACTGGGATTGAGATTGGGATTGGGATTGGGATTGAGATTGAGATTGAGACTGTTGGAGTCTTAGCCAATTATTTTGAGATTGGTTAGATGTATTAACCTGATTGAACTGATTAACTGGATTAAACTGATTATATTGTTGTTGTTGCTGCTGCTGCGACTGAGTGAATATGTTAGTACTTAAATCAGGAAATTTTCTTTGGTCATAATTTTGATTTAAAATCGAGGAAGAAGAAGAGGCTTGGTTGAAATTTTGAGCCAAGTTGTTATTTATGTTTGTAATTGAGGATTGTTTTGTATTATAAGTTAATGGATTGCCATGTGGGGATGTTGAATATTGTAGTCTATTCATTAATTCTCTAATGGTTGGGTCAATGCTTTGGTTTTGCTGAGGATTTCTACTTTGAGAAGTGTAGTATTCATTGATTATTACTTCAGCTGCATCTTTTAGAAATTTTATATCTTCTTCTGATTTGCCAGAAAAGTTTCCCAGTCCATGAATGCTTTTATTTTTATTTTTATTTTTATTGTTATTGTTATTGTTATTGTTATTGTTATTGTTATTGTTATTGCTATTTAATAGATCAACTAAAACTTTTGAAATTTTAAGCTGATTCGCTCTATTATTCGATATCAAATTTTGATAATTATTAGGGTTGTTTGGGTTGTTTGGGTTATTTGGGTTATTTGGATTATTTGGATTCGTATTGTTGTTAATATTTTGATTAAAATTCATGACAAGGAATGAAATGAAATAAAATAAAATGAAACGAGAAAATCAAGAGGGGGAGGAAAAAAAAGGGAATAAGTTGCTAAAGATATATCATTTATGATTATTAAGAAAATTAAGATTGTTGAACGATTTTAATTAGAATTATAATTTGTATAATTTCAATTAAATTGTGTATTAGAAACAAATTGTTTTTATAGAAATAAACCAAATCAAAAGATTAAGGAACAAAATCTAAAAACCCAAAGAAAAACAAGAACCAAAATAAAAAAAACTCAAAAATTCTGCTCTTATTAAGAGTATTGATGTAATTGCAATTATTTTCAGCGTTAGTAGTAAACTGCTTTTTGCAATTTCTAAATATTTCTCTGTATTCAATTGGCTTTTGGCTGTAGGGACCAATAGTTGGTGGTGGTGATGGTATTGTTTCAGTAAAGATAATCGGTAAATACGTTACGCAAACAGTAACAATAAGAACAACAATAACTTGAGCAGAAGCTTTGACCAAATGAAATTGATATCTAACGACGCTGGATCTGAATTTCGGAATTGAAGCTGTTTTTATCTCAATTGGAGGACCAAACTAGCACATCTCCTTAGTCTGCTTCTTGTGGCCAGAGCTTCCTCCCACAAAGTCTCTCTCCAGCACTTCCTTCACGAAACAACAGAATATATTTGCCATCTCAAGCCTCGCTCCAGCTCCATTCAGGCCTGCACCTCAGACTCGACTTTATCACCTCCACAAAAAGCAATAGTGTGTCGATATGACATTAAATCACGTGTAATTCAGCGTGCCGTCATGTGCTGAAGTATGCAGATCCAGCACTCTGGGTCCCACAACTATGTGGTTTTCGTGTCGCGCAGCACCAACCAGTCTTTATCAGGCAATATTACAGGATTATATCCTAATATAGCCAATTCGCGTGTTTTACAAGTGTGTCAAGCAGCACGCAACCTCGGACCTTTGAGCCCTAGCCCAGGGCTCTGGTAGCACCTGCCACGTGCGCAGATAGCCCTGCTGGTAGTTTGTTAGCTTATTGCGATTTCATTCGTTTATAAGTGCGTGTTTGAGTGGATGGAACTCAAAATGATGCTGTCCTTATCAAGAAGATGCTTGTATCCAAGACAAAAGGGTTTATTTGGTCTTATCAGTTGCAGATGGTATTCTTCGCCTCCAAAGGTTGATTGTATGTATTTTGGGGACTCTTTTTTTTTTTGGTGCATGTTACTAACATTGACACTATTGTTTGATTTTACCACATTTCAGATCCACCAAGCGTTTTACAACTACAGGTTGGCAAAATTGTTCACTGCCAGAACCACCCGAACAGCAATTTTTTGTATGTCGCAAATGTATTGGTCAATGATGTCGAGAAGGCTAAATTGGAAGAGATTAAGAAGGATTTACAAGCGCTTAAACCCGATGAACTCGAGGTTAATAATATGGATGTGATTACGATTTTGACGGGATTGGTTGATATTGTTCCACTTGAGGAGATGATTGATAGAAATATCATCGTTTTAAAAAATTTAAAGCCAAGGGTTCTTAGGGGGATTAAATCTAATGGAATGTTATTAGCCACTGAGGTTTCAAAACTCGCTGAAAATAAGAGTGAGAGTGAGAGTGAGGTTAAGAAGGATTGGAGTAATGTTAAAGTTGAACCAATTTACCCACCATTATCTTCAAATCTTGGCGATGAATTGTTTTTCAAACCGTTTGTTAGAGATGAAAATGAACCAATTAAATCTCTAAGAGGAAGAAGTACCTTAGTCAAAAGTGTTTTTGCGAAATTTAGAATCAACAATGATCACAAGTTTATTTATAAACATGATGACACAGAGATTCCATTAACGAGTTTACATGATGACAACTCATCTGCTTATACAAAAGATATCAAAAATTCAATTGTTCATTAAAATTAGATTTAATTTTACATTGAAGAAAAGAAATTAAATCAAAAACAAAAAAACAAAAATAAAAAAATAAAAAAAAAAAGCAAAAAAAAGCAAAAAATGCTGAATGCCTGACTAAAAAAAATATAAGATAAGAAGATAAAGAGATAAAGGAAACGGTTGGTAAATAAATTTGTAAATAAATTTATAAATAAGAGTTGATAAATAGATTTGTAAAAATGTAAATAATAAAAAAAAGAATAAAAGATAATAAAATAATAAAAAATTATGGGCAAACTTCTTCTTCTTGCCATTGATCAAAATTCAATCTTGTGTAAATAACTCTTCTCTCGTTTTCTTCATTAAGATAATCGACCTCATTAATGAATAAACAGATAACTTTAAAATTGTCATTATAACCGTCGTTAATATCGTTACCATCAACACCTCTTGAAATACTGTCCAATAGCTTTCTCTTTTCATTTGTTAATGAAGACCTTGGGAATGGTTTGTTAAAGGAAGATTTCAATTTCAATGACAAATTTTCCCATCTTTGTAAATGTTCTTTTTTCCATTCATCTATAGTTGGAGGGACTGAAGGGACTGAAGGGGAGTATAACAGGTATACAAATGGGGGATTTATCTTTGAATCTATGTTATCGTTTTTAATAGTATTTTTATTTATATCGCTATCGCTATTGTTGTTGTTGTTATTATTATTATTATTATTAATATTGTTATTATTGATAGCATTTTTATGTATATTTTTGTTGTTACTTTTACTATCAAGTTTTATATTGTCATGACTTAATACGGCAACATTGGGATAAATTTGGTTTTTTAAATCAATTATCTTAGCAAATCCATTAAATCTGAACTGTCTTCTTGAATGATGAAAGTAAAAACAGGCTTCAAATTTATCGTTGTTTAATAATTGATTGAATTTTTGCATTCTACCATCAGTTACAAAGACCAAAACATTTGTGGATTTATCATCAAACAAAAAGTTTCTAAAGACTACATTTCTGACATGAGGTAACCCATTGGCATCAATGTTAGCAAATGAAAAGTATATGAACTTCAAATGATCCGATTCTCTTGTAATTGAAGAAGTAAAAGCAGGAACCCAGGGAGCCATGCACTGCATTTTGGCGACGGTTTTGATAAGAAAGATTGCTGCTGAGTAGAAGTTTATGAATTTAAAACACAGGTTAATCTGGTTAGTATAAGGTGGAAGGGGAAAACAAAAGCGAGAAATTGAATTGGTTATAAATGAATTCCAAGAGAATCTAAAGAGAATATGATAATAAGATATTAATAATCTGGGATGAAAATTGGAAAAAAAATAAAAAAAAATAAGAAAAAAAACGAGCAGGAACTCTGAGAATAAGAGAAATAACTGGAAATAACGATCTTTTTGTTACTAAAAAAAAAGGAGAAAGAAGAAAAATGGCAAAGGAAAAAAAAATGCAAAAAAAGGGTATAGTTTTAGAAAAGCGATTTGGGAAAAGTGAGACAGGTCTGGTGGAGAAATACCGAATCGAGCACTACAATCACCAGATACCAAACATATAATGAAACATATAAAGAAGCATATAATGCAACATAAAAAGAAGCATACACCGGAACATAAAACAGAACATAAAACGAAACCTCTGCTGCTTTATCCGCTGAGTCAGCACAACAATCTCCAGCAGAAACAGAGGTAGTAGCAACTCGTCCAGCCCAGTGGCTTTACCAGCATAATGGACGTGCTGATGATTGGCCCCACCATTCCGCTGTTGCTTCCAGGCTTCTGTTGCTGCTTTGCCTTGCCCGCCATCGCCTGCTGTCTCTGTTGCTTCTGCTGCGAGCCAGCGGAATGGGCGTTTCAAGGGAGGTCCACGGAAGTCGGGGTTTGTATATGAGGTTACACAGCAGGGGTGTGTAGCAACGGTCTACCGGTTTATGTGGTAGGTTTCAGACGGATTGGCCTATTCCGGACTGCTGGATGATACCTGAAACAGACGACGATATAAAGAAGCATGCAACAGATGCTGTGGTTATTGTGTGTTGAAAGCTGCTCAGACGACCCACTGCTATTTCACACGCCAGCTGTTCGCAATGCGTATCTTGAAAATACCTGGGAAGATGCATGGGGGCGAGGTCTACTCCCTCTCTGTCGATTCTTCCAACAGCTTTCTTGCGTCCAGTGGAAAAGACAATTGTATCTATATCTGGGACATTCACTCGTTGGACCAACTAACATTGAATCCTACCAGGGAGTCTCTTCTAAATCTCCAGCCTCTACGTGTTTGGTCCTACCATAGTCCTGCTGCCTCAATTAATATCATAAAGTACCTACCGAGCTCCAATGTTTTAGTGTCCGCCGATTCATTGGGGGTAGTATATCTAATTAAAGACCCAAATTTGCTGAGATCTTTGCCTACCATATTGCTAGATTCTACTACTCAAGAGCAAAATATTAAAAATAACAACAACAATCTGGACAAGAATGCCATTGATACCACTGCTAGCGCCAACAATGCTACCAACAATGCTAATAATGATCCTCATCCTCACCTTCCTGAAAATTTCGTGGATATCTCGATCATGTCAAATAATAAGATAATGGCAATCGCCAGCATTCAAAATAAAATTATTATCTACGACTTGATCAATTTTAGAAAATTGGCCACTTTAAACGATTTTAAAGGACCGGTCAAAGCAATAAGCTTTGATCCAACAAATAACTACTTGATCTCAATCTCTGATGATAACGTAATTTCAATTTTTCAGTTTCAATTTAATAATATCAATAACAGCAATGTCAACAACAATGCTGAAAATAATAATATTTTTTGTTTTCAAAACGATATCTTACAAATCGGTAAAATCTCTTCATTGCCTGCAATTCTAAACAAAAGTTTGAATTTAAAATATAGACGATTTAATTGGTCTCCAAATGCAAACTTGGTAGCCATTCCAAATGCTTTGATATCAAACATTTCTAATGATATAAACAACTCTCTTAATAAGGACTCTTCTTCAAATCAAAATTTCCTCAACACCAATTTTAATTCAAATTTTAACTTATTAAACTCAAATTCAAATACAACCTCAAATTCAAATCTAAATGCTTTCAACCTACCAACAACAAACACTCAATTGCCTGCAACTTCTCTGATGTCCTCGTCGCCTTCAATATCTGTCATCGCTCTATTAAATAGATCAAACTGGAAAACAATCTATTCCCTAATAGGCCATGGCTTTTCATCCTGTGAAGTTGCAAAATTCAATTCAAATCTATTCTTTGATTCTTTAAATAACCAATATTATTCAATACTAGCAAGTGGCGGCTCTGATAATACTCTAGCTATATGGAAAAATTCTTCTGAAAAACCTTTAGTTATAGCTAAGGACATCACTTTAAACTCAATTGTTGACCTCGAATGGTCCGATGATCAACTCTTATTTGTTGCAAGTTTGGATGGAAGTATCAATATAATAAAACTATTCAATCAAGAATTGGGTTCAAAATATCCAATAGAAAAATTAAATGATATGATTAATCTATTACCTCTTCCGAAGTCTTTATTTTCTCAAGTTTTAAAAAGAAATGAAATCATAAAAATCAATTTAAATCCATACGATCACTACAATAATTCCAATAACAATGATAATAATACTACTAATAACCAAATTGAAATTAAGTCTGAAAATCTTGATAAACTGAATAAAATCGAAAAACCTCCAAACACTACTAGCTTGGAAAACATCAAAACAATCTTAAATAAAGATAATAATAACAATAAAAATAGCGATATCAAAAAACCTAACACTACTTTAGATAACCAGAAAATCCTGAAGTCAATCACTTCCTCAATAACGCCTTTCGATACGCCTTCTAACAAAATTCCCAGACAAATACTACAAAACTCAATTAAAAGAAAACAACAAGAAGTTTCCGAGATAGATGATCCAAACAATATATCAAATATAAATAACTCAAATAAATTAAGAAAATTGAAAAAAGATTTTGAATCCGTTGAATATATTAACACAATTGTAATCAATCCCTCAACTTCTTTTGCCAAAATTAGATTATCAACACCAAAGATTAGACTATCTTTTTTGATTAAATCTCCAACTAATGGAAACTTATTATTTGAAATTAAAAACGGCAATGGCACAGAACAAAAACCTACTAGAATATCCTCAAGAATAGTTGCTTCTTTACTTAATGGAAATAATTCAATAGTAGGGAATTCTCCCGGGAATAACCAGGCAAGCATAACCACTAATAATGATAGAAACAGAAATAACAGCAATTCTGTGACAAACAATTCTCCATCAAATGGGGTTTCACATGCCGAATATTCAAAACAATTGTTTGTTGATTTTATTCCAAAACTAGTTAACCTTTGTACTGGGAATGGTAATGACTTCTGGGCAATTTCAACCATAGATGGAAGTATTTTGATTTATTCTTATGGTGGTCGTAGATTGTTCCCCCCATTAGTACTTGGTTCAACTATATCATTTTTAGAGTCTAAAGGTGATTATCTAATGGCTGTAACCTCAATTGGTGAAGTTCATGTTTGGAACATAAAAGAAAAAAAATCTGCTTTTAAACCGGCAAATTTATACTCGTTGCTAGATACAACTACTAAACTACAGGAAGATATACTTAGTAAGTCTGAAAATTTAACAATGGTTTCAATAACTAATAAAGGGATACCAATTATAACGCTAACTAATGGAAATGGATATCTTTACGATAAAGAAATGAATAGTTGGTGCACTATCAGCGAGCTTTGGTGGGCTTTTGGGTCACATTATTGGGATGCAACAAATAATGCAAATAATAATAACACGGATAGAAATTCACTAGGGTTCCCAATGATACTGAACACCCAAAATAAACCAACTATATTGTCGCTCTTAGAATCAAAGACAAATGAAGAATTGCTTAGAAAGAATAAAGGAGATTTATTCAAAAAAATTTCAAAAATTATGTTGATGAAACAAGGTTTTGAGAATTTGGAAAATTCAATTTCATTATCTCACTTAGAAAATAAAATAATTATAAGCAAGTTATTAGAAGAAAATGAAGAATTTAAAAAATTGTTAATCAATTACTGTGTCAGAATAAGTGAATTAGGTTTAAAACATCGTTTAATAGAAATTTGTTTAGAGCTATATGGACCTAATTTTGAAATAGACGAAAGCAGCGACTTTAATGACAGTGACAGTGAAAGTAGTATTGATAGCGACTTTGAAGTGTATGAAGGCAAAAGAGAAAAAAATAAAATATATAATAGTGATAATGACAGTGATTTTGATTTAAATTCAAGAATTCAGTATAAGGATAATAATGATCAGCAAAAACTGCTACAACTTCCATCAAAAAAGAAAAAAATTAAAGATTTAAAAATTAATGATGAACAGGAAAAATTGGAAAAACTTAAGTCGAAAAATATTGAAATTTCGACCAATAAGATTTGTGGTTTTGATAGACGTGAGTTACTAAGAGAAATTATATTAAACTGCAGCAAAAACAGAGAGGTTCAAAGAGTTTTAGTAAGGTTTGCTAAAGTCTTAGAGATTATTGAATAATATTAATTCTCATCATTTCACAAAATAACAGTTATGAACTTTCTTTTGCGTTGTTAGAATGTATAAATAATTTAAACTCAGTTTAATTAAAACTTGAGAGATCGAAGCAAAGTCATTAATAAAAATATTAATGGAATAAAAAGTTTGCTGAAAGCTTTTGAGAGAACAAAACATTTTGATCAATAATTTTTTTTCAATTGAGATATAAAAGGAAATATTAAATTTCGGGTTTATGGTAACACGAAAATCCTTTTGTTTTTAGAGTTTTATTTTGCCGGAATCATGTAATGTATTTAATTTTGTTGTTCTAGATATATAATATATCCTATATATTACAACGTCAAGACAGAAAATGCAGCCGCTTTGTTGACGATAATACTTTAATCTAATCAAAAATATAAGTATAATAAATAAAGTATTTAAATTTCATACCAAAATAGAAAGAAAGCTGATGAAGTGGTTGTCATTATAATTCTTTGAAAGATTTAAGGAGTCCAAAAATTAAAATGCCTTTACTATTTTACACCAAGCCAAGAAAAACCAAACTCTACTATATCTCTACTGACATTCTTTGAAGGCTATTTCAAATCAATTATATCAGTAAAAGACTTATTGAACTAAAGTTCGGCTTTATTAATAAAATTATTTACTTTAGTTTGACTTGGCTGAAAAACTTTTTTCATTAAAGATCAGTATATTCTAATTGATGAAGAATCAACAGGTTGGATTTCGATAGTTGTTTTGTTTTCGGCAAATGAAAAAATAGTTCGGGGACTCGGTAAACTAGATGCATTTATGTCATGTGAAAGTTCTCAGTAATGGATTAAGCAGTATATTTCTGAATAAAGTCACGGGGCATTCAATCCGGAAATCAACAGATTTTCGAACGAAGTTCTTAATCTGTATGGACAGAAATTTGAACATAGAGCCTCAGCCCATAATTATAATAAGTTGTAATTTACAAGGACAATCATACTATAAAAGCATTCAAATATGGCTAAATTATCGGGCTTACAAAAAGAAGGTAAGTTTGACGCTACACAAGTTGGTTTCTTTATATGGAAAATTAATATCAATAAAATTATTGAATGAACGATTACTAATAGACAGTTATCAAATAGTAATAAGATTGTACAGAGCTTGTATCAGACAAAGTTATAAAAAGCCAATCGTAAGTGGTTAAAATATTTTTGCTGAATTTTCAAAATAATAAAATCAGATTGAATGATGTTAACATGTCATTTTGGTTATAAATAAAGGAAAATCAGGGAAATTTTCGAAAGTATATAAGACAAGAGTTTGGAAAATATAGAGATTTACCAAGAAGAGATTTTACGACAGTGGAGCACTTATTGAGAACTGGGCATAGGAGATTTGAAATGTTTTCACAGGAACAAATAAGAGATATTAATTGATATTTATGATTTTTCAATATTGCATTCAATATCTGTATTGATCTGCTAAGTTTGAAATATTGATTTTGAAGTTTTATTAAATCCAAAATATCTTTATCGAGTTTAATGAGCATAGAAATAAAAAAAAAGGTAAAAGATGAAGAGAACAAAATGTGAATTGTAATTTAAATGAATATATATGAATTTATTTGGATATGAATGTTTAATAGAATTTTCATGTATATAGAGTGGCTATTATTAAAAGATAAAATGATTGAAAATAGGTTTAATAATCTATAGTTATTGGAGTTGATTTATAACTCGTCAATATTATAATCAAAAACATTTGGATCGGTAGAAGATTGTAGATTCATTTTTCTGTTGTAAGTAGTTTCACGACTAACTTTATCTTTTAGATCTTCAATAGCATTTGTTTTAAAAGTTATTGGGCTATTTTGTTTTGTCATTAAATTAAATTTTTCTTTTAAAATTTCACTCTTAGATTTATTGAGATTTTTCTTTTTTAAATTGATTTGGTATTGTTCGTCTGGTGAAACATAGCTGTTGAAACTTGAAGTAGAAGCTTGGTTTTCCATATCACTATCTTTTTCATTATGTTTAAAATTAGGATTGTTGTATTTTTTATATTCATCGATTTCAAATGAACCAATACCAGAAATCATAGGTAAAAATACGATAAAGAGAATCACTACTATTATGGTGAAAATGAAAGGTAAGATACCCATTTTTAGTTGAGTTTTAGTTTAATTTAATTGTAATCAAGTGGTTAGATAACTGAGCTATTAATTATGTAAAATATCAAGGAATTTGCGCTGAATTTACTATGTTAAATATTGTTTTTATTTGATTTAAATAAATCAAGCTTTATTGCAGTTGCTTTATTGTGCTGAGGAAAAGTATAATCCGTGGATATCCTTTTCTATGCTTAGTCATCCGCAGAAAACCACGATATTGTGAGACGAAATTCGAAAGAAAAATAACAACGGAAAAAAAAGAATTAAGGGAAAAATATTGTTGGAATTTTTTGAATCAAGTGGAATCATGCACTCCGCAAAACCCCAATTCAAAATGAGTGTATGAAAGTGTATGAAAGTGTATGAAAGCTACAAAATTGATGAACTGAACTAGATGATTAGGAAAATAGCAGAGCTGAATATTATTTGGAAGATTATATAAAAAACAGATATATATATATTTGAAAACCAGAAAGGAAAAGTGTAGTGATCAATTGAATTTAATAAAAAATAAACTCTGAAATTGAGTACCCAAAGATGCTATAATAATTAAACCATAAATCATAATGCAAAATGAATTGCAAGCAAAAACCAAGTATAAAACATAAAAGATAATATTTAATTATCAGGCATAAGAATTAAATTGAAAAACCTACCAGATTTTAGTAAAATTTAATAAATTTTTCACTTTTTGAATGTATCAAATTATCTCATTTGATAAATCCATAAATTAATCGATAATCGAAGGAATGAATTGGTAAATTAATTGACTTGTAAAACTGGACTAGCAGTTTCAACTTCTTCGCCAGTAAAGTGAACAGTTGGTTCAAAAACAGTGCCATCAGCATGGGTGTTAGTTGCACCCTTGACTTCAATTGTAGAATTTAATGAGTTGTTAACACAGGCAGCAGTGTGATCAGCATCTTCTTTGTTTATTTGGTGAAATGAGTGGAAAGAATTAACCATTACTGGGGTTATGACTCTTGAAGAGGTAACTCTGAGGGAGTTTGAAGAAGCAGTTAATAAGTTTCTTGAAATTAAGTTCATCATTTTTATTGGTATTTAACGTTATAATTTGGTTTAATTAAGGGATGGTGCCTTTTTGTGTTATTTGTGTTATTTGATGATGGACAGAGTATTAGATATAGTATCTGAAGAAAGGATTTTTATAAAATGTGAGAGAAATTTTGTTGCTATTTATGTTATTTTAGAATCAGTTAACCATTGAAAAGGCTTTGTTCGTCTGATAATTCACTAATTCCTATGATCCCTGGTCAGCGTCGCTACATATTGGAAAAATTAGTGTTTGATCAAAGTTAAATTGATTTGATAATTTTTTCCATTTTGTAAATAAAGGAAATATGATTCATGAATCATCCTGGATATTAGCATTACATCAAAACTCTTAGTTGAAATATAGAGTTAGGGAATAAAATAAGCTAATTCCAGTGTTTCTTTATTTTGTGTTGATTTATTTACAAAATTGTCAAGATTTTCAATATTCTCAAATCTTGATATGGATGCGATTTGTTTATTAATGTCCCAGATTAGAAATGGCCCAACGGGACTTTCGTCGCAGGCCGTTATCTCGACCAATAACAGCTGAGAAAATGCTGTCAAAGGTTGTTGAAATATCCTTCCTCTTCCACCTCCCTCAAACACGTTACATTGGAAATTCGAGTTGCTGATTTCCAGAGTCTTTCCGCAAAACGTGATATAATTTAGTCGTTATAATGCGGTGATATTGCGGTGCTGCTGTTCTCTGGACCAATCAGAGCTTTTGAAGAACAATGTGAGCCCCGGGGCAGAGCAACTAAGCGAATGTGTGTCCCCAAAGTAGTTTGTTTTGCGCCATCTCTGCTCTTCCTAATAACATCCCTGTTTCATTCCATGTGGCTAGACGCAGCTGATAACGCGTGTTTTCATTTTCTCACGTGCATAGGCAGCTTGTTTGTTTTCATGTGTAGCATAGGCTGTCTAATCCTGTGATTTGTTCTCGGTTATTCATTTATGTCAGCCTGGTTTTGCCTAAGCAGGAGGTATTAGGACTGCCAGCATTCAAAATGGTTTGCTTCTCTGTTGCAAAAGGTCCACCGGATGGTGTTAGCTGTGCTTGTGATTCAGTGAAGCAACCAACGGATACAACCAGATAGCAACTTCTCACAACGATGCACCCAGACGCGCTCCTGCAGATCTGTGGGCTTTAAAACTAGTGCTGCAAATAACCCCGTGACAAAATCGATTAAGAGAATAGTAACGGGGTTTGGTGTAGCTTGATTCTGGGTTTTTCCTTGTCCGTTTCTTTTGTTCCACTACTTCCAAGGTCAAAACTATTGCTATTGCAAACTTGTGGCCACAGATTTTCTTACTGTTTTTTAGCTGAAGCTTCCAGGGCGTATGGAAAAGGCGTCTTTCAATACGGCAAAATCACCTTCTCTAATTGCGATTTCTGAATTGGTTTCCGCCAGTTTTCCCGAAAGGATAATTTCTGTTCTTCCTTAGAATCGACGTTTCGGTTTTCCTTGAAACAGAAACAGAAAATACTGAATCATGGAACATGATCATTTTCAAGAATGCTCAAAAATAATCACGACATTTTTTTCTCAACAAAACCGACCAATTTGCAGATGCACTTTCTGATAAGATTGTTTTTTTGCAGACCGACGACTGAATTCTCCGAACAATAAAACGAAATTAGTCTTTTTTAAGCTTCGTTTTGGTGTTCAAAAAAGAAAAGTCCGAATACACTTGGGGAAGCAAAGAGGGTAATTTACACAGGTTTGATTCTCTTTCTTTTCTCAACTGATAGTGGGTATGCTTCATTGATATTCTAGTGACGCCATTTGAGATAGCATTATTCAAAGTATTGCATTTTCACGAGAGCGTCACTGATAACGCTCCGTTTTTGCTTGCTCTGATAAAAGATAAAGCCTCAAGCAGTAGAGTTGTGTTGCTATTCTCTAATTTTTTGTTTCTATGGCTTTCTGTAATCTCTTATCATTCTCTTTTTTTTGACACTCTCCACCCCAAACCACCCTTTTAGTGTTTGCGAAAAGGCGATTTCAAAACATTGAAAATTTCCAATGCCTCTTTTGTGGAACCTGGTCACAAAACTCCAGTGCCTCCAAAAACGGAACACATTCCGTGTTTTTATAACTTTTCAAACACTTTCTCAAATCCACAGCCAAAACAGACATACCTGGCTGTTTATCTTCAATAATTTTATAATTTTCCATCAGAATTTCTTATTTTTATAGTTTAAAATTGTATCAATGACATTCTGTTCAGAGAGACTTTTCAATCTGAGTTCTTGATTGATGCTCATCTCCATCGTTTTCTTGTTGCTGTATGTATCACTCCTTCAATAGAGACTGCTTGACAGATACATGAATAAATAATACCACTTAAATAACTTTATTTCCACCACCCATACATGCTACATATTATACACACTAATATACAATATTGCAGTCTTGCCAGCGTTATTATCACTTGCTCCTCTCCCATTTAAATAGTTTTTGGAAATACATAGAACAGTCAAAACAGTCAAAACAGTCAAAACAGTCTACTATCAGTCACTAGTTGTAATGTACGCTACAGTTATTGCCTGTCTAATAAATCGTAAACTAAGAAGTATGCATTATTAAAATTATTAAAATCTAATCAAATATAGAACTTTTAACTAACAAAAGAAAATTGTCGTAAGAAAATAAAAAAATAAAATAAAATAAAATAAAAACTAGCTAGATTAATCTTCAGAAAACCAGCGAAATAATCTTTTAAAGTATGCCAATGGGTTATACCAACAAAATGGTTTTTTTGGTGGTGCATTTCTTTTTCTCTCATCAAGCAACGCATAATATTCCTTTTCATATTCTTCAATTTCATCCAATCCTGTTGTTAAATCAACTTCTTCACTCTTTTTCCATTTGGTTCTCTTCAACAATTTCCATCCAATAAAGATAGAAATATCAATAAAAATCATAATATACGAAAATAAAAACGTTTCAACATTCCACCACCCTGGCAAAAACACTGTATAACCTGAAAGAAAAACCATGATAAATGCACAAGTCAATCCAAACATGGCTGTATATGGTTGGAAATACCCTCTATATGGTAATGTTCTTCTATCAATACCTTGGACTTTCATGGCTTTAAAGAAAAAAATGTATGTGGTACATGAAACACAATAATTAATTAATTGAGATGTTGTAATAAGATTAACAATCCAATTTAATACTTTAGCTGAACTATTGCCCAATTGCAAAAATGATAAAAATGACCATGCTAACGAAACCAAGACTGCATACATTGGAACACCGGTTTTTGTGCAATATGCAAAGATTTTTGGTGCATGTCCAACTTTTGCCAACCCATAAAGAGTTCTTGATGAACAATAAGTATAAGAATTACCCGATGAAAAAGCAGATGTAATTAAAGCAGCATTAACAATATCAGGCAATGTACTGATTTTCATGTTATTCATGGCAATAACAAAGGCTGAAGCGCCAGCACCTGGCCTGCCATTGGTAATAGCATCAATTAATGATGGGTCTCTTGATGAACAAACAATACCAGTACAAAGAACAATACCAACAAAAATAATAGCCAATCTATAAAAAACAGTCTTGAAAGCAGTCTTCATGTTGACTCTTGGATTGATGGCTTCAGCTGCTGTCATTGCAACATATTCTGGGCCAGCAACTGTAAAACAAGCTTGGATCAAACAAGAAAAAAAACCTAAAAATCGACCCCAATCTCCAGTTGAAATATATTCATTCATTGGTCCAGGAATGGTCCAATTTCTAAAACCGTAAACATCTCTTTGAGGGTTTCCACCAACCATTGTAACAAAAGTGAAAACCATTAAACCGATGGCCAAAATAATTTTACCGATTGAAAGCCAAAATTCAATTTCTCCATAAAATGAAACAGCAAAAACATTGATGCAAAAATAAAGAAAGACTTGGATAACTAATGGAATAGCAGCAGAGTAATCGTTTCTCCAAAAGTGAATAATAGTGTTAACACCAACCACTTCATAAGGAATTAAAGCGGCTTCCAAAAACCAGAAATTCCAACCGGCCATGATTTCAAAAGCATCATCACAGCATCTACCAGCTAAAGTGATAAAAGGAGAAGCAATAGGTAAATAGGTAACCATTTCGGCAACAGTGGCTGTTATAGCAAAAATTGGTATGATCCAGATCATGAAACCTAATAATAAAGATAATGGACCACCTTTATACAACCCATTTTGTAGAGAGATGAAAATAGCAGTTCCAATAACACCAGAAAAGGCAATTAAATAAATCATTCTCCTCTTAAGTTTTCTCTTTGTAGTATGATATTCAACAACCTCACTTTCAGTGTCGGTGGTGACTTGGTTTTTAGTTTTTTCATCCAGTTTGATGTCATAATTATTATGATGAGCAGTTTCCTTTACCACCTTTGGAGGTAAAGGGATAAAGCAATCATACAAAACACCAGAAACTGTCATGGTGTTTCAAAGGTTTATTATGTGAAAATTAAGAGTATGAGCAGAAATATGTAATGTGTGAAGGATTATTAAAGAAAAAGCACTCTGTATTTGTAAATGCTGAAATGCAAAACAAGAAAAAAGGGCATGAGATAGAATAAATTTATAATGAAAAAAAAAAGAAAAGAAAAGAAAAGAAAAAATTAAAGGGTGCAAAAGGTTGAGGTATTTATACCTGTAGATTTATTTTATTGTTATGGATTGACATAGAAAAAGAAAAAGAAAAGAAATGAATAAGATGGAGTTAGACTAATTGTTGCTTGAAATTGTGAAAATCAAAGTGATTAAAATCAAATAAGAAATTGGTCGTTTTTTTTTTAATTTTTTATTTTCTTTTTTCTTTTTAATTTTTATTCATTAAAATTGGGTTATTTGAAGAGAATAAGCACTGAATTTTAATTTTTATTCTTAATTGAATAAAAAGTAGCATGTTTAATACTGTTTAATACTGTTTAATAATGTTTAATAGTGTGTAATATGAAATTTTGTTGGAAAGAAATCAAACAAAGCTAGAGACAAAGTTTAATATAAAACTGTTTTTTTTTTCTTTTTGTTTTTCGTTATAGTATTTATTAGAAAGGTTTTATTCGACCAAACTAACTTTGATAAAGACTTTTAGAGTTTAAAACCAAGAGAATATTGTGAATATTGAGAGAATATAATTGAATATTGTTGAAGACAAGAAGTTTAAAGGAAGCAGATTAAGCTGAAGAAAGGAGAAAATTGCATTTTTAATAAAACAAAAGTGTATATAAATTATCATAAGGAGTATGTTTTTTGCCAGTTTTCAGTGAAAGAGAGAAAAAAGTGTCAAATTGAATCTCTAGAAACAGACTAAGCAAATGCTTAAATGAGAGTGAGTGAGCTTGTTTGGAGCTCACTCAGAAAAGGAAAAGAAAAATAAATATGTCTCGAACTTTATGTTAGATAATGGAAGATCCTGTTTTGATGGTGGAAAAGAAAATTGGATGCAAAGAATTGCCATTTTGGTTACAAGGTGAAAGCATCCTGTTATTTGAGGTGTTTCCCCGCAGCAAAGCACACGGCATTCCAAAGTAATTCAAAGCTAAATTCAAAATACGATGAAACACAAAAATGAGCAAAAGATTATGTAATCGTAAACAGAGATTGAGAAAGAATTGAGGCAGGTTACCCTGATATCACATGAATAGGTCGGAATGAATTTGGGGCAGGGAGCTGATAACGATTCGGGATCGGCTCAGGAGCTAGAAGCAAAGCTGATTACGTAAGAGAGAGGAATCGGCAATGAGTTTCTTTTTTTGGCATCGAATTAGTAATGGAGAAGTTTGTTAAGTAAATTTTAAAGTGAAAAATAAAGGAAAGGAAAAAATACTGAAACAGATTTATAGTATTGATTAATTGGAGATGATTAATTTTTAATCTATTTCAGGAAAAACTAGAGAAGGGCAAAATGGATTGAAAAAAAATATAAGTAAAATGTAAGTAAAATGGATTGAAATATATTGAATTGGAATAAATTGAAATGAATTTAAAATGGCGGTTTTTGAGTTTCGATAAGCTGATGGCGATTAACTGATTAACTCCCTATTTTGACAATCAAACATGGTCACGTTGATTAGTGTTTTAATTATTTATTTTTAATATATTACTTAATATATTATTTATATATAGCTCCTTTGAGAATTTAAAAGAATACAAAAGCAGATGCGAATAAAGTTTAGAGAGTATTATTACTGAATAAAAGAAATAAAAATATTCATAAAAGAAAATATATTATAGGTTGATAGTAATACTATAAAAAGAAATGAAGATTGTAAGCATATGTGTATAAAATAATTAATTGTAGGACCATTAAGAAAAACGCCATAGAAGTAGATGAAAATGAGGAGAAATAAAAACCATAAACTAGATGTAAATATTTGTTATTTCGAGCTGATTAATATTGGTAGTAATCAACATCGCCAACAGAATTAAAATCATCAGCAAAACTCGAGACAACTGGTTGCCATACAAGTTCATCGGAAGTAAAATAATCAACTTCAGCAACTTTGTTTTCGGTGTTTGTAAAAGGATCAACAACTTCTTCGCTTGGAGAATTGATTTCGCTGCTAAAGCTGCTAGTTCTTGTTCTACCCAAATTATTATTATAGAGTTCAACAGCGTCAACTTCTACAATAGAAGGATTGGTGTCCTTTGATTGAATGGGTTCATCGTGGTTGTGCAACAAGTGGGTAATTTGAACAGCATCATTGATGTTAATGAAATCAGCATTATCAGAAGTAAAAGTAGAGTAAACCATTGTGATTGTATTGTGAAGAATTGAAGATTAAAAATTAAAAATCAAGATGAGCAACAAGATTAGTATAAGATTAATATAAGTTTGAGGATTGAAGATTGTGATTGTGGTGATGAGTAGAATAAAGAAAACTCGAAAAAGGCGAGGATGAAGGATACTTAAATATCAAAAAAACATAGCAAAGCATTTTGTATTTCTGATAGTTTTCAAAATAGGATTACTCACAAAATCTAAATATTATGATACAGACTCAAGATAGCTGTTTAAACCACCATGAACAAATCACCAAGCAGACTCTAGGCAAGATAATTGAGCAAATTTGCGAAAGCGTTGCAGAAGAGCTCTATCTCTCTGGCTGTTGCTTCATCGCTATGCAAATAGAAAACTTAGATCGGTTGACTCCAGTTCTCCATACATTTCCAGGGAAGACCATCCCTCGTTTGAAAAGTCACAGGCTCTTGTCGTTGAAATTTGTGTCAAACTGAGCATTCGCTCCGTTTCGTTGCGTTTCTCCAAACAAACAGCTCCCGCTCCAGCGTCGGAACGCTGCTCTTAGTGTGGAACCCAAAATATGCTTGTTTTGTCCAATCTAACCAGCGCTTGCGGGACACATGGACAACGAAAGATCAGGCCCCGTGGGCTCGCTATCTCAGACATCCAGCACACAGTGGTCACATGCTGCGTCCGCCCAAAGCTATGGCCCCGAGGAATCTGTCCGGGCCCGCGCACAGTCCACAATGGCAGCCTGGGTTTGCAAGCACTGCACGTGGACTGGCCCTCAACAAACAGTGCGCTGGGCCGTGGTGATCTCACTTTGCCCTTCCTGGAAGCAGCAATCCCGTGCCAAAAGCAGCTCTTTTGGGAGCCCACGCGTGCCATTAGCCCATTTCAACGAAAAGCAGCACACTTCCCTTTCGCCTCTTGCTAGGTCACCGGGTCATCTCTACCTGGATGCTCAAACAGACATTACAAAGCTAGCCAGACACATTTCAAAAAAAGGGCAAGTTCGTCTGGAGCAATGGTAGCACAACTGTCACACAGACTTGCTGCTGGGATACCACAGCGCCAGCCCACGCGGACTGGTCCCTTAGACGAATATTCTGAATATCCTGGAACTCTCTGGAATATTAAATTTACTGGAACTAACTAAAATTAGCGTTGTATTGTCTTGGGTTTTGTAATAAAATAATTATTTTCTCGATAGCCTATCCTTCAGTTTTTACTTGTTCTTTTTTCAAACAAATCAGTTTTTTGCTTCCTTTTTTACTTTCTTATTCTCTAACAAATTCTTCGCATGTTGTATTTTCATATTGCAACTCTCTCTGAAACGACTCATTTTTTTCTCTTTTTTACATGAGCTGAGGTTATTGACTTTCACTACCGGCTAGTCCCTTTTAAGAAACAACATTATGAACGATTTTGCTCCTTGTTTGTTGCTGACTGTGATGTTTTTGTTGAATTTGACCCGTTCCTTCATTCTCTATTTGAGAAACCACGCAGCTTGGTGAGAACTCGGAGTTGCTTTTTTGGTGATTTTGTCTAAACTTAATTTAGGTTTCGTTTTTGTTTGGCGATTAGAGCTTATCCTCGATATCATTACATAATCGTTCAATCAGCGAGCAACCACTCAACATCTCAGTCATTTCTCTACCTTTCTATTAAAAATCACACTACAAATCGCGTTTGGGATCAATTTGATTGTACTGTTATTGGAAGATTCTTTTATCAAATAAAAATGATCCTATGCCGTTTGCGAGTGTAGGTTTCTATTGTATTTTTTTTATTGACACCTATCTGATGAAAATCGTCATATTATTTTACCTTTATGAGTGGTGCTGGAAAATAACAATAAATAAAATTATTAATTCAGTAATTTAACAACATTTAATAATATTTTTAATTTTATTTAAGAAACAACAGTAAATAATTATTTAAAACTCTTAATAACTAGTATATTACATCATACCAATTATGGGAATATTTTAGTTTACTCAAATCCTTTAATCGGCTTAAACGGACCGCAAACGCTGCCGTCGGAGCTGACGCACTCCGGAAAAGTGTGTGTTTTCCGAACTGTTCCATTTGTCTCGAAATGACGATGATTCTCAAAGTACTCGATTCGGGAAAACATGTGCCAAACAATCACACACTACTTGGGTTTTCAAAGGTCTTCTGTTGTGAATCTACACTCTTGACGTCAATTTCGTGCCACTATCACAATGAAAACACCTCAGTTTTCCACCGTCCAATGGTCGCAGCCCGTACCGATCGTTTCATATAAAAAATCAACTACGAGTGCGGAAATCCTCAGGTTAAGCATTATTAAATTTATTTCTGTTAGAGTTTTTACCCCAGATTATATGAGACAAGTATTAATCTTAATAATCTTAATCTGGAATCTATCCAACTGTATTCCATTTCTTCAACATTCAAAAGCTAATCCAAAAAAACTCTAAATGACATTCTAACACTATTTGACTCAAGTCGCTTTTTATTTTCTCGTTTTCGTCCATCTAAAAAATTAGCATTATATTGGCTTTTTCTATATAAATCGCTTTTTTTTTCTTAATTATTTTCTTTCAACCTTTCATCTTTCCCATCACCATCATCATATTATACATAAACTTACACTAAATATAATTACAACCAATCAATTAATTATATTTGCTCACATTATATCTACATTATATTTGCTCATTTTATTACTACTACAATATACTACATTTTACATCGGCCATGAATACCTTACGTGTTTCTTCAATTGCAACTGCTGCTCGTTGTTATATAAAATTTTCTGATGTTGTCAAAGTTGCTAGCTTGATTCCTCAACATCTTGTGCAAAAAAAAGCTGCCAATGATATTAAAAGAGTAGGCGAGAAATTTAAATACTCCTACACTCACTAATAATAAAACTTACACTGCGTTATATAACTAATAATGATATATCTCATTTTTGGCTTGAGATTTTATTTTAATCTTGAAAAGCTTTGTTCATGAAAAGCCTATGGTTTGGCTCTGTACTATTAAATTTGGTTTTATTTTTTTTCACTTGCTTTTGCTTTGGTACTAAATTTTTTATTTTGTTTTATTTGTTTTTGACATTATGTTATTCAAACTCATAAATTACTTGGAATTGAATAGAAATTGATTTGCAATTTTATTCAATAAAAAAAAAAAATATCAAAATTTAAAAATAGTTTTGAATGGTTTTTTCTTCATATGTTTTAATGACTTAGAAGTAGCTATGCTGGTTTTAGCACTATATCTTTCAATCATATGATTTTTTCTTTTATAATTTTTTTTCTAACAATGTTTTTTTTTATAAATTAATGCAACTGTTTTTCAAGTCGATTATAATTGTTTTGTACGTTTTAATTTTTACTTATTCAAACTCTTCACAACTTGACCAGTTCAATTAAACGCAAACAAAGAAAAATCCATGTATGATTTATTCCATCATATTTTCATAATATAAACTTACATCTCATCAAATCAATCGTCTCGTTGTATGTTCACCAGTTCTAAACTATATAAAAATATCGTTAGATAACTACATCTTATACTGCTATCTGATAGTCAACTTAACCCAAAATAGGAACCAATGGTTTTCATAGCCGTTTGCTTTCAAGCCCGGATTTTCTCCCAAACCCTTCCACACGGTATCTCCCGGGAACTGCATCGAACCATACTCAAAAACAATTCTCCCTTTTCATTTTCGGCTTTTGATTTATACGAAACAACAACACAGAAAAAGAAAAAACCATTCACTCGGAAAAACTCATTTCGGCTTCTGAAAATAGAGCTTTAAAAACAAAAGCAAAAAAAACAAACACAATTGAGTATAACATGAATTAAAAATAATAGTGCAAAATGACTCTCTAAAGTATTTAAAAAAATAAAAAAATAAAAAAATAAAAAAAAATGAAATGGAAAATAAAATATATCTATAAACTAAATAAAATTATTTTTTTAGTAGATAAGTAAGAAAAAAATTAAAAATATGCTATTTATTTTAGTATAGTAGAAGGTGAAGTTGGATCTATATCAAGAAAGATGGAGTTAATTGGAGTTAAATCCATATTAACATTCGAAGTCCTTTGATACGCCAGCTGTGGAACAGGAATTGTACCAATATTAAAAACTTCGTCCTCCTCTCCCTCTTCACTATCAGTATTTGTTGTAGTTGCTCTGTTAGAAAGAAAATGCCAACGTTTTTGAATCATCAAGACTGTAGCATTATATCTTTTCTTTTTTATTCTTGCATCAACTTTCCTTAGTAATAACTTTCTGTCAAGATAATCATCCAATATTAAACATCTACTGGCCTTAAATAATGAATTGAGAGCAATTTGTTCCAAAAGTTTTTTGAATGATATACCTTCGTGGTTGTTTTCTTCCATATAAATTAATGCCTCTTCAATGATTCTTTCAAAAATGATTTTTCTGGTTTGAATTTCTTCAACATCAATAGCATTTAATGATCTTTTCATTGCAGCCAAATTGAGATCAAATTGATAAGGTGTCCACCTTGGATTTTGTGAAATCCATAATTTTTTCAATTGGGGAATTTTGAAATCATTTTCATAGACTTGGAATGATAAAACTCCATCCAAACAACTCAAAAATTTATAAATATCGTCCTTATCAATAAAACCAGTGGCATTTTTATCAAACTTCGCCCATGCATCTTTGAACTTTCTAATTTCAGATCTTGTTATCGATTGCAATTTACCACTTTCCTGATAAACATAACTAAAATTATCAACAATCAATGAAATAAATAAATTCAACATAATAAACATCGATAGAATATTCCAACTAATAAAGAAAAGATTGGCATAAAGTTTACTACCACAGTCTGAGCCGTATAAAGTCGTTGATTCTGTGCAGTATGGGCTTTGAACATAATAATCTTGCATCGAATAATTCCACCCTTCCCCAAAACTCATTTTAAATAACAACACCAATGCTTTTGGAATTGTCCTGAAATTTTGTGTGCCCGAACCATTCTCACCTATTCTAGTTAACCCAAAAATTTGATTTAATGCAATTGCGTAAACTAAAAATAATATAACCCAAATATAAAATAAAGATAATAACGAAAATGCACTAGCTGAAGCAAATTTCAATAATTCACTTAATTTTTCACTTCTCGGTATCACGAACAATATGACTAGTAAGAGCAATGTTTTTGTAATCCTATCTAAAGCAACTGATTCTTTATTAAGAAAAAATAATGCAACACAAAGAAAAAAAACTGGCACAGAAATAATAATAGAAAGAAAATCCCATTTATTACTTTTCTTGAATCCCTTAGAATAAATTACCAATGCTATGTGGATAAAAAAAAAAAATGTAGTGCCCATGAACATAGCCAATCTGAGATTATCCAATTTTTCATTCGAAGGATATGTTTCCATAACTAATATAATTGCATGGAAGAATAAAACCATATCGTAAATTAAATTCCAATAACGATGTCTTGTTGATTTTCTATCCACAACTAACTCATAACAAAAGCATCTAAATGAAGAAAAATTATCTGTTATAGGTCTGCTCGAAGGTTGAACTTGATTCAAAAGTTTTTTCACCTCATACCAAGACCTTTGTTCCTCAATTAAATAAGCAGTTCCATTAGTTTGAGAATAGTTGTTAATGATGATCGAAACAAATAAGTTCAAAATAAATATAATTGCCACAAAAATAAAAATAATAGGAAATAGAGCATTCATTGGTTGAGCAAATCTTTTTGGAGGAGAACCAATTCCAGTGCTATTCATAACATCTATTAAAAGATCAACCCATCCTTCTAAAGAAATTATCTGAAATAATGTAGAGAATGAATACCAAAATGTGTCAAATTGGAGAGGTGGATTTGAAAAAACTCTGGGAGCTAAATATTCCCAGTTATAAGGAGAAGTCATAAATTCATTAAAACATTCGCTCAGACTTAAGGAATCATCATTACAACGACCAAGTCTTCCGCTAAATATGTTCAACCCCCAAAGTGAAAAAGGAATTAATAAACTCATAGAAACAAGCCCTGCACCTAAAATTTTGTGAAAACCCGAAAGAATTGTTTTGTGAAAGGTTTCTTTAGCAGTATTACTTATTCTCAAAAGACCTAACGTTCTTAAAGCCTTGAAACCACGAAAAATTGTCGCTAAACCTGTATTTCCAATTAATGAACAAATAAAGTTAATCCATAACGAAATTAATACATAAAAATCAATAACGTTCCAAGGCGATTGCATAATACCATTTGGTGTCAAATAAAATCCATCAGCAATTACTTTCACAAAAAACTCAAAAGAAAATATAGCAATAAAATATATATCAAGGAAAAAGGACCAGTTATATTTACTCCCATCAAGCTGATCTTTAGAATATAATGGTGTCACATAACACGCAGTTATCAATAAACCAATAGTTGACAGATCCATTACTAAAACAAACAATGCATGTAGTATTTCATTAGGTTTTCTGCCATTCTCCATTTGGTTTTCATCATATCGCTCACCAATAGGTCTCACAAACAATTGGAAAAATCTTCTGAGAGGACTTTTGGTCAGAAAAATAAAAAGAGTCATATTAAAATTTGGATTATTCTTCAAAAATCTTTGTTTTCTAGCCCTCATAATTTTATTTTCCATATCCATATTTTTGGCTAATTTATCAGGATCAATAGTGTTTTCAATATCGGTTCTTCTTTGCTCCAAAAAAGGATTTTCAAAAAGAATTTTGTAAATATTTGGAAAGTGCTTAGATAATATTTTAAACCTGTTTTGCTTTTGCAAATCAAAAAAAACATTTTGTTTATTCGATTTGATAGCGACCTTGTCTCCTTCAAAATCCAAATAGTTTGCTAATGCATCGTCTTCTTTTAATATTTCAAAATATTCTTTATAATTTTTTGATCTACCCGAATTCAAAAGGTTTTTATTCAACTTGTCTTTCAAATGCGAAAAAAAACTTGTTTGTTGATTGTTTTTATCTAGCAAAGTATTATTTATACTCATAATAAAATGACGTATTTGTTGTTCTTTTTTTTCAGTTTTTGATACTTCTAAATTTTCTGCAATTACAGCAATGAAAATATTAATAATAAAACTATTTGAGATAATAAACCAAAAAATAATGGTCATTGAATTGAAACCAGCTGCCACTTTATTTTTAGCATACATTTGAAGATTGTATAAAATCTCAGTCCAACCTTCAGTACTTGTAACAACAAATAATCCAACAAAATTATCTAGAAATGTTCTCATAGAAAAATTGATATCTTCTTGCTCTTCCAACTCACTGCTGATTGTGCCCTCAAAAAGCCTTGAACAAAATAGGGATACGACAACCAATAAAAAAAGATAAAAGTAAATTAGATGAGCAATTGTGTTAAATTTTCCAATAATTTTAAACCAGAGAACTCTCAAAAATTTTATATGGAGCACTAACCTATAAAACCGAGCTATTTGAAAAACTGTAGACCAATTGTAAAGCTGACCTAATAATTTCTTCATAGGTGGAATGATTATTATTGTAGTTGTAACTGCAATCAATAAATCAAAATTATTTGTTTTTGATTTAAAAAAATCTTTGAAACGAAATTTAGTGATGTAAATTAAAATTCTTATAATAATTTCAAGATCTAAAACAGCAGTAGTTGCAATTTCAGAATAATTAATAACATTTTTATGATAATCAGAAATGTCAATATTGTTAGTGCATGAAACTATAAAATTTACTAAAATGACAAGAAGAAATATTATTTTAAATTTATTGAATGTTTTTAAAGAATTTAATAAATCAAAATTTTCACCATTAGGCACCATGGCGCTATTGTGGCCTTTTATTTCATTTTCTTCGTTTTTATCAAGTTCTTTTTCATCAAGTTCTTTTGTTATTTTAAAGGATGTCACAATAACAGCTATTAAAATACTTAATAGCCAAACTGATAAAACTAATATTGCAAGAATGAAAAATATCGAAGCTGCTTCCGATTCAGAATCAACCACATTATACAATATATCCGTGAAAGTATTCATTGAAATAATAACATAAACCAACTCAAAAGATTGAATTAAGTTGTCAAAACTAATAGTTCCTTCATATGGATTTGCCCCAACAACACATTTAGAGTTAATAGGGCAGGTAAAACCCTTTATGGTATTGCTAGATTGATTATTAGAAAGAATATATGGCATTTTGTTCTCATCTTGATCAAAGTAACTTCCACAAAACTGTTCTGAATTGTTGAATGTATCATCAGGATCATCGGGATTTTCCCAAACACAAGTTCTTCGTAAAGAAGATTTAAAAGTTTGAACACCAATAATTGCAAAAAAAACCCAAAAATAGATGATGAATTTAAAAACATCAATAAGTTGAGGCAATGCATGCTTAAAAGAACGTAAAATAATGATATTTCCCTTTGTTGATCTTATAAGTTCAAATATTCTTATTATTCCCAAAGCCCTAAAGATTAAAAAATTGTTTTTGATATCAAAATTATTGATTGATAAAAGAATGGATATCCAAAATGAGATAACGGAAAATAAATCTAAACAATTTGCACTATCATGAAGGAAAGCTCTTTGAAAATTATATTGCTTAAGAGAATTATTTGTCAGAGAAAAAACAAAAGTGTTAATTTTTAAAGATCTGTGATTGATATTTCTCGGCTCCGCCATATTTAAAAATAGCCCATTCTTAATATTATCATGATCAAGCTTCGCTGCCTTTAATTTATTATAAGTTTCAAAATCATCATATAAACCTAAAACAATTATTTTCATGGCTATTTCAATTACAAAAATAGCATATATTCCCATTAAAATAAAATCAATATAAGTAAAATGTTCCAAGTAAACATAACCCAGAGATTCCGGATTCCATTGTTGATAGATAATAGCTGAAAATGTCAACACTAGTAGAAAAACAATAAAATAATCCATTTTTTTCTTATTCTTTATAATAATTTTGGAACACCATATACGAACTTTTGAATTAGGCGTAAATATTTTCAACGAGTTTCCATAAAGGGAGTTTTCATTTTTTTCAGGCAAAGCAGAAATTCTTAAGTTTTGATTTTCCGAAACATTATTTATTCGTGAAGATTTTTGAATTCCTTCTGTTATAGGGTCTCTGCCATTATTCGCTTCAAAATTCACGTTTATAATTCGTTTTTTATTTACGCTATCATTATAACTGTGTCTTATTTCAGGGAGATTGACTACAATTGCTGGTAACGACGGTTGGTTTTTATCTTCATTGGAAGAAACATCGCCTTCATTTCCACTAAGAACTCTTGAACAGAAATTTTGAACAGCAACGGAGACTCTTCTTTTTAGCTGGGACATACTATTAGAATCTTGGTCATTGTCTTCAAAATTTGAACCCGGGAAACTCATATTTGGGCTTAAATGAGAGGGAGATTTCAATGATTTATTTTCAGTAGAAATATCTGAATGAGATGCGTTTCTAGAAAGAGAAATTTCTTCAAATTCGTAACTGTTAGGATTTTCAATTCTTTTATCTATTTCATCTTGGTTTTGTTGAGCAAAACGATCAGTTTGGATAAAAATTTTTGGATTATTATTGTTATTATCATTTCCATATGTTGTTTTTGATCTGGATCTGGATCTAGATCTGGATCTTGATTTCGACCTTGATCTTGATCTTGATTTTGATCTTGATTTTAATCTTGATTTGTATTTTGAATTTAATCTGGAGGAATGTTTTAAAAACAATTCATCACTATCATCACCTAACCAAGTACCAAGAGGACTTTTCATTATTGAATTGGTATCTGAATCACTATCCAGGTCATTATCACTATTATTTTTGTTTTTGGGATTTATCAATTGACTCCGAGAGCGATTTATAAAGTCATTATCGGGAGGAGCTAAGGAGGAAGAGCTCAAGTTATTTCTATCATTATATTTATCATCAAAATTTATATTAATAGAGAGAGTCTTGTCATTATTATTATCAGAGCGAGTTAGAGAGGAGGAGCTTAAGTTGATCCTATCATCTTTATAGTTGTTATCCAGACTTGTACTTATATATAGATTACTGTTATTTTTATTTTTATTTTTAAATACACTGTTATTATTGTTATCAAAATCGTTATCATCAATTGAATTTTTTGAATCGTTTGGTAATTGTTTATAATGTTTTGATTTTGATTCCATAAGCTTTTTAAAAGGATCTGTTATTGATTGAAACGAGGATCTTTTAAAATTGCGAATTTTTGGTGGATGGTAAGGTAAATTGGTACTAATATTATTTGTAGGGGTGATATCAGAATTATTTTTTGAATTATTTTTTGTAAAATCAGTGGAATCATCAAAGGGATTATTTAGAAGAGATTCATTTAAAGAATTTGAAGAATTTCGACTAGGATTAAGATTATTATCATTATTTGAATCAGAATCAGAATTTGGATCAGGAAAAGGAGAACCAGATGGGTTTCTTCTAATTGGAGAGCTCATTAATTGATATATTGATTATCTTCTTTTTCTTTTTCTTTTCCTTTTCGCTTTTCGCTTTTCACTTTTTGCTTTTTAGTCTGCTTTTTTTTTACTTTTTTACTTTTTTACCTTTTATTTGGATTATTATTTATTTATTTTTATTTTAGCAGTATTGAATAAGAGAAGTGGTATGAGTAATTGAGGTGGATTGATGATGAAAGTGGCAATAAAAGGGAACGAATTTATAGGATATTTCCAATTAAAGAAAAGGGTTAAGGACGACAATAAATCAAATGCAGAAGAGACGAACAGAGTTTAAAAGACAAGAAAAGAAAGGAAGGAGAAAAGAGAAAACTTGACTAATTACAAAACACAAGAGAAAACAAAGAGAATAAAGAAGATAAAGGATGAGAAGTGGGAAAAAATAGGCAGTGAGAGAAGATCGATGTAATATAATTAGGGAAGCAGCGATTGTGACAGAATTTGCAAGACTGAAATACGATGAGAAGCTTGAGATAGGAAAAAATGCTGAGACGATAAAACGCTGCGATAAGTTTCTGGAAGAAAATTGAACCAGAAAAGCGGGTGGAATGTTTTTTTCTTTCTTTTCCTCAGCTAAATTTAGAAGGGATTCAGAGCTAAGATATCAACAATAGAATACGAAGAAAGTAACAATAGAAACAAGAAAAGGACAAGAGAATTGAACATTTTGGACATTTTGAACATTTTGGGTATTAATAAAGACAGGTTTACAATTAAGTGGCCATTGAATGAGCAGTTGAGTTAATGGTGTGAGTTGTATATGTATATAGATATATAATGGATTGGTTAGAGAACTCTATCGAAAATAACGTTATCGAAAACCATGCCCTCCATTGATCTACAGACATTTGATCGAAAGACCTGTTCATTTTTGATTAAATCATTTGCAGCATTTTTGTTCAAGGGATCGTTTGGATTTGGTTCATTGAATAACAAATTTAGACCATAGACCACTGAGTTCAAGTCCAAGGCAGGGGTCCAGTCAGCTCGTAGGATATTTAAACAGACGTTACCTTGTAAATCGATGTTTGGATGATAGATGGTTTGGGTGCATTTGACCTTAGGAGGGTCAATTGGATAGTTTTCGTTGACGTTTATAGAGAATTTGAAGTGTCCATTTTTGTAGTAGCCCTCTGTGGGGGATACTATGATTATGAAGTCCATTTTGTTGTTTGGGTTTGGGAACTGGATTTTAATTGAATCGGGGAGTGCTAGTTTGGTTATATCATTTTGAAGACGAATTGTGGCAGGGGATAGTTTACCAGCTTTTCTAGCCAATGTTCGCTCTTTTTGTTCTTTTTGTTTTTGTCTAAGTCTTAACTGGTAGTAGGGAAGAAATGTAGAGATTGATTAGTATAATGGATGTTATGATATGATATTATAATATTATAATATTACGATGCGTTGTTTTTTTTGATAAATAGAAGAATGTATTAGTATTTATAGTGATGGATATACATACCATTTTGATTTAATTAAATGTAATTTTGTGATAGGTATAATTTATAGGAGGTGTTTTTTCTAGTAAATATATTATTAGCGGTTTATGGTTATTGGGTCAATCGTTTAGTATTGATGTGATCAGAAGGCAAGATTAAAATAATTAGATTAACAGAAAGACAAATAAGGGGTAAGAAGGTGAAGATAATGTTTTTTTTCTGAATCTGGGTGAATATAGATATAGGAATAATAATTTCTAATCAAAATGATGAATTGATGGTACACTAAAAGCTTAATGAACCAAAATTAAGTCAAGTCAAAGAAAGAAAGAAAAAAAAGCTGTGAGTTACGAGGTTCGAACTCGTGCATCCGAAGATATCAGGAGGCTTATTAAGATGGTTTCCCTAAGGACTGTCCAACCTAAACCTGACGCCTTAACCACTCGGCCAAACTCACATCTTGGATTTTAAAAAAGTAATTAATTAGTAACAATTTTAGAAAACACGTAAGTTGACGGCTTTTTGGTTTATTTCTCTTTTTTGTCCTTTTAGGTTGGTAGTTCTGAATTAGGTTTTGAGCATGCGATCCAGTATGACTGAATACACTAAATCAGTAACCCAAGAAGACATAAGAAGAGGGTGAGATATTAAAAAGTTTTAAAAGTAATTTCAAATGGTTCACAAGGTTGGTAATGAAAAATAGATAATTTATAAATTCAAAACAGGTTATTGGTCAAACCCGTTAGTTTGTAAAATTTGAATTATTTTTATTTTTATTTTTATTCGTTTATTTTATATATTTGGATTGATTTTTGATGGCTTTATTTAAAGTAGAGATGTATTCATTTATTGTTTTATCCCTTGAAATGGTTGTGAAATCATGTTGAAATAATGAAGGATTGAAATGAACTACCCCCCAGTTGAATAAAAAATATGCATTTTTTATTATTGGTGATTTCATCAATTAAAGTGTTGAAACGATAATAGAGTTGGATCTTTATTGAATTTTTTTTAATAGATCTTAACATCGGAGTAAAACAAGATAAACAATAGAGTGGATAACAATTAGCATTGGTTTTCTGATGGTTTTTATAATTCCAGTAATTTTAAATGATTGATCTTCTGAATATCGTTAATAAGATTTGTATATCCATCAACGAGTTTTCCCCAAGTTCAATAGCTTAATTAGACCGTTCGTTAGGGAAAATGTGAGCAGGCCTGTTCCGCTGGATGTGTTCGGAACTTGACACATCTTGAGACGAAAACAGGTGTTTGGGAGTTTGAAACAAGAAACACACCAACAGGTGGACTGGCTATCAGTGGAAGATCCATAAAAAAACCCCAGTCCAAGGTTTTCAATTCAAAGTCCTATAGTCTCCACTGTTCAGTTAGATCTGTTTTAAACAAACACAATAGTATGTGCTCTAGCCCAGCTCTTTGTGTTGTAATGTATCAATGTATATGGGATAGGCAGCGGAAATAGACAGCAATAGACAAAAAAAGAAGGAGGAGGCTCGCAGCAAGCCAATGAAGCACTTATCTCCAAGCATGGAGTTGCCCTGCTGGTAGCTGTGTGTGGAAAGCGGTCGGCAGGGTAACGGACGATGGCGAACAGCAAGAACGCAGTAGGCAAGCGAAAGAACAGGACCGGATTGTTTGAACATCTCAGAAAGAGCAATCGAACAGCACTTGGAGTTGGCTGGAGGCTGAATCGGAAAGCTGAGGAAACTTAGGAACAGTGTACCGAAAGCTAAATTTGGATGTGCTTTGAAGGAAACTGATTTGAAATCAAGAAGAGAACAGAGCGTAGAACGCTAAAAACATGAAAGCACGCTTCACGACATTACAGGAGCTTTTTCGACTAGAGAAGGAGCAGAAGGAACTGGAGAAGCAATCGATTACAAACCAACTGATCCAAAAACAGCAGAGCATGTTCAGAGAATATCCAGAACTACGAGTGAATTTCGCAGTAGCGACAAAAGACTGGATTTGGAACAGCTCTTACAGTTCTTGCTGTCTTGCAACTTAGATTTACATATTCTGTTATCGTTTTAGCAGAAAAAAAATTCAAAATTACTTAAAGTAACATGATTTAATTATACTTGTTTTCTTGCCTTTTAACATCAGTTTTCCAATATATATATATACCTTTAAACCCTTATTTTGAAATCCATGATTAATCATCTCAATCATCTCTATTTTGAAATGTATTGCCTCTATTAAATCTTACTCTATTAGGTTTTTTTTCGTTTGACTGTATATTTGCATTTGTTTTTTTATCCAAGCATACAGATCGATTTCTACAAGTGTCCACATTTCATTTCTTTCCATTTCACTGTCTTATTTTTTTCCATACTTTTCATATTCTAAATCTTTTTGAATCACTTTTTCCCGTACATTTCAATATATCAAATCCTTTTGTTCTATAATCACCAACCCCCCAACAGCCTGCTCTCCAATTTCACTCTACAAGCTAACTTCCATTCATCATTCCCCCAAGTACTTAGCCATAATCATTTGCTTTTCATTACAAATTATTAATTATTAATCACCACTTAATCATCTCAAAAGTTTAAACTTTTATCTAGTTTACTTATTCTCATATTTATTAAATTGGCGTATATATAAATACCTTGAAATATAAACATCAATCCAAACATAAACACAAATATCAATATCAAAATAATATTATACTATATAATATTATAATTCCTTTTCAAAATATTTTATTCTCGTTTATGTTTACCGATACTGCTCTAAGAATCTGTCCGTTATTTTAATTTAATTTAATTTAATTTAATTTAATTTAATTTAATACAATATAATATAACATAACATAATATAACATAATATAATATACTATATATAATGCAATATTTAAATCTTTTTCAACATGAATACGTCTTAAAGAATCAAGAAAATCAAGAAAATCAAAAATCAAATATCAACACCAACACTACTATTAACACTACTATTAACACTAACACTACTACAGCTATTAACAAAAATAATAATCTTAATATCTCTAAAAACCCGAACAGTATCAATGACTTACCAAGTAAAAACCAATTTTACCTGTCTTTCTCACCCTCCTTTTCCTCCTCCTCGTCTTCGTCCTCATTCAATAAAAACAAGTCTCTAAGTGATATAAGTAGCAACTCAAGCAGCCAATTTTCAAACAACACCACCGAGTCCACTACAGTTCCGACTTCACCTTTAAATTTTGACAACAAATCTAAAAACCACCAAAATCAATCATTAACACAATTTCCAAACAAAAAATCAATCAAAAACCCTCTATTAAACTACAGCACCAACCTATACAGTCACCACGACGCCAACGACGCCAACGCCATTAACTCAAATATTGCTGCTTTTCCCACTGACAACACTTCTCAAACATCGCTAAATGACTCTATTCATAATACAAATACAAACAACTTCATCGCCTCCCAGATCCAATCAAAATTTATCTTGGCTGAATCGATCATTACAACAACTGCCATCTTACTAGAAACAATCTACTTGAAAATCTCACTAAACAACATCAAAAACCACTCAAATTTAAACAAATCTGACAACTTGATCGATCTAATTAATTTTATCAAAATCATTTTAAAAAGATCAAAATTCTCTCACAGCACTCTAACTGTTTGTCTTTACTACCTCGTCCGCTTATCAAACGCCATTGATCTCAACTACAATAACTTGAATCTCTTTTTAATCTCAATTAAATCAGACACTTCTCTACCAAATGACTCAAAAGTCAACAAAATATTGTCCTATTTATCCGAAAACGTCTTATTATGCAAAAAAAAAACATTTTTAGGTTGTTTAATTCTATCCTGCAAATTCTTACAAGATAAAAATTACTCCCTAAAATCTTGGTCTACAATCTCAGGACTACCCATCAACCAACTAAATTCAATTGGCATCACTATTTTCAAAAATTTAAACCACAATCTATTTGTAAGACACAACATGTTCACTATCTGGTCAAAGATTTTATTACACTTTTACACGCTGCTAATAAGTTCAAATTTTAATAGCGAATTGGCAAATTTAACCATAGAAAGAATTAAAGTGCTTAACACCTCTGCAACTAATAGCGTCACCAATTCTACCATTAATTCCACCATCAATGCTAATTCCAATACTAATACTAATACTAATACTAATACTAATAACAGTACTACTAATGGTATTGATACTAAATTATCAACAATTATAGCGACCAAAGCTGCAGCGATCTCTTCGCGCTGGGCGCTTATTGTTGAAAATTTAAATCCAGACGATGATTTTAATTTATTTTTAAATTTTGATTATTTCGAGTTATTAATTAATAACGGATACAAATATAAATTCAGGACAAATGGATACAGTGAAAACGATGAGATTGAATACAAAAACAACTCAGAGTTGTTCAAAGAAGACGTTAGAAAACATGGTAAACTATTACCATTATCAATCAATAACCTAAGCACATTGAACAAGATTAATTCAATTCGAAATGATGAAAGATTACAAAGGTTAATTGAGATGAAATTAAAAAATGGAATGAAAAAAAGTCAAACGAAAAATTTCATTTTTAGTCATCATAATCCTAATAACATTTCAAACATTTCAAACATTCCAAACGATAATGTGAAATATAATAATCTGAAAAAAAATAATATTGGTAATAATATTGACAATAATGATAACACTGGAAATGAAAAAAATATTAGTAATTTAATTGATAATTTAAAGGTTTTATTTCCGAAATTGAATGTGGACTTAAGTCAATATGAATCGATCAAAGCAAATAACAAAATTAACACTAAAATTAATACTAAAATTAACACCAAAATCAATCATAAAGAACAGTTTATTCAATCAAATAAGGATGATTATTGCAATCAAATACCCAGTCCTATAGTGAGTCAAGTGTTTAGTCAACTTGATAAACACATACCAATACAGACCAACAGAGACAGCACAAAATTGGAAAGTGAAAAAAAAAATCAAAGTGAAATTGAAATTGAAAGTGAAAGTGAAAGTAAAAAACGGAAGTTTGGTGAGGAAACTAATACTGGCAATAAACTGCAAATACAAAAGATTAGAAATACAAATAGTAAAAAAACGACGGAAGCTTGCATTAATAATTGTATTAATTCTGCTGCAGTTAGAAATAATATTGGTATTGATATTAATGGAACTAGTAATAAAAGAGTTAAAATTTTTTAAATTTGTAAAATACCTGTATTTCGATTATGATTACTAAACTTCAATTTAAATTCCACTCTGAATTTCAAATACAGTTGATTGGGGATGTGATAAGTAGTAATTATCATGTTTGCTTATTGAGTGTTATTTGCTGTTTTTATCTATTTAGTTTTGTTAATTTTTAACATTTCAATCATTTATAATTTTTTCTATTTTTTCTATTTTTTCTATAACTTTTTCTATAACTTTTTCTATTACTTTTTCTATTACTTTTTCTATGTTTTTGTTTTCCCTATCACTTTGTTTTTTATTTTTTTACTATTACTCAACCAGTATTATTAAGTGTTCTGTTTGACCGTTTATTGATGTTATCTTACTTTTATTCATTTATTTGTCTATTCAGTTATTCATCTATTTATTTGTTTGTTATCTAAATAATTTCCTATATATTTTTTCTGCTCCTTATCAGTATCTAGTTTCCCTATTACTCTTGACTTCAGTTCTACTTTAATCCAATATCAGTACAACACCAATCTCGCTTCCCTCTGCTGCTTCTGTTGTTTCTGCTGCGTCGGACACCGCTTAGAAGAAGTTGAAGAAATAAGCACGTGCCACATCCGTGAAACAGAAGGCGACTGCCTGATCGAGCGACTGCCGCCGAGCAACGTGACGAATGCGGCAAGCCCCCAGTCATCCCGTTCGTGATACTGCTCACAATGCCCCAAGAAGGCAATTAGGCGCCTCCTGCACGCTGAGTCAGCACTGAGTCAGCTGGCGCGTGCGCTTTTCGTGTAGCACCGATAGTCCTCAGCTCCACACTGTTTCTGTACCGAAACTGCTCATCGACCTTTCAAGAGCCTTAGCCGCCAGCGCAACTCATCGTCGCTCCAGATCCATCTTCTTGATTTCCTGATCTCTAGTTTCTGCTTTCTTTCCTTTTCCAACATGGCTACTTGTTTGCTATATAAGTCCTCTTGTTTTTCCTGTTTTTTCTAGTTTTCTTTATCTTTTTTTTTCTCTTTATCTATCTTCCCTAGAGATTATTCCTCATATCCTTTTTTGCAATCACTGGCTTCGAAAATGTCTATTTCTTCTCAATACTACCCAGATGAGCCATCTGCTCCAACCGTCAACACAACTGTCATTCCTGGCCCAGTATCTCAAAAAGCCATTGCTGACTTGGGCAAAGTCTTTGATTCCAGAACTGTTTACTTTGTTGCTGATTATGAAAAATCTCTCGGTAATTATATCTCTGATGTTGATGGTAACGTTTACTTGGATTTATATGCTCAAATTGCTTCCATTGCTTTAGGTTACAATAACCCTGCTTTGATTAAAGCTGCACAATCTCCTGAAATGATCAGAGCTTTGGTCGAGAGACCTGCTTTGGGTAACTTTCCAGGCAAAGATTTCGAATCATTGCTATCCAAAATCTTAAAAGTCGCTCCTCCAGGCCAAGATAAAGTATGGTCCGGTTTATCTGGTGCTGACGCTAATGAATTGGCATTCAAAGCTGCCTTCATGTACTACCAACAAAAGAAGAGAGGTTACAGCACTGAATTCACTCCAGAAGAAGAATACTCCTGTATGCAAAATCAGTCTCCAGGTTCTCCCCAATTAGCTGTCTTATCCTTTGAAAGAGCCTTCCATGGTCGTTTATTTGCAACCGCCTCTGTTACTCGCTCAAAACCAATCCACAAAATTGACTTGCCTTCTTTTAACTGGCCAAAAGCTGAATATCCTTCTTATAAATACCCATTGTCCAAATACGAAAAGGAAAACAAACAAGAAGATGATAGATGCTTGGCTATAGTTGAAAACTTGATCAAAACCTGGGAATTCCCCGTTGCTGCTTTGATCATAGAACCCGTTCAATCTGAAGGTGGTGACAACCATGGCTCTTCTTATTTCTTCCAAGGTTTAAGAGACATCACTTTACAAAACGACGTTGTTATGATTGTTGACGAAGTTCAAACCGGTGTTGGTGCCACTGGTAAATTATGGGCCCATGAACATTTCAACTTATCTCCTGCTCCTGATTTAGTCACCTTTTCTAAAAAATTCCAAAGTGCCGGTTACTGGTTCCACGATGATAAATTCATTCCAAACAAAACCTATAGACAATTCAACACCTGGTGTGGTGATCCAGCCAGAATGATTATCGCTGGTGCCATTGCTGAGGAAATTGTTAAACACGACTTGGTTGAACACACTGCCAAAGTCGGCGATTACATCTATAATGGTTTAGCCAAACTAGCTGATAAATATCCAAAGGACATTCAAAACTTGCGTGGTAAAGCCACCTTCATTGCTTTTGATTTAGAATCGCAAAATGATCGTGACAACTTCCTTTACCAGTTAAAATTAAATGGTGTCAACTGTGGTGGTTGTGCTGAGAACTCAGTTCGTTTACGTCCAACTTTGACTTTTGAAAATAAACACGCTGATATCTTTCTTGCTGCTGTTGATAATGTCTTGTCTGCCAAACGCCAATAAATCCAAATCCAAATCCAAAACAAACTAATATTTAGTTTAATACTCAATTTAATATTCAATATGATATAATAATCAATTCCTACCTAACAACACTACTAATATTCTTCCTCTCTTTTTGTCTGTCATCTCGTTTATATTATTATGATCTTTTATAGTTGTACTTTTATTTCCTCATTTCCACATACATAATTTTATATAAATAAACACATTTCCCTCTTTTCTAAAGAACAAACAAAAACAAATAAACTCTGATCCTGTATCTGCGATGATTTTAGTGGGTTTTTAAACTTTTAACATTTCTCTAAGGTTTGCAAATTTGAGTTTTTGGAATCTTTGTTTACAAAAGAAAGAGAACACAAAGTTTCCACTTATTTTTTTACTCTTTTGATCGCTTTATCTCCTCCGTTTTGCTTTATCTCTTTATCTCTTTCCCGCCCATCGACCTGATCTAGTCTTATCTGGCCAATCTGGATTCTTCTCTATCTTCCTTTTCAATCCCACCTTCAATCTTACAATGATCAAATTCAATATCATCGACAAACTCGTCTTCTTAACTTTGGCCTTAACCATAATGTTCTACGACTATGGTATTGTTGATACAATCATTTATTTCTCAGCTTCCCTCCCCTTTTTAAGTTTGTTGCACCTTTAAAACAAAAAAGAACTGCTATTTAAAATTCATCTCTTTCTTGTACTAACCACCCATCTTTGCCTTTTTCCTTTTTTTCTTGCAGTGTTTCAATTGCCTGGTGATGTCTTTCTTAACTACTTTTTAAAAGGTACTATGGTTAATTTTTTCTATAAATCAAGAAAATTAAACGTTAAAAATTCTTCATATCTTAAAAATACCAACTTATTTGAATTTATTGTCATCAAAATCTTAAAACACCAATTGAAAAATTTTAAACCCAATGGAATCGGTGGAGTAATCCTCAATGATTTTAAATTATTTAAATTTTTTCACAAATACAGGAACTATGGCACATCTCTACATCTAAATCTATTAGGAATAATTAAAATCGATAAAATCAAAAACATCAATGGTTTAAAAGGTTTCAATGGATTTTGGATTCATAATCCCGATAAAACTTATGCTCACGATTTAATCCTCTTCTATATTCATGGCGGAGGCTTTAATAGCAATCCATCTTATTTATATATTGAGTTCTTAAATTCTTTACTAGAATCTTTATTTTTGAAGGGCTTCAAAAATCCTGCGGTTTTCATACCAAGTTTTGTTAAAAGAAAAAATTCAATTATTATCGATCAACAATATCCACAACAGCTAAATAGGTTGAGCAAAATTTGGAATTACATCAATGAAATCAATCCAAATTCGAATATAGTTTTAATGGGCGATTCAACCGGTGGAACTCTAGCTCTATCATTATTACTACATATAACTAAACCAAATAAATTAATTGAAAACTCAACCCAATTGAAAAAACCATTGGCAATGTTATTGATCTCTCCTGTGACTAATATATTTTATCACAACTCAAAATTACAATACGAATACAATCTTGAACATGATTTATCAAACGATGAATTCAGTTCGGAAGATGACAACAACAATATATTGAGTGAAGTCCTAGACAACTGCCCCGATTTTATAACAGAGAAGACTATCGCAAACTGGTCAGAGTCCTATCTCAGCGACTATTCCAATAAATTAGATCCATATCTAAATCCAGGAATGTGTGAATCAATCGACGTCTGGAGTAAGGCAATCCCATCCATTGGAATCTCCATCATATATGGCGAGGAAGAATATCTCAGTAATGATATAGCCCAGTTTACCAAAATACTAAAATCGGCTGGTAAAGTGAAAGTCGACGCCATCAGCAGAGAGATTCACAATTGGCCCATTCTTAATTACTATGTGAGTAAAGATAACAAGAAAAAATCGAAGGGAATCGAATTGATCTCTGAGAGACTAACCAACATGATTCTATGGCAAACTCCTTCACATTTCGAGGACTACTGATTTTTGCCATGTCTGCCAACCAACATTGCCCATATTGCCCCAAGGATGCCTGACAACAAGAATTCTTACAAGTGCTGCTGTTGTTGCTGTTGCTGTTTAGGCAATTGCAGCAACAGAAGCACTTGCAAGACCTGGATATACTACGATATCCATCGATACACACAGCTCCATCAATATACAATACATCTATATCTGAACTTTCCATCAGCCTCAGCCACGGTTCCTATGAGGCTTGGGACTTACCCTTCTTTGGGAAATAACAGCAGGCGAAGTTCAGCAGACAGAAGATGGGTAAAAACGACGAAAACACAACAGCTGTAGAAGAACAGTGCATTGCTGGATAGATTGTGTGCTTTACAGGTAGAAGATGGTTGAGGTTTCATTGACTGTGGGTAAATTGGACGCTTCGTTGGCCTTGTTGTTGACTAGCGATCATCATTTGATTGAGTTTCCAACCATTTTGTTGCCAGAAGGAGTCCAGGCTGGCTCGATTATCAAAATCAAATGTGATAAAAATCTAGAATTGGAGAAAAGAGAAAAGGATATATTTTTCAGAATCCAAGAACAGATTTTAAATGAGTTTGGTAGAAATGGTCCAAAGCCCCCAATTTTGAAAATTAGAAATATAACTCAGACTTCTTGTGTATTAGAATGGGACGCGTTGGAATTGGGCACAACATCTTTGAAATCTCTTATATTATACAAAAACGGTACAAGATTAACCCAAATTCAAAATCCTCTAATCAATTCAACGATCAAGTTATCTGGGTTGGCTGTTGATACTCCATTTGAATTTTATTTAAGATTAGACACCACCGCTGGCATATACAAATCCGAAAGAGTTCAAGTTAAAACTCACAAGATGACTGATTTAACTGGTATTACTGTTTGTTTAGGTGAAATCAATCCAAAAGAAAACATTTCAAAATATGACATTGAATTAATATTAAAAAAAATGGGTGCAAAACCTATTCAATCTCAAGTTCAAGTCGATACAACTCATTTTGTCTGCACTATAGCCGCTGGGGCTCAATGCGAAAATGCAGTTAATGCTAATATACCAATTGTCAGACCTGAATGGTTAAAAGCTTGTGAAACTGAAAAGAAAATTATTGGCGTATCAATATTCTATCTTGATCACTCAGATTCTGAAATTATCAAACGTTATAAGATAGAACATACAATAACACCCACTCCACCAAGGGAGACTCCTGCAACACCAAAAAAATCCTCGCCTGTTTTTAATACCACTGAAACCCCTAGATCTGCAAAAGATGTTGGTGAACAAGAAAAAGTTGAAGACAAAATTGACGATAAAGAAATGGAAGATGTTCCATTAGACGAGAGTGTTGAGCTTCCTAAACCTAAACAAAATCAACAGCCTTTATCTGAAGTTCCAATCATTGAATCATTGACTAAGCAACCAACAGTTGAATCCGGTCCAAAAAGTCCTAAAAAGGAATTCAAACCAAAGTTAATTGAAAAAGATATAAAGACCCATGAAACCTCTTCGACGCCCACTATTACAGTGACAAGTTTTGATCATAAAGAAAATGACAAGTCTAAAACTAAAGAAAATAAGCCTGCAGTTGCACAAGAAATAAATGAAGAAGCAGAAGTCAAAGACTCTAAAGTTGAGAAATTGGAGGAAAAAGAAAAAGAGGAATCTAAAACTGATGGGTTCAAAGCTGATGAGTTCAAAGCTGATGAACCCAAGGCTGAAGAACCTGAACCTGAGGAGCCCAAAGCTGAAGAACCTAAAGTTGAGGAAGCTAAACCTGAGGATTTAGAAAAAAAAGAATTTGAAAATGAGAAAGAAAAGAAGATACCAGAGGAAACTGAAAAGCCAAAGGAAAACACTGAGTCTGCAGAAGAAGCAAAATCAATAAAAAAGGAAAACGATATTTTATAGTAATTTTTTTTTAAACGCTATTTTCGAATTCGACGTATCAATCATTTCGGATATTTATTGTAATTTATTCTTCACTTTCTACTAATAAAATTATTTATTTTATTTTCTTTGCTAATTTTGTACGACTTCAATTTTTGTTATTTATTTAAAAAATGTATCAGTCTTATAAGTATTTGAAGTAATATGTAAAAAAAATATTAGTGAAAATAAAAGTAAAAAGCCAGAACTGAAGAGTAAATTTGTAAAAGTTCTACAATTATAATTCCTATTAAATGTTCAGTAAAACAATATAAAAAGATATAACCTAAACACTAGTTTATTCACCAAAAAGTCTCTTAACTCTTCTTAAAACAGAATCCTTTTCAGGATCGTATGGGTGATCTTTAGATGGAATTTCTAGAACTGCAGGAAAAGCAGCTGTAAAGTTTTCAACTTTAAATCGAATTCTTTCAGCCAAATGCTGATTGATCAATATAATTGCAATGTCATCTCTTTTGGTTGTATAATTGTCAAAAGCCTTTGCCAAATCATCATCAGTGGTCTTGGAATCAACAACAATGAAATTTTTCTGTTTGTAGGACTCAGTAGCATCGTTACTGATCTGACCAACACCAGCTAAAAGCATTCCAGTGACAGTGTCTTCGTCGCCTATAACAGCTATCAAAGTTCTCTTCTTAGCTTCTTCGGCCATTGTTGAGATGTACTTTAAAAAAAAGATAGTGATAGTGTTAATAAATAATCACTCAATTGAACAATTTCAAAGAAAAGAACCAGCATTTTTAAGTAATGTTCCAGCTGCTATCCAGTAAACTTACAGTTTAAACAGAAAAATGTCAGTTGTAAATCGACAGTTTGTAGCAGTTGTTAGACCTTGGTATCGTTCTTGTTGTTTTGATGAAGAGAAGAAAGCAGCAGATCGTATTCTGAGCACTGGTTACCCGGTCCGGGCTGGATGAATCGTTGTATAAGATGCTTTCTCCAAAGTGCTCAATATGGAGCTGTTATTTGGAAACATTGGAAAAGCTCAAATATATTTACTTTGGTGTAGATCTAGTAGATGGGAGAGGTGTTTTCGATGATGATAAGAACAATACGCCCAGTTTCTCGCAGCTTGATATCCTTTTCTGCCGACTTTTCATCAAGATGCTTTACAGCTTTGCTAAATCCAGTTCTATCAGGGCATAGCAAATGGTCGTCAATTAAGCATTCCAAAGCCAGAAACGATGCTGCTAGAAACAAGTTGATAAACAAATTAACGCAGCATGTTTATGTTGCAACCAAACTTGGGGGTAGTGGTGATCGAACATTGAATCTTAGATTAGCAACTGCCATCGAGTTGGCTAATAAAAGCAATGTTCCAAAAGCTGCTATTGAAAATGCAATTAAAAGAGGAACAGGTCAAGGGAAAGATGCTGTCAATTTAGAACAGTACACGTACGAGTTAATTGGACCCAGTGGAGTTTCACTTGTGATAGAGTGCTTAAGTGATAATAGTAATAGAGCACTTAGTTATCTCAAGGACGCGATATCTAAAACAAATACATCATTTTCTCCTACATTATTCAATTTCGAAAAGAAGGGAATTATTGTGATAGACAAAGGTGAAGTTGATGAGGATGAAGCGTCAGATTTGATCATCGATAGTGGGTGCGAAGATTATCAAATTCAAGAAAAAGCAAGAGACGAAAATGACAAATTGATTCTTGATTCAAATGGAAAACCTAGAATATACCAGGTAATTACAGAAGTTAAAGAAACAAGTGTTGTGGCAAATGTTCTCAAAGAAAATTTCAAGATTCAGAACTTTGGTATCGATTACATTCCTAAACCTGATTTAATGGTTTCAATTACTGATGCAGATGCTAAAGAAAAATACAATAAGTTGATAGACGCTCTTGAATCTCTTGATCAGGTCACAGAAATATACTCTAATCTCAAAGAAGAAGACGAAGAAGAGTAAGAGTAAGAGTAAAGAAAAACTATTAAAACCCAAATACATGACGACCAATTCCTGTTTATAGGCGAGATTAAATTAAATCCAATAAATATTCTTTTATTTTCACTGTTTGAATCCGCAAAAAAAGCAGAAAAGTTGCAAAACAGCGGTGATTTCAATACAGAGGTTCATACCAATCAGACTTAAAATACATCAACAAATCCCATTTATATGCGAGATCAGCGGTGTGGGACTGAGAGATATGAAAATTGCAGGAAAAATAGGTTTTTTTTTTCATCAACAATTTTCAAAATGAGAATTGAGACCAAAAAAAGGTTTTTGTTTGTTCTGATGAATCTGGGGGTGGTTAGAGAGAGATTGTATTATTAGTTGAAAGAGATGTCAGAGTTATTACCGTCTATTGATCAAACGAAAAAGTTTTTGAAACAGGATCTTGTTGCGTCGTTTATCGCTGGGGGATTTGCTGGAGCTATTTCGAGAACAATTGTGTCTCCATTTGAAAGAGCTAAAATCATTTTCCAAATCCAGGGTCCTGGAAAGGGAAACTATAAGGGAATATTTCCAACGATTTTCAACATGTGGAAAGAAGAAGGCGTAATTGGGCTATTTCGAGGAAATGGAATCAATTGTATAAGGATTTTTCCTTACCAGGCAGTTCAGTTTTATGTATTTCAAAATTTGAAGTTGAATTTTTTTTTAAAATCGGGAAATAGTGAGGAAAAAGAGTTGAAAAATATAGATAGATTAATAGCAGGTGGTGTTGCAGGAATTGTGAGTGTTTATGTTACATATCCAATGGATTTAATAAGAACAAGGTTATCGATTCAAACTGCGCAAAATTTGAGTAACTTGAGTAAAAACAAAATCAGGATAAGTTCATCACAAAACCCTCCTGGGTTTTGGCAATTGTTTATCAAGACGTATAAAACTGAGGGTGGGGTATTGGGCTTGTACAGAGGAGTTTTGCCTACAACAGTTGGAGTAGCACCATATGTTGCATTAAATTTTGCGATTTTTGAGCAATTGAAAGAAATATTGCCAGACTCATCAGCATTTTCAAAGCTATTGATGGGGGCTATAGCTGGTGGAGTGTCGCAAACTGCGATTTATCCCTTTGATTTGTTACGAAGACGATTTCAAGTTTTAGCAATGGGAAATAACGAAATGGGATTTAAATACACGTCGATTTTCGATGCTTTAATGACAATTGGCAAAAAAGAAGGATGGAGAGGGTATTATAAAGGGTTGAGCGCCAATCTCTTCAAGGTTGTTCCTTCAATGGCAGTAAGTTGGCTATCATTTGAAGTGATTAAAGACTGTTTAGTTATCCAATTGTAAAATATGAAATATGTAAAGAAAATAAAGAAAATAAAGAAAATAAAAACAAAATTAAGCCACCTTTCTGTGTTATTCAAAAATCCAAGAAAAACTTTGAATAGTTGAAATTAAATCTTCAGAATGTTCAAACAAAAATCCGGTTCAATTAATGAATTAATTAATAATTTTAATATAAATATAGCCTGAATTTTAGTAATCTTTTTTTATTAGTTTCTAAGTTATCAAATAACAAAAATCTAATAGGATTGAAAATAGAGGAATTAAAATGGCTGAAGTGCCAATTGATCCTGCAGAGATTATTAATAGTCTTGATGAAGTAGTTGGCAATACCGTTGCTGGTTGTCAACGAATTGGTAGAGCAGAGTTTGTTGGATCTGCTTTAGAAGAAACTGATAATTACTTGAGGAGTATTTATATTATTTCCAAAATGGGTTTCAACTTATATAGTAAGCACCTCTGCGTCTGGCCGCGTGATTCTGCTGTGTACTGCAGCACCAGCTATTAAAACTCGACCAAAGCACCTTCAAATGGTGGAGTTGAGTCTGGAAAGACTCAGCAGCAGCTTCTCGTATCTTCTTCTGCTTCTCTTCTACTTCTGCTGCAGATGCTGCAGCAGATGCTCATCCAGATGCTCCTCCACAACTTCCAGTCCACACACAACGCTGCTGTATCAGCTCACTGCTGAGTCAGCAGCCATCACCGGCCAATCAGCGCACGAGGAAAATAACTGACAAGCGCAGAGAAAACGATCTCTTTGGCTGTTTCTTCACTACTTGCTTGATACTTGTTTGATACTTTTGGTTTATATCCTCTCTCGATCCAGTATTCTCTGCTTTCCACGCCCACAATTATCCACAATGAGACCCTCCCCAACTCTTTTCAACGCTGCTGTATGTTTTCCACCTAGACCCAGCTACTGTAGCTCTCTCTGTCTTGCCATCTACTAACCTGCTATCTTCTCTGCAGAAAAAAAGTGGTTTTGTCTACCCAGTCGAATTAACTCCATTGCTTGTTGCTGTGGGTGTTGCTATTTGCTCTGGTGTCTATTTCTCTACTAAAAAACTCAGAACCGACAAAACTTTGCGTCTTGGTAGAACTGATCCTGATTTATCCATCTTGAATGAGGTTTTAGAGAAGGAAGAAAACAAAGACAAATAGGCTTTCCATTGATTACACTGGATATGTAAACAGTTGAATTACTCTTAAGCTCAATACACTACAATATAATATAATTGAGTCTAATCAACCTATTAATTCCATAAAAAAAAGGAAAATGAATCAATAATATTTTTTTTTGCTTATAAAAAATTAAAACATTTAATTTCTCTTGGTCTCTTGATCTCTTTTTTAGCTATTTTTATATGAATATACATTATTTACAAATAATTAATCAATTTATTTTCAATATTCTCAATAGCCTTAATAGTCTTAATAGTCTTAATATTTTCTATTCTATTCTATCCAATTCGATTCAATTTAATTTCGACATTTGGAATTTAAAGGCTGTATTTTCCATTATCCGCCGTTTTTCTCTCGCTTAAATCAGTCTTAAACAATTAAGCTATTGATAGCTTCAACAAGTCTTATCAGCTCTTTTGTAGTTATAAAATTGTAGATTTGAAACAAAACTTTTCATTACAACTTAATCCATTGCTCACTAAAAATGATATAAATATCCACCAATTCACACTTGCATTCATTTTTATCATCTCCCTTTATCTTGTCAGATAAATAAAATAAAATAAAATAAAATAAAATAAAATAAAATAAAAAAAAGAATGATAATCTTTTTCATCTTTGCTTTTATCTTCTTATCTTCTTTTTCCATTTGTTATTGCAGCTCAAATGATCATAATTCTCATGGTCATAACTCTTATAATTATGACTCCAATTATCGAAACGAATTGAACAATTATGGAATCATCGAAGCTAAATTGACTCAAAACGACATCTATTTCTCGAAATCTAATCCTTCGTTAAACGACTTGTGGGGCCAATCCTTTCCCTTTGCTGGAATAAACACTTTTGCTCACTTGCCCTATGAAAACTGTCTTCTTGACACAAACATCTCCTATGATATTGCCTTAATAGGCTACCCCTTTGATACCGCTACAACTTATAGACCTGGTGCAAGATTTGGCCCAAGAGCAATCAGATCTGCTTCCCAAAGAATCAATTCTTTAAGAAGCTTGAATTTTAGAGCTGGTTTGAACCCTTTCATTCAATGGGCCAACATAATTGACTGTGGTGATGTCCCAATAACCCCAATGGACAATGCTATAGCTTTAAACCAAATGACAATGGGCTATAACGAACTACTATTCAAAAGACAAACCTCCTCTTCCAACCCAGTCAGTTTCCCAAGATTAATCATGCTTGGTGGTGATCACAGCATAACCCTATCAGCTCTAAGAAACCTATACAAAATATATGGCAAACTATCTATAATCCATTTTGATTCTCATCTCGATGACTGGTCTCCAGATAAATATCCTTCTTTTTGGCACTCAAAACAGTCAATGTTCACTCATGGCTCAATGCTATGGATGGCCTCCAAAGAAGGCCTATTATCAAACAGCTCAAACGTCCATGCTGGTATTAGAACTAGACTAACTGATTGGTCTGACTACACTGACGACGATAACCAAGGTTTCACGAGAATCGAAGCAGATGATATCTTCAAACATAAAAATGGTTTGGACTACATCATCAACAAGATTCTCTCGACAATCCCCAACCATCATCCAGTTTACATCTCAGTTGATATCGATGTGCTTGACCCAAGCGCTGCTCCTGGAACTGGCACTCCAGAGCCTGGTGGTTGGCTAACAAGAGAGTTGATCCACATCATAAGAGGAATAGACTCTTTGAACATTGTTGGTGCTGACATCGTGGAAGTTGCCCCTCAATACGACCATGCTGAAATCACTGCAAAAGCTGCTGTTCAGGTCGTCTATGAACTCATCACAAGTATGGTCAAGAATGGTCCCCAAGAGATAGTAAAACAAAACTCCACTGATACCAATCCACCTAATAAGGTCAGAAATAATCTAATTTCGAATCAACTTGACCACTCAATTTCTCAGATAAAACAAAAGTTAGGTGACCAAAGCTTAACTCATCAGAAAAAGGAATCAGTTAAATCTGTTTTGAACCAAAAATTAAATCAATTAAAAAACGATTACGAAAACTTGATTGAATTACTAGAAACCATTGCTTAATGCTTATTTATATATATATATATATATATAAGTGTGTGTTTGGTTTTTATTTGAAATATATAATGAATCATAATTAAAAAAATAAAAATAAAAATAAAGTAAAATCTTCATTGAAGGTTTCAAATCGAAAACTTCGAAATAAATATTCAACCAAAAATACTTTAAGTGAAAAAGAAAGTCAGTTAAAAAAAAGAAAAGAAAAAAAAATAGGAATACTACCATTCAGTATACTTATATTATAATGATAATAAATATCTTTTTTAAAAAATAAAATAAAATAAAATAAAATAAAACAAAACAAAATAAAATAAAATAAAATAAAATAAAATAAAATAAAATAAAATAAAATAAAATAAAATAAAATAAAATAAAATAAAATAAAATAAAATAAAAT